>NC_041393.1:519943796-519968783 GCF_002162155.2 Triticum dicoccoides | reverse complement strand
AATATGCCCCCAAACCCCTCCCCCCTCGCAGTTGTCCACCTTCAATCAGTCCTGCGCAATGCGGAGGTCCATTTCCTCCTCAACGTCGAGGTCGGAGCCCGAGTGGCTGCGGGAGCTCGACATCTCGCCGGATTCAATCAAAATCGGAGAGGGGGGAGGAGGGAGCGAGCGAGAGAGGACAGTGGAGTTAGCTAGGGTTCAGAGAGGGGACAGATTGGGGTTTTTTGTGTGGCCGGCATGCGGTCGATGGTGGGCTAGGCTGACGTGACGGACGAGTCTGGGCGTTAAAATAAAAATCTAAAATTTGACCTATGCCTGGGTCATCCCATATACGCCCTACATTTGGGTGGGATATGAGGGGCGACGTGCCGTCCGGGTGTTTGAGGCCGATTTGAGATGTTCAAATAGATTATTTTGTGACCGATCCGGCTGCCCGAACGTTTGAGACGGATTTAAGACGCGCGGACGTAGACACTGTGAAACAGCCATTCTGTCCGTTCAGCTGCCCCACGGGCGATGCACAGGAGCGCCCCCATTTCCACCCGATTTTTTTATCTTTCTTTTCGCTCATGGAAATTAAAATGGCCGGTCTAGTTCGCTATCGGTGTCGGCGACGTACGTACAGCCTTGTTTACTCTTCCGCGCCGGCGCCGAGCTTGATTGGGTCGTTGGAAGACGGACTTGCCATCAATGTAGTTCCTTCACTGTTCTTTTTCTGGTTACATACGATTTATTCACCATTTGAATTTCGGGAGATGCATGCACCTCCTAGCTACGAAACAATGAAAGGCCTGAGTAACTTTCAACTCTTTGCTTTTCTATTATTGTTGGACTGAACAGCCTTGGACCAAGAATCTCTCAATCTACGGATCCTTCTTTGCACTTGGGAGTTCATCCCCGAATGGAACAGGTAAGGAGGGCATCTTCAACGTGTACCTCTAAAACGGACATTGTATTTGTGTGGATGACTTTCAGGCTGACGTCTTCGAGTCTATATCAACGACTTCTCGGCCGGTCCTTCTACAAAGTCCTGGATTTCAAAAAGTTTGCTCCGCGGACGTGGAGGCCCAGAGGCGGTATCCAGCTAAGTTCATAGTGCGCCGCCCGTGGATGCAAGAGGAAGAAGACTTCGACACTGCCAAGATTTTGAATGTATTTCTATTTTCCTGTAAGACTGTGTTTGTAAGGACATATGATATTTAATATATGGACATAGGCCTTGACGCAAAAAAGGTCCCGCGTCATGTTTTTCTTGTGATGAGATAGAAATTGTGCCTATCTAGGCAAATCATGGTTTTACATCGCATGTGGTCTGAAAATGCTCATTGGAGCTCGGCCTCCATGGAGACCAAATTTGAAATGATCCAAATTTGAATTTACATTTTTTAAAAAGGAAAAAAAAATCACATACATATACTTAGATACATAATGCACAAGTGTGTGGCTTTTCAGGACGAAATACCTTAAAAATGAGTGCTACGAAAAAAAACTGATGCTTTTTAGTAGATGCACTATTCATTCTCAAAGTCTACGCTTTTTTTGCACATGTCGCATTTCTAGGTATTTCATGCTGAAATTTTACACACATAAACATCACATCTATCCGCAAAAAAATATACACATCACGTCCTTGTTTACTTGTACATTTTTTTCAGTTTTTTTGAAACCAGAAGTTCAAATTTTATTTCATTTTCAAAAAAATTGGCCTCCCATGGATTGAGGCTTTTTTAGTAGATGCACTATTCATCCTCAAAGTCCATGATTTTTTATTTGCACTGGTCGCATTTCAAGGTTTCTCATGCTTAAATTTTACACACATACACATGACGTCTATCCGCAAAAAAACACATAACATCACGTCCATGTTTACTTGTACATTTTTTCAGTTTTTTTTAAACCAAGAAGTTCAAATTTATTTTATTTTTCAAAAATTTGGGCCTCCATGGAGGCCGAGCTCCAAAATGCCCCACTCATCGTGGTCGAACTAATATAATCTCATTCGATTCAATTACTTTTATGTATTTTCCACTTTTTTGGCTATTGTATTTTTCATTAACAAAAGTACATAAAATTTGAAAAACAAAATTAGCATCAGTTGATGAAGAAAGAGTTTTTGGTTTGGCATCCCTGAAAGAAGATACTTTTCCTTCATTTGAGAAACGAGGAGGCAGTGACCCTCAGCTCTGAATAAGTAAGGTTTGGGGGAAATGATTATAGGCACCCAACCTCAACCCTAGCCACCACCAAGGTCTCGTCCACGCTGCCACCTCTGTCCCCTCCCCTCTCGCATCTGGCAGCCTCATCAACAAGCAGAGGAGCGGGAACCCCATCCCTTTTGTTTTTCTTAGTTCCGATAGGTCCGTCTTATCCATTAGGTTTTGTTTCCTTGTCACGCTATTAGAGAGCTGGTGGCGACGATAATGCCTTCGAATAAGGTCTCTCCGGCCTTATCCTACCTCCACGATGTTGGATCTGGCGCCAGTGAAAGGCATATGAGGGTGGAGATACGGTCAAATATGTTGACTCTTTTAGGATCTTGACAAGTCTTGTGTCAACCACAAGTAACAGTTGGCTTGCTTTTGGTGCAACTAATTCGATCTCTTCTTTTAGTTTAATTCTGTTGCGACAAAGTCCTATTCTCCAACCCTCTCAACTGGTGATGAAGAATTGCAAGGTTGCACCCTACTTGGGGTAGTTGTCCAGCCAATGTTCCTTCGACGGTTACTAGATCTCATTGCTAGAAATGGATGACTATTGCGGTCTTCGATACCTTAGGTGGCGTGCATATTTGTAGGTGCAGCTTTCTTTTACTGCATGTTCGGTATAATTGTTCAGCTCCCGCGAGTAGCCATCAATCAAAGGAACAAGACATGATGTTCAATGTAGGTCACTTTCTCTTTCTTTTCATGGTCACTTTTGTGTCAAAATGTCATCCATATGTATTGGCTTCTGTTCTCCTTGATAAACATAAGATTAAGATGCTCTTTCGATGTTTTGTCTAAAAAGAACCTACCAATATAAGTTTTGGTTGCAGCTAAATGAGGTGAAATTAGTCGAGTATTGGGTGGTGAAGAGAGGAAATCATGCCACGGACTGGCGTGTTCCATCAGTGTCTCCGTCTTGAGAGGGTGAGCCCGTACAACATCATCATCAGGGATAGCTTTAACAGTGCTATCAACATCAATCTCTAAACTTTGGAAAACTTTCTTGTTCCTAACATCCCATATTTTCCAAAGGATGAGCAGAAGCATGAAGGGACGAATTGATGGTGGCAACATATCAGGGATTGGCGTGTTGAAGAACTTGGCGGTAGGATTGAACCGAGGGCGAATCCCAGTGGCACTCCAAACCCCGCGAGCCACCGTGCAGGTGAAGAACAGATGGTTGCGGTCCTCCACCGCATGGTCGCGTCTCGGGCATGTCTTGTAGCTAAGAATTCGCTTCTTGTGGAGGTTCTTCCTAGTGTTTAAACGATCTAGGTAAAAGAGCCACTCGAAGATCATCACCTTCTTTGACACCCTATAATCCCAGATCGGAGTGAGGGAGGGATCCGCAAGCTGCGTGTTCAGAGCTGCATAAGCCCCTCGTGTGGTGAAGTTGTCGCCATTAAGAAGCTTCCGCGTGTCCGGTTCCTGCGAGATAGTAACACCCTGCAGCAAAGAGTTTAGAGAAGCAAGTTCTCTGACCGTAGTAGAGGTTAGCCCATTACGAAGAGCAAGCTCGATCCCATCCTGTAAAATACTGGCTACCATAGCATTTTGGTTTGTGTGGTGAGAAAAGAGAGCCGGGAAAACTACAGCCAAGGGCCAGCCATCTATCTAGCCAAAAGAAGGTGGGCAGGCCATTACCTATGTAACACTGTGAAATCTCTCTCGGGCTCAGGAGGTTCTTGTAGATGGTTTTGGCAAGAAAATAATTGTTCTTGTCATGACCAATGTGGAGGGCGGAGTGATGTAAGATCCAATTCTTCTAACTAAGATCAGAAGAGTGTGAATATTTATAAGCAAATTTTATCAGCAAACAAAAGTTTTGTGCACGTAAATTTTTGACCCCTAGACCACCCGCTTCTCGAGGAGTACAAACTTTATCCCATGCTACCAGGCATTTTGCCCCGGAATAAGCCTCATCTTTGTACCAGAAGAAGGTACGCCTACGTTTATCGATAGCCCCTAGGACTTGTATGAGGAGAGAGAAGCACAACTTGAAATGCGTGGGGAGACTGTCCAAACCCACCGAGAGCAGGACAAGCAGCTTCCTGCCTCTGGAGAGAAGAAGGGCACACCAACCCAAGAGGTACGCACCACACCTATCGATAACTAGTTCGAACGTAGACATGGTGAGTTTGTGGGGACGGGGGGAGGAAGCCCTAAGTAGGTTTGTGGAAACGAGGAGATGTGTGTGGCCAAGTCCGGAGACATTTGAGAGGCCTGCGCAGAGTCCACATTTATGGGAATGAAAGTGGTCATAGTGAAGTTGATTTGGAGCCCAGTAGCAGCTGCAAAGCTATCAAGAATGTTTTTGAGGTGACGAGCTGAGTCAGGAGTAGCTTTAACCGTGATGAGAGTATCATTAGCATATTGACAAACAGGGCATTAGAGGTCAGGTTTAAGGGGGTGGAGTAGCAATCCCTCTATGTTACCTTTATAATCATTTGTTGCAAAATGTTTGCGATGATGATGAAGAGATAAGGGGACAAAGGGTCCCCTTGACGGAGCACATTTTTACATTTAATCCATCTACCAGGAATTCCATTTAGCATGACGGCAGTGGAGCCAGTGTAGAGGAGGGCATTGACCCAATCGCACTATAAATGCGAGAAACCTCTAATACGAAGCGCATGAAGAAGAGAGGCCCATCAGACCGAGTCGAAGGCTTTCTTGAAGTCTAGTTCAACAATGAGAGTGGGGCCCTTACGTTTAGCACAACAATGCAGAATATCAACCGCATAGAGGAAGTTCTCCGAGATGTTTGTTCGCACACGAACACGTTGCCGCGTACCCTCGACGCCGGGGGTGATGCACCGCAGCTCACGTCAAAGGAGACCTGCCGGAAGCGCGGTACGCAGGACAATCTGGCGGGCGCTTTTGTACACCCGAAACCCCGCACGCACGGGAGGGACCCCGTTGATACATCTCCAACGTATCTATAATTTATGAAGCATTCATGCTATTTTATTATCTGTTTTGAATGATTACGGGCTTTATTATATACTTTTATATTACTTTTGGGACTAACCTATTAACTGGAGGCCCAACCCATATTGTTGTTTTATTGCATGTTTCAGTATTTCAAAGAAAAGGAATATCAAACGGAGTCCAAACGGAATGAAACCTTCGGGAGCGTGATTTTTGGAAAGGATATGATCCGGGAGACTTGGAGTTCAAGCCAGGGAAGGCTCGAGGAAGCCAGGAGATAGGAGGGCGCGCCCACCCCCCTTGGCGCCCCCTGTCTCCTAGGCCCCTTGAGGCTTCCCCGACCGACTTCTTTCGCCTATGTATTCCCTTATACCCTAAAAACATCGAAGACGAAGATAGATCGGGAGTTCCACTGCCGCAAGCCTATGTAGCCACCAAAAACCTCTCGGGAGCCCGTTCCGACATCCTGCCGAAGGGGAGATCCCTCACCGGTGGCCATCTTCATCATCCCGGCGCTCTCCATGGCGAGGAGGGAGTAGTTCACCCTTGGGGCTGAGGGTATGTACCAGTAGCTATGTGTTTGATCTCTCTCTCTCTCGTGTTCTCTCTATGGCACGATCTTGATGTATCGCGAGCTTTGCTATTATAGTTGGATCTTATGATGTTTCTCCCCCCCCCCCTCTACTCTCTTGTGATGAATTGAGTTTTCCCTTTGAAGTTATCTTATCGGATTGAGTCTTTAAGGATTTGAAAACACTTGATGTATGTCTTGCTGTGCTTATCTGTGGTGACAATGGGATATTCACGTGATCCACTTCATGTATGTTTTGGTGATCAACTTGCGCGTTCCGCCCATGAACCTATGCATAGGGGTTGGCACACATTTTCGTCTTGACTCTCCGGTAGAAACTTTGGGGCACTCTTTGAAGTACTTTGTGTTGGTTGAATAGATGAATCTGAGATTGTGTGATGCATATCATATAATCATGCCCACGGATACTTGAGGTGACAATGGAGTATCTAGGTGACGTTAGGGTTTTGTTTGATTTGTGTCTTAAGGTGTTATTCTAGTACGAATTCTATGATAGATTGAACGAAAAGAATAGCTTCATGTTATTTTACTATGGACTCTTGAATAGATAGAACAGAAAGGATAACTTTGAGGTGGTTTCGTACCCTACCATAATCTCTTCGTTTGTTCTCCGCTATTAGTGGCTTTGGAGTGACTCTTTGTTGCATGTTGAGGGATAGTTATATGATCTATCTATGTTATTATTGTTGAGAGAACTTGCACTAGTGAAAGTATGAACCCTATGCCTCGTTTCCTATCATTGCAATACCGTTTACGCTCACTTTTATCGCTTGCTACCTTGCTGTTTTTATAATTTCATATCACAAATACCTTTATCTACTATCCATATTGCACTTGTATCACCATCTCTTCGCCGAACTAGTGCACCTATACAATTTGCCATTGTATTGGGTGTGTTGGGGACACAAGAGACTCTTTGTTATTTGGTTGCAGGGTTGTTTGAGAGAGACCATCTTCATCCTACGCCTCCCACGAATTGATAAACCTTAGGTCATCCACTTGAGGGAAATTTGCTACTGTCCTACAAACCTCTGCACTTGGAGGCCCAACAACGTCTACAAGAAGAAGGTTGTGTAGTAGACATCAAGCTCTTTTTTGGCGCCATTGCCGGGGAGGCTAGGTAAGTGGCACTCACACCCCATCAACTAAGCTCTTTTCTGGCGCCGTTGCTGGGGAGGTGAGTGCTTGAAGGTATATCTTTAGATCTTGCTATCAAGTCTTTTTGTTTCTTGTTTTATCACTAGTTTAGTTTATAAAAGAAAACTAAAAAAATGGAATTGAGTTTGCCTCATACGCTTCATCTTTTTAATATCTTTTGTGAGTATGATGAAAAGGAAAATTGTGCTCAAGTGCTAGAAGTTGAAATCTATAGAATGTTTGATACTAAATCTTTGAATGATGAGCATGATGGCAATGTTGTTAGTATGAACTCTTTGAATATCCATAGTACTAATGATGGTTGCACTAGTTATGATGAAAATATCTCTTATAAGCATGTTGATTTTTGTGGAGTAGATTGGGTTTGCAAGTACACACCAAATAGGGAAGATAGATATTGGAAGAGGCATCAGTACTTAGAAACTAAAGGTTTGCAAGAAAGTCTTGATGATTGTGCTGAAAGATTCAATATTTTCGTGCCCCTCGTGAACTTTGCAATGAACGTGGTCATTTAAATCTCCAATGCAAATTGTTTCATGATCGAATCGTGTCCAAAAATTGTGATAACTTGATTACCCTTGGGCATCATAAAGAGCTTAGTCTTCTTTTGGGGTATGAAGAAATGAAACGTACAACTGAGGGTATTCCAAAATTTAATATTGATAGATTTCTTGATTTTGATCTAGAGAAGATTTATATGTATTGTGTGGTGAATTGCATTGAAAATCCTTATATTGCCAATTACATAAAGAAAAGAAAACAAATAGATTGAAATCTATGATAGATTGAACGGAAAGAATAGCTTGATGTTATTTTACTACGGACTCTTGAATAGATAGAACAGAAAGGATAACTTTGAGGTGGTTTCGTACCCTACCATAATCTCTTCGTTTGTTCTCCGCTATTAGTGGCTTTGGAGTGACTCTTTGTTGCATGTTGAGGGATAGTTATATGATCTATCTATGTTATTTTTGTTGAGAGAACTTGCACTAGTAAAAGTATGAACCCTATGCCTTGTTTCCTATCATTGCAATACCATTTATGATCACTTTTATCGCTTGCTACCTTGCTGTTTTTATAATTTCAGATTACAAATACCTTTATCTACTATCCATATTGCACTTTTATCACCATCTCTTCGCCGAACTAGTGCACCTATACAATTTGCCATTGTATTGGGTGTGTTGGGGACACAAGAGACTCTTTGTTATTTGGTTGCAGGGTTGTTTGAGAGAGACCATCTTCATCCTATGCCTCCTACAGATTGATAAACCTTATGTTATCCACTTGAGGGAAATTTGGTACTGTCCTACAAACCTCTGCACTTGGAGGCCCAACAACGTCTACAAGAAGAAGGTTGTGTAGTAGACATCACCCGTCAGGGCGTGCGGCGGCTATGAGCTGCCCTAGGTTGACCTGATCACCCCTAGGGCCTCGAGGTTTGCCGCCCTGCAAGGAGGAAGAACAAGCGAAGAACAAGGAAGAAGAAGAACTAGGGTTAAGGAGAAAAGATAAAAGATAAGGTGGTAGATGATTTGTTCAATTGTGTGTTGTTCAATCGGCCGTCACCCCTTAGTTATATAAGAGGCAACTGGACTTACCGTGCAAGAAAAAGGCTTGGATTCACGTCCAAAATCCTAGTCAAATTCAGATTGGTTTTGTTCGAACTTTCCAAAACTGTTCGATTTAAACTGACTGCACCTTTCGAGTCTTTTTTCTGGTGGTAAACGACCTCGGATGGAAACGAGTCAAACAGCAGTCTTGACCATTTCGACGAGACAAACAACTTTTATGTTGAATGTTTTTTTTATCAGATATCATCTTGATGGTTGAATCGCTCGTGCAAAACAGGCTATTATTCATGCTACCCATCAAACACGGTGTCTGGTGGGCGCGCCATTTTTTGCCTCCTGACAGGGCTGTATTTCAATGGCTCTAACTTTTGCATACAAACTCGGATTGGAATGATTTTTATATCAAAATCAATCAATTCGACGAGACGAAGACAATCCGTGCAGATCATTTTTCCATTTGAGGTCGTCTTGAGGGCTTAATCGGCCAAACTACTCTGAATATAAGATCTTAGTACTTTGAGCATAGTTTCGGCCTTTGAGATGAAATCGGACGGCGATGAACCAAACTTCAAAGTTGTTCATATCAGCAATACAGAAATCTTTCATGTAGATCACTTCTCCATTTGAGGCCATCTTAAGTAAGTTCTTGACCGTGCCAAAATCTGGAGTGAATAGCAAAAAACTACCACATTACGGGTCATCGTTCCAAAAAACTACCGTTTTTTTAATTTTTTCAAAAAAACTACCACAAAATTGTTCTGCTGTTCCAAAAAACTACCATGTCGCACTGATGACTCCTTTGATTAACTTTAAACGTTATTATGACAGCTCGGGTCCACTCGTCAGGTTGACCGTTAGATTTGACCATTAGTTTGACCATTGATAGGTTATGACAGGTGGGACCTAAGTATTTTTTAGCAAACAGGTCCATGAAACAAAATATAAAAGCAATTGGGTCCCTGAAAAAATAAAAATAAAAGCAATCCCATCCTCCCAGGGAGCTCGTCGTCGGAGCCGGCCAGCACCACGCCGGCGAGCTCGTCAGGGTCGTCTAGCTCTGGCCGTGGACGGCGGGAAGCAGCAGCCCTGGCGGGCTAGAACAACCCGAGCTCCCTGGCTGCTCCCCGCCCGAGCTCCCCGCCTGTGCTCGAGCTCGCGGCCATGGCCGGCGGCAAGCAGCAGCTGCTCGCGTCTGGTGCCGCCCAGGCTGCTGCTCACAAGCGCTTTGGCGCCGCCCGGGCTGCTGGCCACCGGAGCCAACTCCGTGGTGCCGCTCACCCGCTCGGGCTTCTGGTCGGCGGTGCTCCCCATGGCGCGGGATGAGCACGCAGGCGGCGGCGCGAGCCTTCCCATGGCGCGGCCGACAGTGGCTATGGATCGAGATGGAGGTTGCTTCTTTCGTGCTCCGGCAGTACAGCGAGTGGCCAGAGGCGCCCGTCATGGCGGCTGCGGCGCTGCATGCGGCTGGAACTCATGTTCCTGCTCCTGCTGAACATCGCCACGGGAAGCGGCCGGAAGGAGCCCGTCGTGTCGGCTGCTGCGCGCGGCCTGAGCTGTTGGTCTCACGGCCGATGGCGGCGGCGGCGCTGGCTATAGTTGCTCGGGAGAGAGAGAGAGATAAGGGAAGGTCAGGGAGAGAAGAAAGAGAAGGGGAAGGAAGAGACAGCCTGACATGTGGGACCCACATGTCATCTAACGGTCAAACAAATAGTCAACAAACGGTTTATTCAGGAGCGGGCCCGATCTGTCATAAACCAGATCAATTTTAAATCAGATGGTCATTTGGGTTTTTTGGAACAGCCAACCAATTTTGTAGTAGTTTTTTGAAAAAATAAAAAAAGTGGTAGTTTTTTGTAGCCATAGCCCGTAATGTGGTAGTTTTTTGCTATTCACTCCAACATCTGGTGTCAACACATGGCCCCCTGTTTTTCGGCAAAGCTTGTGTGCCGAAAAATAACTTGCACATAGCTTGCTCTAAGCACGATGTCAACACTCCATCGTCCATTTTGCATATTCTTAGGACGATAAGTTTATATCGGCCATTGCTTGTGTGAATATTATGATGCAAGTTTGGGTGAAACTTTCTCAACTTCATTAATAGTCGTATGTTTTAAAATTGATCATATATCTAGGCATGAAAATTGATCATATATCTAGGCATGAAAATTGGAGAGGGTTGGCATAGAAAACATACGACTATCATGTTGGTCATGGTGTTCGAGATAAGGCCGAATTGGAGCTCACCACAATCCGAGGTTCAATCCGAGGTTCCAACATGATAGCCGTATGTTTGCTATGCCAACCCTCTCCAATTTTCATGCCTAGATATATGATCAATTTTAAAGCAACCCAAGGTAAAATTTGCATCTAGACATACCCCAAGACAAACTATAAGTGATTCGTCAAAACATTGATAACCCTTGGATATTTGTTACACTACTCATAATGAATCATCGAAAACCTCAATATGTTTAGCACATATGGCAAAAGTTCCAAACTGAATAACATTGCATATAAGGCTTTGATTATTGTGCAATAAATATTTTAAGAGGCATGAGGCTTCACAGAACAACACTATATGGAGATATATAAACAACACCAACACCGTGGCCATTGTTATGAATTCAACTATCAAAACATAATCTCCATAGTACTTGTCTCGCTTTCCAATCGAACTATGGACGATGTCAGAATACTACACCGGCCATATTTTGACATATTCTTAGGGCGATAGGTAAATATCGGCCGTTACCATGAGGTCCATGTAGAATTCATCCACCAAATCATGAATAGCCGAAATAAACAAATGAAATAGCAATAAAATATTTCAGCCCCTTTGTATTAGCCACAAAAATGTAACTAATCAAATGTATAGTGACTTGGCAATACCCTCTCATGATATAGAAAATTATGTTGCATCCATGGATCAAAATAAATCCATGGAGGATAATTGATCATACCTATGGATGAATTCCATGGCAAAGGCATCAATGGCATTGTTTAAGAAAATGGATGATGTGCTAACCGTAGATTTTGATGCTGTGATGCACACTCTCGGCTTAATTGTTTGTTGCTTCCATTCTTCTCTTTCTTCACTTTTATTGTACTTATTGCAATAGAAGTATGCACATCATTTTTTTATGATTGATCCTCTTGGGAACCCATGCCATGTTCTTCTGTCTTAGCTCTTGTGTGCTAATATTTCGTAATTTCTTATTTTGCCAATATGCTAAGCCGAGTGGGCATATCGACTGTGATTATGTCTTAACCAATGGCAATTCCATTTTGGCCTTGTGCACTCTCAACTTCTTTTCTTCAGATCTAGCACTTTGACTCTCAATAATTGGTTGCTTTGTCTCATTGCCTTTAGTAGCCAATGTCAACACTTTAATTGGCTATTTTAACACGGTAAACTTGCTTGACCACCTATTTCTTCTTCCTTGAGCTCTGAACCGATTCCTTATGATTGAAACGGTCCTTAACATGTGATTGTTCAAATGTTGATCTTCTCGGAGCTGCATAATATTGGTGAGATGGTCTAAAATAAGATGGAGAATGCTCCCTTGTATCATACTTATCCCATGATGGATATGGATCTATATGAGCAAAGGGAGGCATCCACGACATTGGCATTGGTATTGGCGGCCCAAAATAAGGATATGAATATGTTGCATTAAAATTCTCACTCTACCAATACCGATCCTCATATTTGCGCCTTGGGGGTGATCTTGGTTTCTTTGCATGATTTGGTTGATAATGATTCTTCTCTTCACTCTTCTTTTGATATTTTTCCAATAGTTCAAGAATGTGATTTTTGATCTCTTACACTTGCGCTTTCGGCCTTTGTTTTCTTTTGGTTTGCTTTCATCGATCATTGGATTTGCTTGCTGCCCCCCCCCCAGTCCTTGGCGTCTCCATTGTAGCTTCAATGGAATTCTCACCCTCAAGATTATGTTCGTTATGCTCTTCAACAACTTATTTACTTGAAAGCTTGATCCCATCACCTGTAGCTTTTACATTCTCTTTAAATGCATCGGCTTGAAGCAGCCGATGCAAAAACTTTTTGCCGTCGGGACCAATTGGAATAGACTGGTCATCTCTTGGTGTTTCAACAAACTTCAATCGTCCTTTTTCAATGGCTGATTTAACTATTTGACGAAACATGTTGCAATCCTCAAAATTATGCTTGGATGAATCATGCAACTTACAATACATTCGTACTTGGATTGATGGCTTAACATGGTGATCAAGAATTGTAATGTAATTATTTTTCAGCAACAAATCAAATATATGATCACACATGCTTGAATTGAAGGTATACTTCTTGTTTTCTAGTCGATCTTGCTGTTTGAACAGCTTTGGAGATAAGCAAATGAATGGTTCAGATTTGGAATCTCCCCATTCGGCTATGCATTGTGTTTTCCACTCTATATCCGATGTCTTTGGATAAGATATTATATTAGAATCGGTTTTCTCAACATAATTTAACCTTGGCTTTAAATTTCTGAAACAAAGATATTTAGAACATACATGTCTCAGTTGAGACCAAGTGCAAGTCAAGTACCAAATAAGCAAAGCTACCCAACTAGATATGAACTTTAGATAAAACAACAGGGAAAGCTTTGGTTGTAACAATAAGTCATTACTCGGTCTTTATAAATGGCGCAATGGGTTGATCAATATGTTTCATAACAATTTTATTGCTAACAACTAAATTACCATTCTTCATTGGTCTTTCAAAATTACTTATGAGAATATTTCTTATAGATGCATCAATACTGAAGTTGCGACCAAATCTGAAAATAGGTAAATTGCTCGCTATGCATACCTTTTCAAATACGTTGGGAGAGCATGATGGTGGTGTGACTTGAACAATATCTAGCTTCGTCTTTGGATGACTCTCCAACGCCTTTTCATCATCTTTTTCTATATTCCGTGCATCATTACCATGAAGATCATTATCAGCCGAACTTTGTTCGACTACTTGCTCTTGTCCTTAAGGCTTCTCGATTTTTATGGCACGAAACTGATAGGGCAGGAAGTAGGTTTTGTTGACTTCAAAAAATCAAGCATGGTTGTTTTGCCATGCTTACCATGCCCTTTCTCAATACTACTTGCCTATTTGGATTTGATGGATTCAAAATATATACTACTTGATTTGGCTTTTTCAACCGAAGCACTTACATGTTCTGAATCATCTTTTTTTCATTGATACTACCAATTGGCAATGCTTCTTTTTATCTGAGCCAATTCTCTTTCTATTTGTTTCTGGCGGCGAGCGGCAAAATTGGCTTTAAGTTTTTTTTTCTCAATTTCAGCCCATGATACGTCTCCAACGTATCTATAATTTTTGATTGCTCCATGCTACTTTATCTACTGTTTTGGACTATATTGGGCTTTATTTTCCTCTTTTATATTATTTTTGGGACTAACCTATTAACCGAAGGCCCAACCCAGAATTGCTGTTTTTTTTCCTATTTTAGTATTTCGAAGAAACAGAATATCAAACGGTGTCCAAACGGAATGAAACCTTCGAGAACGTGATTTTCTCACCGAACGTGATCCAGGAGACTTGGACCCTACTCCAAGATGTGCCAGAGGCGGTCACGAGGGTGGAGGGCGCGCCCCCTGCCTCGTGGGCCCCCTGTTGCTCCACCGACGTACTCCTTCCTCCTATATATACCTACGTACCCCCGTCAGATCAAATACGGAGCCAAAAACCTAATTCCACCGCTGCAACTTTCTGTATCCACGAGATCCCATCTTGGGGCCTGTTCCGGAGCTCCGCCGGAGGGGGCATCTACCATGGAGGGCTTCTGCATCAACACCATAGCCTCTCCGATGAAGTGTGCGTAGTTTACTTCAGACCTTCAGGTCCATAGCTAGTAGCTAGATGGCTTCTTCTCTCTTTTTGGATCTCAATACAATGTTCTCCCCCTCTCTTGTGGAGATCTACTCGATGTAATCTTCTTTTTGCGGTGTGTTTGTTGAGAACGATGAATTGTGGGTTTATAATCCAGCTTATCTATGAATAATATTTGAATCTTCTCTGAATTCTTTTATGTATGATTGAGTTATCTTTGCAAGTCTCTTCGAATTATCGGTTTGGTTTGGCCAACTAGATTGGTAGTTCTTGCAATGGGAGAAGTGTTTAGCTTTGGGTTCAATCTTGCGGTGTCCTTACCCAGTGACAGCAGGGGCGGCAAGGCACGTATTGTATTGTTGCCATCGAGGATAACAAGATGGGGTTTTTATCATACTGCATGAATTTAACCCTCTACATCATGTCATCTTGCTTAAGGCATTACTCTGTTTTTAACTTAATACTCTTGATGCATGCTGGATAGCGGTCGATGAGTGGAGTAATAGTAGTAGATGCAGAATCGTTTCGATCTACTTGTCTCGGACGTGATGCCTATACACATGATCATACCTAGGTAACATCATAATTATTCTCTTTTCTATCAATTGCTCAACAGTAATTTGTTCACCTACCGTAGAATATTTATGCTCTTGAGAGAAGCCACTAGTGAAACCTATGGCCCCCGGGTCTATTATCATCATATCAATCTCCATTACTTTATTACTTGCTTTGTTTTTACTTTGCCATTTACTTTTTACTTTGCATATCTATATCAAAAATACCAAAAATATTATTTATCATCTCTATCAGATCTCACCCTTGTAAGTGACCAAGGGATTGACAACCCCTAATCGCGTTGGTTGCGAGTAGCTATCGTTTTGTGTAGGTACGAGGGACTTGTGCGTGATCTCCTACTGGATTGATACCTTGGTTCTCAAAAACTGAGGGAAATACTTACGCTACTTTACTGCATCATCCTCTCCTCTTCGGGGAAATCGAACGCAGTGCTCAAGAGGTAGCAAGAAGAATTTCTGGCGCCGTTGTCGGGGAGTTTGCGCAAAAGTTAACTATACCAAGTACCCATCACAATCCCTATCTCTCGCATTACATTATTTGCCTCTGATTTTCCTCTCCCCCACTTCACCCTTGCCGTTTTTATTTGCCCTCTCTTTCCCAATCTCCTCCTCTCTTTTCCTTTCGCCTTTTTCTCGTTTGCCTTTTTGTTTGCTTGTGTGTTGGATTACTTGTTTCCATGGCGCAAGATAATACCAAATTGTGTGACTTCTCGAATACCAATAATAATGATTTCCTTAGTACTCCAGTTGCTCCTCTTAATAATGATGAGTCTTGTGAAATCAATACCGCTTTGCTGAATCTTGTTATGAAAGATCAATTCCCCGGCCTTCCTAGTGAAGATGCTGCTACTCATCAAAACAATTTTGTTGACTTGTGGGATATGCAAAAGAAGAAAGACATGGATAATAATATTGTCAAATTGAAGTTATTTCCATTTTCACTTAGAGATCGTGCTAAAGTTTGGTTTTCGTCTTTGCCTAAAAATAGTATTGATTCTTGGAACAAGTGCAAAGATGCTTTTATCTCTAAGTATTTTCCTCCCGCTAATATCATCACTCTTAGGAACGATATTATGAATTTTAAACAACTTGATCATGAGCATGTTGCCCAATCTTGGGAAAGAATGAAATTGATGCTTTGCAATTGCCCTACTCATGGTTTGAATTTATGGATGATCATACAAAAGTTTTATGCCGGATTGAATTTTGCTTCTAGAAATATTTTAGATTCGTTCGCGGGAAGCACGTTTATGGAAATTACATTAGGAGATGCTACAAAATTACTTGATAATATTATGGCTAATTATTCTCAATGGCACACCGAAAGATCTTCTAGTAAAAAGTGCATGCTATAGAAGAAATCAATGTTTTGAGTGAAAAGATGGATGAACTTATGAAGATGTTTGCTACTAAAAATACTTCTCTTGATCCCAATGATATGCCTTTATCTACTTTGATTGAGAATAATAATGAATCTATGGATGTGAATTTTGTTGGTAGGAATAGTTTTGGAAATAACGCGTATAGAGCGAATTTTAATCCTAGGCCTTATCCTAGTAATCCTTCTAATAATTATGGAAATTCCTACAACAACTCTTATGGAAATTCTAATAAGATGCCCTCTGAATTTGAGAGTAGTGTTAAAGAGTTTATGAATTCACAAAAGAATTTTAATGCTTTGCTTGAAGAGAAATTGCTTAAAGTTGATGATTTGGCTAGGAACGTTGATAGAATTTGTCTTGAAATTGATTCTTTAAAGCTTAGATCTATTCCTCCTAAGCATTATATCAATGAGTCTCTCAAAGCTATGAGAATTTCCATTGATGACTGCAAGGAAAGAACCGCTAGGATGCGTGCTTCCAAAGATGCCTTTATTAAAGCGTGTTCTTCCAATTCCTATGAAAATCAAGATGAAGATCTAAAAGTTATTGATGTGTCCCCTATTAAATCTTTGTTTTGCAATATGAGTCTTGATGAAACTGAATATGATCTTCCTTTACCTAGAAGGCGTTCTAAGAATTCGGAGTTTCTAGATCTTGATGATGAAATTGATGAAAGTGGGATTGAAAAAAATAAAAACCTAGATGTTGCTAAACCCACTATTTTGGATCTCAAGGAATTTAATTATGAAAATTGTTCTTTGATTGGTTGTATTTCCTTGTTGCAAACCATGCTAGATTCTCCTCATGCTTATAGTAAAAATAAGGCCCTTACCGAACACATTGTTGATGCCTTGATGCAATCTTATGAAGAAAAACTTGAGTTGAAAGTTTCTATCCCTAGAAAACTCTATGATGAGTGGGAACCTAAAATAAAAATTAAAATTAAAGATTATTAGTTTCATGCTTTGTGTGATTTGGGTGCTAGTGTCTCCACTACTCCCAAAACTTTGTGTGATTTACTAGATTTCTGTAACTTTGAAGATTGCTCTCTAAACTTGCATCTTGCGGATTCCACTATTAAAAAGACTATGGGAAGAATTAATGATGTTCTTATTGTTGCAAATAGGAATTATGTGCCCGTAGATTTTATCGTTCTTGATATAGATTGCAATCCTTCATGTCCTATTATTCTTGGTAGACCTTTCCTTAGAACGATTGGTGCGATTATTGATATGAAGGAACGGAATATTAGATTCCAATTTCCCTTGAGGAAGGGTATGGAACACTTCCCTAGAAAGAAAATAAAATTACCATATGAATCTATCATGAGAGCCACTTATGGATTGCCTACCAAAGATGGCAAAACCTAGATCTATACTTGCTTTTATGCCTAGCTAGGGGCGTTAAACGATAGCGCTTGTTGGGAGGCAACCCAATTTTATTTTTTGTTTTTTTGTTTTTGTTCTTGTTTAGTGTTAAATTTTGTTTCTACTTTCTGTTTAGATGTGTTTTTATGTTTTAATTAGTGTTTGTGCCAAGTAGAACCTATAGGATAAGCTATGATGATAGTTGATTTGATTCTGCTGAAAAACAGAAACTTTGCACTCACGAGAAAAAATTCAATAAATCACAGAAACGTGATTTTGCATTGATTCTTTTTTCTGCTGGTCAATAAACAAATTTTACAGTACGTTCTATTTTGGTAGAATTTTTAGAGTTCCAGAAGTTTGCGTTAGTTACAGATTTCTACAGACTGTTCTGTTTTTGACAGATTCTGTTTTTCGTGTGTTGTTTGCTTATTTCAATGCATCTATGGCTAATAAATTAGTTTATAAACCATAATAAAGTTGGAATAAATTAGGTTTAACACCAATATAAATAAAGAATGAGTTCATTACAGTATCTTAAAGTAGTCTTTTGTTTTCTTTCACTAATGGAGCTCACGAGATTTCTGTTGAGTTTTGTGTTGTGAAGTTTTCAAGTTTTGGGTGAATTTTTTTGATGGATTATGGAACAAAGAGTGGCAAGAGCCTAAGCTTGGGGATTCCCATGGCACCCCCAAGATAATCCAAGGACACCAAAAAGTCAAAGCTTGGGGATGCCCCGGAAGGCATCCCCTCTTTCGTCTACTTCCATCGGTAATTTACTTGGAGCTATATTTTTATTCACCACATGTTATGTGTTTTGCTTGGAGCGTCTTGTATTATTTGCGTCTTTGTTTGTTAGTTTACCAGAATCATCCTTGCTGTACACACCTTTTGAGAGAGCCATACATGATTTGGAATTTTCTAGAATACTCTATGTGCTTCACTCATATCTTTTGAGCTTGATAGTTTTGCTCATAGTGCTTCACTTATATCTTTTGAGCGTAATAATTTTTGCTCTAGTAATTCACTTAGATCTTTTAGAGCACGGTGGTGGATTTGTTTTAAAGAAACTATTGATCTCTCATGATTCACTTAGATTATTTTGAGAGTTGTTAATAGCATGGTAATTTGCTTAAAGATAATATACTTGGTATTCAAGATATGTGAAACTTTCTTTTGAGTGCGTTGAATACTAAGATAAGTTTGATGCTAGATAATTGTTTTGAGATATGGAGGTGATAATATCAAAGCAATGCTAGTTGGGGTGATTATGAATTTAAAGAATGCTTGTGTTGAAGTTTGTGATTCCCGTAGCATGCACGTATGGTGAACCGCTTTGTGATGAAGTCGGAGCAAAATTTTATTTATTGATTGTATTCCTTATGAGTGGCAGTCGGGGACTAGCGATGGACTTTTCCTACCAATCTATCCCCCTAGGAGTATGCGTTTAGTTCTTTGGTTTTTGATGACTTCTAAATTTTTGCAACAAGTGCATGAGTTCTTTTGATTAATGTTGAGTCCATGGATTATACGCACTCTCACCCTTCCACCATTGCTAGCCTCTCTAATACCGCACACTTTTCGCCGGTATCATACACCCACCATATACCTTCCTCAAAACAGCCACCATACCTACCTATCATGGCATTTCCATAGCCATTCCGAGATATATTGCCATGCAACTTTCCACCGTTCCGTTCATATGACACACATTACTTTTGTCATATTACTTTTTGCATGAACATGTAGTTGACATTGTATTTGTGGCAAAGCCACCGTTCTTAATTCTTTCATACATGTCACTCTTGATTCATTGCATATCCCGGTACACCACCGGAGGCATTCATATAGAGTCATATTTTGTTCTAGTATCGAGTTGTAATTGTTGAGTTGTAAGAAAAAATAAAAGTGTGGTGATCATCATTATTAGAGCATTGTCCCAGTGAGGAAAGGATGATGGAGACTATGATTCCCCCATAAGTCGGGATGAGACTCCGGACTTTATGAACAATAAAAGAGGCCAAAGAAGCCCAAATAAAAAAAGAGGCCAAAGAAGCCCACCAAAATAAAAAAAATAAAAAAATGAGAGAAAAAGAGAGAAGGGACAATGCTACTATCGTTTTACCACACTTGTGCTTCAAAGTAGCACCATGATCTTCATGATAGAGTCTCATATGTTGTCATTTTCATATACTAGTGGGAATTTTTCATTATAGAACTTGGCTTGTATATTCCAATGATGGGCTTCCTCAAAAGTTCCCTAGGTCTTCGTGAGCAAGCAAGTTGGATGCACACCCACTCAGTTTCTTTTGTTGAGCTTTCATATACTTATAGATCTAGTGCATCCATTGCATGGCAATCCCTACTCACTCACATCAATATCTATTGATGGGCATCTCCATAGCCCATTGATACGCCTAGTTGATGAGATACTATCTTCTCCTTTTTGCTTCTCCACAACCACCATTCTATTCCACCTATAGTGCTATGTCCATGGCTCACGCTCATGTATTGTGTCAAAGTTGAAAAAGTTTGAGATTATTAAAGTATGAAACAATTTCTTGGCTCGTCATCGGGGTTGTGCATGATTAAATACTTTGTGTGATGAAGATAGAGCATATCCAAACTATATGATTTTGTAGGGATAACTTTCTTTAACCATGCTATTTTGAGAAGACATGATTGCTTTGATTAGTACGCTTGAAGTATTATTACTTTTATGTCAATATGAACTTTTGTCTTGAATCTTTCGGATCTGAATATTCATACCACAATTAAGAAGATATACATTGAAATTATGTCAAAGTATCACTCCGCATCAAAAATTCTTTTTTATCATTTACCTACTCGAGGACGAGCAGGAATTAAGCTTGGGGACGCTTGATACGTCTCCAACGTATCTATAATTTTTGATTGCTCCATGCTACTTTATCTACTGTTTTGGACTATATTGGGCTTTATTTTCCACTTTTATATTATTTTTGGGACTAACCTATTAACCGGAGGCCCAGCCCAGAGTTGCTGTTTTTTTGCCTATTTCAGTATTTCAAAGAAACAGAATATCAAACGGAGTCCAAACGGAATCAAACCTTCGGGAACGTGATTTTCTCACCGAACGCGATCCAGGAGACTTGGACCCTACTCCAAGAAGTGCCAGAGGTGGTCACGAGGGTGGAGGGCGCGCCCCCCTGCCTCGTGGGCCCCCTGTTGCTCCACCGACGTACTCCTTCCTCCTATATATACCTACGTACCTCCGACAGATCAAATACGGAGCCAAAAACCTAATTCCACCGCCGCAACTTTCTGTATCCACGAGATCCCATCTTGGGGCCTGTTCCGGAGCTCCGCCGGAGGGGGCATCTACCACGAAGGGCTTCTACATCGACACCATAGCCTCTCCGATGAAGTGTGAGTAGTTTACTTCAGACCTTTAGGTCCATAGCTAGTAGCTAAATGGCTTCTTCTCTCTTTTTGGATCTCAATACAATGTTCTCCCCCTCTCTTGTGGAGATCTATTCGATGTAATCTTCTTTTTGCGGTGTGTTTGTTGAGACCGATGAATTGTTTATGATCCAGCTTATCTATGAATAATATTTGAATCTTCTCTAAATTCTTTTATGTATGATTGAGTTATCTTTGCAAGTCTCATCGAATTATCCGTTTGGTTTGGCCAACTAGATTGGTAGTTCTTGCAATGGGAGAAGTGTTTAGCTTTGGGTTCAATCTTGCGGTGTCCTTACCCAGTGACAGCAGGGGCAGCAAGGCACGTATTGTATTGTTTCCATCGAGGATAACAAGATGGTTTTTTTTATCATATTGCATGAATTTATCCCTCTACATCATGTCATCTTGCTTAAGGCGTTACTCTGTTTTTAACTTAATACTCTTGATGCATGCTGGATAGCGGTCGATGAGTGGAGTAATAGTAGTAGATGCAGAATCGTTTCGATCTACTTGTCTCGGACGTGATGCCTATACACATGATCATACCTAGATAACATCATAATTATTCGCTTTTCTATCAATTGCTCAACAGTAATTTGTTCACCTACCGTAGAATGTTTATGCTCTTGAGAGAATCCACGAGTGAAACCTATGCCCCCCGGGTCTATTCTCATCATATCAATCTCCATTACTTTATTACTTGCTTTGTTTTTACTTTGCCTTTTACTTTTTACTTTGCATCTTTATATCAAAAATACCAAAAATATTATTTATCATCTTTATCAGATCTCACCCTCGTAAGTGACCATGAAGGGATTGACAACCCCTAATCGCATTGGTAGCGAGTAGCTATCGTTTTGTGTAGGTACGAGGGACTTGTGCGTGATCTCTTACTGGATTGATACCTTGGTTCTCAAAAACTGAGGGAAATACTTACGCTACTTTACTGCGTCATCCTCTCCTCTTCGGGGAAATCCAACGTAGTGCTCAAGAGGTAGCAGCCCACTTCGGATATAATTGCCCCCAGTGCTTTTAGATTCTTCCGGCAATGACACATGGGTGTTGCTGAAACTTTACAATGGTGTAGGGGGTGTATAATATGATGTTGTACTAGGTGAAGGCATATGCATTGTTGTAAAAACCATAATTTTGCTTGCCAATTCTATCAGTTGGCAAATATACATCTTCTTGCAAAACTATAGCTCTTATTGCATTATAATCAGGAACTAGCCCCTTATCATGTTCTTCAAGGAAAAGAACACTAATCCTCTTATTTTGGGATAAACTCTTCAATGAAGCCACCACTACCTCATCTTCAATAATATTGGGCACAACCGCTCCTGTAAAATTTACATTTATTCTGGTATGATTAGGAAGGTATGAAGCCGAATTATGAACATCTACAGTTGTATATGGTTCCATAAAATTACTAACAAGAGGTGTAGCATATGATGGTTGAGAGTAACTAGCCGTATAATGTTGGAAATATTCCCTAGAGGCAATAATAAAATGGTTATTATTATATTTCCTTGTTCATGATAATTGTCTATTGTTCATGCTATAAATGTATTAACCGGAAACCGTAATACATGTGTGAATACATGGGCCATATATGTCCCTAGTAAGCCTCTAGTTGACTAGCTCGTTGACCAATAGATGGTTGTGGTTTCCTGACCAAGGACATTGGATATCATTGATAATGGGATCACATCATTAGGAGAATGATGTGATGGAGAAGACCTAATCCTAAGCATAGCACAAGATCGTGTAGTTCGTTTGCTAAGAGCTTTTCTAATGTCGAGTATCATTTCCTTAGACCATGCGATTTTGCAACTCCCGGATACCGTAGGAATGCATTGGGTGTGCCAAACGTCACAACGTAACTGGGTGGCTATAAAGGTGCACTACAGGGATCTCCGAAAGTGTCTGTTGGGTTGGCACGAATCGAGACTGGGATTTGTCACTCCGTATGACGGAGAGGTATCTCTGGGCCCACTCGGTAATGCATCATCATAATGAGATCAATGTGACTAAGGAGTTAGTCAAGGGATCATGCGTTACAGAACGAGTAAAGAGACTTGTCGATAACGAGATTGAACGAGGTATGGGGATACCGACGATCGAATCTCGTGCAAGTAACATACCGGTGGACAAAGGGAGTTGTATTCTGGATTGATTGAGTCCCCGACATCGTGGTTCATCCGATAATATCATCCTGGAACATGTGGGAGCCAACATGGGTATCCAGATCCTGTTGTTGGTTATTGGCCGGAGAGATGTCTCGGTCATGTCTGCATGGTTCCCGAACCCGTAGGGTCTACAAACTTAAGGTTCGGTGATGCTAGAGTTGTTATGGGAAATTGTATGTGGTTGCCGAAGGTTGTTCGGAGTCCCAGATGATATCCCGGACGTAACGAGGAGTTCTGTAATGGTCCGAAGGTAAAGATTTATATATGGGAAGTCCAGTTTCAGTCACCAAAATGGTTTTAGGGGTTATCGGTATTGTACCGGGACCACCGAAAGGTGTCTGGGGGTCCACCGGGTGGGGCCACCTTCCACGGGGGACTTAAT
This sequence comes from Triticum dicoccoides, assembly GCF_002162155.2. Lineage (NCBI taxonomy): Eukaryota > Viridiplantae > Streptophyta > Magnoliopsida > Poales > Poaceae > Triticum > Triticum dicoccoides. Next base: position 519,945,122 of record NC_041393.1, on the reverse strand, counting down.
GGGCTGAACAAGGGTGGGAACCAGCCCCCTAGTGGGCTGGTGCACCCCCCAAGGGCCCAAGGCGCCTAGGGTTGGAAAACCTAGGGGGTGGGGGCGCCTCCCACCAAACTTGGGGGGCAAGTTCCCCCTTGGCCGCCCCCCCTTGTAGATGGGATCTAAGGGGGCCGGCCCCCTCTCCCCTTCCCCTATAAATAGTGGGGGGGGGCTATCATACCCCTTCCCCTAGCGCAGCCCCTCCCTCTTCCAACACCTCCTCCTCGTCCGTAGAGCTTGGTGAAGCCCTGCAGGAAAACCGCAAGCTCGACCACCACGCCGTCGTGCTACCGGAGCTCTCCCTCAACTTCTCCTCTCCCCCTGCTGGATCAAGAAGGAGCAGACGTCCCTGGGCTGTACGTGTTTTGAACACAGAGGCGCCGTCCGTTCGGTGCTAGATGGGATCTTCCGCAATTTGAATCACCGTGTGAACGACTCCATCAACTGCGTTCTTGCAACGCTTTCGCTTAGCGATCTTCATGGATATTAAGATGCACTCCCTCTCTCTCTAGTTGCTAGCATCTCCTAGATTGATCTTGGTGACACGTAGGAATTTTTTTGAATTATTGCTACATTCCTCAATAGTGGTATTAGAGCTAGGTCTGTGCGTAGATTCTATGCACGAGTAGAACACAAGTAGTTGTGGGCGATGGTTTGTTCAATTTGCTTACCATTACTAGTCCTATCTTGATTCAGCGGCATTGTGGGATGAAACGGCCCGGACTGACCTTACACGTACGCTTACGTGAGATAGGTTCTACCACTAACATCACTACAAAAAAAGACACATCCATGACATTTTGGGCCGAACAAAATTTTTTCTGTCATACATATGACACTTCTATGACAATAATTGTGACAAAACCCGGTATCATCATAGATGTGGTGGGCTCCTACTTCTATGACAAAAAATCATGACAGGAAATGGGCTTTTTGTCCTGGGCGGGCCGGAGACGTAGCTGCATGACATTCTTTGGGCCGTCCATGACGGAAATACCGTGGTAGAAGCGAGGGGGAGGAAAATCTCAGGGAGTTGCCGGTTACGGTGGGAGGTCGGGGGCGGAGCGATGCGCGTTTCTCTCGTACGTACGCGCGTGTGTGCGAGGCGTTGGCTCTAACTGAAGCCGAGCGAGGCGTTGGTCTCTAACTGAACCCGAGCGATTGCACTGCAGGCTACGCGTTACTGAACCCGAGCGATCGATCGATGGCTGTTAACTGAACCCGATGGAGTGATTCCTTCGCTACTACTGCTAACTGAATCCGATCGATGCTGCCTCTAGGATGAACAGTGAG
>NC_041393.1:519868518-519943230 GCF_002162155.2 Triticum dicoccoides | reverse complement strand
GTACGCCACACCCCTCTCTATGAACAGGACCCCCGTTTCGATCGTAGCACTCCAACACAAGTCCGTTTCGTCCGTTTTGTGGTACGCCACACCCCTCCCGATCAACAGGACCCCCGTTTCGACCGTAGGAGGTCCGTTTCCTCCGTTTTGCGGTACGCCACACCCCTCCTGATCAACAGGACCCCCGTTTCGACCGTAGGAAGTCCGTTTCCTCCATTGTGCGGTACGCCAGGCCTCGTTTCCATCGCCTGTTCCGTCCAAGCCGGTTGGCTCCCAGGCGTTCCGTTGCCTCCAGATGAACAGGACACATTCCGTTGCATCCCCATGAACACGACGCATTCCGTTGCCTCCCGATGAACACAACGCATTCCGTTGGCTCCCCATGAACACGACGCATTTCATTGCCTCTCCATGAACATGAGCCCTTGCCGTACATATGCGCGACTAGGCATTCGAGACCCCGCCCGTGTGTACACATACGTGGCCGTATTTTCTTTCTTGCACCCTGGCCGCTGTACGTACATGTACATGCTATGTGTGCGCCTCTACAACGATCAGTATGTACGTACACGTTCGCGACCAGAATGACAACGCTACATACACTTCGACCAGGTGGGTCCCGACTATCAGACACTTCCTTGCACGCAAAAATGTAGCTGGTGGGTCCCAGCAGTCAGAGGGGCGAATCGTTTTTTTTTGCCCGGACACACTTCCTTGCGTGCGAAGGTGTAGCTGGTGGGTACCAGTAGTCAGGGGGGAAACATTTTTTTCGCGAAATACGGTGGCCCGTCCGGTGGGTCCCCGCTGTCAGGTGGAGGAATAATTATTTTCCGCGTAATAAGGAGGCACTTCCTTGCTGCGGCCGTGGACCCAGCTGTCAGCCTCTCCACATACAGTCCACGTCCGATGGAAATCGTTCCTTGACCATGTTGACCATGCCGCACCGAGAGCACTAGGGCGCTGGACGACAGCGAGGCCTAGGAAGGGGACGACGGGGAGCCGGGGAAGACGCGGCAGTGGAAGCCCGCGCCGAGAGGAGTACGAGGGTTCACTGGTTCGGCTACAGTGTGAGGCTGCCATCGCTGCAGGGCCTGGCCAGCGGTGGGAATAGTAGGGGGCGGTGAGGCCTCCGCGGCAGCACATACAGCCACAGGAGGCAGGAGCATGTGGCACGACCGGCGCTGCTTTGGGCGGCTGGAGCAAGAAGACCAGAGGTTGAAGAAGCACTACGGTCGTTGGATGGACATCGTACGGTCACTGGAGCTAGAATTGTTTATATTGACTAAGTTAACAAAGCCCTCCGTCCTCGTCAACTTAGTAGGCCCACAAGTCAGCCTCCCACCAAGGTGTGTCCCAGCTAGCTGGGGGGTATTCATGTTTTTGTGCGTAATAAGGAGGCACTTCCGGTGGGTCCGAGCTGACAGCAGGGGGATCGTTTTTTTGCGAAATATGGTGGCCCGTTGGGTGGGTCCCAGCAGTCAGGGGCAAACGTTTTTTTCGTGAAATACTGGTGGCCCGTCCGATGGGTCCCTGCTGTCAGGTGGAGGAATAATTATTTTCCGCGTAATAAGGAGGCACTTCCTTGTGGCTGTCGTGGACCCAGCTGTCAGCCTCTCCACGTACAGTATTCTTCCGATGGAATTCGGTCGTTGACCACATTGACCACGCCGCGCCGAGAGCACCGCGGCGGTGGACGACGGCGAGGCCTAGGAAGGGGATGACGCGGAGTCGGGGAAGACGCGGCAGTGGATGCCCACGCAGAGAGGAGTACGAGGGTTCACTGGTTCGGCTTTGCTGTCGTCGCCGCAGAATAACAGGGGGTGTGGGTGAGTGGAGTGGAGGGATGGCCTGGCCAGCGGTGGGAGTAGTATGGGGGCGGTAAGGCCTTCGCGGTAGCACAGCCATCCACGGGAGGCAGGAGCAGGCGACACGACCGGCGCTGCTTTGGGCGGCTGGAGCAAGAAGACCAGAGGTTGAAGAAGCACTACGGCCGTTGGATGGACATCGTATGGTCAGTCGAGCTAGAATCGTGCATATTGACTAAGTTGACAAAGCCCTTCGTCCCCATCAACTTAGTAGGCCCACGATACCGGGTCCCAGCTAGCAGGGGGAGTATTCTTTTTTTGTGCGTAATAAGGAGGCACTTCCTTGCGTGCGAAGATATAGCTGGTGGGTCCGAGCTGTCAGCGGCGGTAACATTTTTTTCACAAAATACATAGGCCCTTTCGGTGGGCCCATATGTGAGGTGGAGGAATCATTATTTTGCGCGTAATAAGGAGGCATTTCCTTGCGTGCGGCCGTGGACCCAGCTGTCAGCCTCTCCACATACAGTCCACTTCCGATGGATGTCGTTCATTGACCACGTTGACCAGGCCGCGCCGAGAGCACCAGGGCAGTGGACGACAGCGAGGCCTAGGAAGGGAACAACACGGAGCCAGGGAATACTCGGTAGTTATTTCCCACACGGAGGAGTACGAGGGTTTACTGGTTCGTCTGCCGTCGCCGGAGAATAACAACATATGTGGGACTGAGGGTGAGTAGAGGGATAGCTAGGCCAGCGATGGGAGTACGGTGGGGCGGTGAGGCCTGCACGGCAGCACAGCCGGCCGCGGGGAGGAGGGAGCAGGCAGTCCCACCGGTGCTTGTTTGAGCAGCTGGAGCAGGAAGAGCAGAGATTGAAGAAGCACGACGGCCGTTGGATGGACATCCAATAGTATACAGGCCATCTGTGGAAAGCCTCAAATCTGTGGAAAACAACATACAACCCATCTGCCATTATTTCTAATAGTTTACATCCCATTTGCTAATCTTACGTGTTTTTTTGGAGCCCATATTCTTTTTGTTAGCATTACAGCCCATATTGTGGCCACGGTTAAAAAATTATATGAAATTTTGCATATGTCGGTGCGGTCTGAACTGTTTTTAATCCCGAAGTTTCGAGTCACATTCAGACAAATTTTAAAAATAAATGTATATCAATATAAAATCCAATAAACTGTCCACTCATAAAAATCAATGCAATTTAAAATATCGAAATGAAAAAAAGATATTTGAAACTAATTGCCGGTTTGATGTGTTTTAAAAAATGTACAACCCATTTCTCATTACTGATAGGCCATTTTCTCGGCCAGCCGAATGAAGCTCTCCTCGTCTAGCCCAACAGGCCTGATAAAGTAACTTACTTGACAAATCACAAAAAAACTGGGCTAGCCATTTGCAAAAAGAACAAAAACTACTGGGCTGGTCTGTGGTAAACATAAAAGAAAAGGCTGTCTAGACAGGCCAGAGTGTCCCGCACAGCCCAGTTGACACCCTGCTTCCGTCTCAAAAACATATTAGATAAATGCCACTCCAATTATGGCGATTCATAAAAATGCAACTGCAATTTCCAAACTTTGAAAAATGCCACTTCAATTTTTGCAAACTTTGAAAAACGCCACTGCAGTTTGCAAACTTTGAAAAACGCCACTCCAGACTTCAAAAAATGCCACTAGAAATGGCATGAAATGGCATTTTTCAAAGTATGGAAATTGCAGAGGCATTTCTCGGAGGCATTTATCAAATTAACCCAAAACAAAAATAATTGGGTGAGCTGCTGGGTCCCTGGTGTCAGCCGCTCGTTGTGCAATTCTCTCGTTTATTGACTACGTTGACAATGACATGGGACCCAGATGTCAGAAATCCACTAGGAGGAGCCATTTTTTATTGGCTTGAAATAAGGAGGCACTTGCTTGCGTACTGCCATGACCTTGGCGGGTCCCTGCTGTCATCCTCTCCATGTACAATCATCTCCTGATTGTGTACGCGTCAACTTTCTAGGCCCACAAGTCAGCCTCTAAACCCGTGGAGGAAAAATACAACCCATTTAAAAAAATAACAGCCCATTCCATACTTTCAAACGGAAAGTTCAATATTCAGAGCAAAGTAACAGGTCTGATCCACAAATAGAGTACTAAACTTCCACGTTGACAACCATCATAGCCAAGTTAACTATCTACTCCCACTAGACAAGTACTAACTTACTCTTAGCTAACTAGACGATGCCGGCGGTACACGCTAAACGCCGACATCGGCGTCCTGCGCCTCACCTCGGACTTGCCAGAGGTGCGATAGGGCGCGTTGCTCGCGCGCGTTGGCCCTTTCCATGCCGGCGTGGTCCACCGAAGCTTCGGCTTCCAAGCGGGAAACCCACTTGATGAGCTGGTAGTAAAAATCGGCGTCGCGAATGCGTGCGTGCCCGACAGCCTCCAGGGCTATTTGCTGGGCGCCGGCCTCCATGTAGTCGGCCCAGTTGCGGGCGCTCTGCTCGCGACTCAGAGAGTCGGTGCGCTGCTGCTCCATGTCCCGCTGGCGGCGCAAATCGGCGTTACGCTGCTCCTCCGCCAGGCGGTCGCGCTCCAACAACTCCTGCTCCTCCGCCATGCGGTCGTGCTCCAACAACTCCTCGATCTGCACATTGTCATCTAAAGACAGATAGAATGCCTTCTCCCTCCGTTTGCCTTCCGATGAAAAACCGAACACTAGTTCCGGCGGTGACTGCCTCTAGCTCGCCTACCGCGGATGGGCGGGGGCATGGCGGGCATGGCAAGCGACATCGGGCTGGTGGGGGCTTATGAGGATATGGCGAGTTGGGTCACAGTGGCACTGGAGAATGCCGGGAAACAATACTTATAGGGGGAAGGTAGCGCGACGGTCATCGGAATTCAATGCATAATGGCTTAGCGTGCCAGCTTGCCGTGGAAAACTAGGGAAACTGAAATTATGACTGTGTCGTCCCGTCCCGTCTGGTTCGCACACTGGCATGGCGGTCAAACGAGTGCACTCGAATCATCTCCCTCCTTGTCAATAATGATTTCACGGATTTAAAAAGCCCGCAACAATTAAAGCGTATCTTTTTTCGCATCAGTTAGCTGCTTTTAATTACGGCCGGCTGCATGCAGGCACTCAAAATCGCTTGCAGGCAGTACGTGAAGCAGCATGCAATGAGTCACAGCCGAGGACACGCATGCAACCACTTAAATCGCTGGAATTAATTAGGCTTAAACTTCTGCATGCCGTTAATTATTGCCATGCCTTGGTCTTGCTGCTTTGCTCACGGGACTAATAAACCCGGACGGAGGGAGTACCTTGGTTGGTGAGAGGTTTGAATTAAGCCCTGCAAACCTGAAAGGAGGTACTAGTACATGCGTGATCCGCTATTTATTCGTGTAGGATCGAGTAGGTCGTTTCTTGAATTGAGCCCTGCAAATCGGAAAGGAGGTAGTACGTGTGTGATACGCTATTTATCCGTGTAGGATCGATGGTGTAGCTTGCCAGTTTCTTCAGAGGTAGGCATTTTTATCCGTGTAGGATCGATAGTGTAGCTTGTCAGTTTCTTCAGAGGTAGGCATTTTTATTCAAAAAACTACCACTTCGCATCTTGCGTTGCAAATAAAACTGCCAGATGCGCATTTGTAGGCTAGCTAGTGATTGATCAGTAACTTGTAAACACTGAGCGAACAGAAATAAGTAACTGTTAATGCATCTCAATGATTCACAGATCATATACAAATATGTAGCTCCAAAAGCAAAGATCAGCCAGTTCGGATCTTGCGTTGCAACTAAAACTAACTAGTACGATTCCCATACATAAGATCAACATGTTAATGCATCTCAATGATTCACAGATCATATACAAATATGTAGCTCCAAAAGCAAAGATCTAGAAAAAACATCTGTTCTTCCTACTAACATGGATGCTTCTCTTGGCCAACATTCAGTACAGACTTAAAGACAAATTTGTTTGTGAGGTCTACAATTCCTCTTGCAAACGTAAGTGGTTTCACCAACAGCTGGAACCATTAGAATGAACCACACATGATGGAGGAACATCCACTGCAATATGATTTGGTCTTCTCTCGATCACACCATGAGACTATTTTTGGAATACAAACTTTAACTTAGGGAAAATGATGCCCATTGTATAATCAGACCAAAGCAATGAAGCACCAACTGTTGGCCAGTAAATAGTAAATTACTACTTCTCTGCAGTCCATGAAGTGACTATCCAATCTTTGTGTCTATTTTCAAATGGCACTGCATGCAGTGACTATACTATTCTCTTGTGCAGTTCAACCAAAATTGCGGACACTTTGTTTCTTTGCCAAATAGCAACGGGCAGATCTCTGTCTGCACAAATATCAAGCAGCTAGTAAACATATACCAAACCATGTTCGCAGTGATGGAAGAGGTCAAATCGATACAACCGAAATTGAGCATCCAATCATTGAATCCTGTCCTGCACCTCCAATGTAGTGCCAATAAATTCACATGCAAACCACTAGTATTACTATCTAATGACAGTACAAAAAGCGCAGCAAGATAGTAGCAAACCATGTACCTTCGTAATGAACAGCTCATAGTGCCACCAATTGGATATAAAGGTTTGGAAAAAAACATGCTCCTAATGTTGAACCAGTTGGACTTTTTGTGCAGCTCCACTAAAATTGAGCATCCCTGTTTGCATAGATATTGAAAGTGTGATTACTATAAAAGTGGCACTAGTTGAAGCATAGACTCACAAATATAAGCATTCCAATTTCTTAATGGGAAAAGGTAGCAAGACTGTTTCTAACCACCTGTTTGAAGGAATAAATAAAGCAACAGCGGCCGATGTCAGGAAGGCATACATAGTTTTTTTCTGAAAAATTGAGCCATTCCTGACCTTTCCTCTTCTTTTAAGCAAATTTTGTGCAGTTCTACTAAAATAAAATGCCATCACCGCCTTGACAATTTAGTTACACTGTACAAAAGGAAATGACTTAACATTACATCATGATGTCGAGTATGTAGTAGATAGGCATTAGAGACAAACATACAGACCTCCTCCGATAACATAATGAACATTAATTTTAACAAAGGTGTGACTAGCTTTACCGGGATAATTTGAGTGAACTCTACACCATTTGTTCCTTAATATAAGATGTTTTTGCGGTTCAATTTAAAGTACCCAAACGTCTAGTATTTAGAAAAACAGGTAGTAGTTTTCTTGAGCACATATCTGGGAAAGCTTGCCACACTTTATTTATGTGCATACGCTAATGCAACACCATTCGAATACTACAAATATACACTAATACAGTGGCTAGTGCAACAGTAGAGTAGTTACTTTATTACAGGTACAGTACAATGGTTTTACTGAACAGATTTCAATAAACTCTAGCACTAGAAGGTTTCTATAAGAATTAACAATTTAAAATGTAAAGGTAACAAGTTTCAGCATTGGTATACTAGCTGTGCATGAGCATTAAACCAAATACAAAATTCTGAAGGTAACTAGCATTATTAACTAATGACAGTATAAAAAATTTGCAAACCATGTACCTCCAAGTTAAATATCATTTCGAACTCGGGGGGACCTTAAAAATTGCTATCCCAATCTTGATAATTGATCAAACATAAAAACTTGATCGAACGAATCAAGAGAACAGCCGGAGGAGGAAGTGCCCACTCTTGACCTTTCCTCTTCTCTCCATAATTGTTTGTGCAGTTTAACCAAAATAAAATGACATCAACGCCTTGGCATTTTGGTGACATTGTACAAAAAAAAACTTATCTCATGAAAGTGAGGTTTGTAATCTATAAGCATTAACAGTGCAAAAATCTGAAGGTAGTAACAAGTTTCATCATTGGTATACTGGGTGTGCAACAACATTATAATGCCTTAACTGAAAAATCTTTAATACATCCACAATCAACAGCTAACCCTGAAATAATCCAGTGACATTAAATGGCATTGCTTAAATTTATCGGTGGCATTAGACTGAGAGCAGCATTAGTTAAATGTGGCTTCACTTTAGCGGTAGCATTGCTTGACTTGACTGCTGGTGTTATACTAACAACAAAAAAAGTGGCAATAAGAGCATGAGAGGCCCATTCGGATAGTGGGCGCACCAGTATGATGTACCTCCATGGACGCAGAGTGGTGAGGGAGGTATGGTTGCCCAGAGCAACAAATATCCAGGCAGCATATGTGGATTACGTCCCATTTTTGTTCTCTTTAGCCACCTTTTTCCTATGTGAGGACAACAAACCGATCGACCTGGTCATTATCTATTGCATTGTCATGCCTTTCTACCCTTCTTCAACCAAGAGACACGAGACTCGTTCCTTAGCTACTGATTTTCCCCTTTTCAACCTAGATGCGGGTTCGATGCCTACTCTCTTGGACAGTACAGTCTCCCTTCCTTTCCTTATTCAACCCAGACATGCATTAGTCTGCATGAAGTATGGTTTCCTTTAATAGTGCAAATTATGGTTTTCGTCTGCGTGGCCAGCAGAGCAGAGGATAGTAAATTGGGAAGATGGTGGAGTGGAAAAAGATCCACATGCAACGACGTGCCAGATGGGGCAATAGAACAAGGGTATGGTTCGAAAAGAGGTAGCATACCTGAGGGTCGGCGGGAAGTGGCTTCGCTCGTGGCCGTCATCCTCCGCACACACTACGACAGCAATCCCGCGCGGGCGCTAGGTCTGAGAGGACGGCCTTGTCGTCAGTGCGTGACCTCGCTCGCCGACGACGAGTGCGTCAACGCTGCCCGTCCTTTTCTTCCCTGGCGGATCTGTGACCACCGGTGAGGAGGGAGAGAGGGGCCATCTTTTTTAGATCTGGAGAGAGAGTGGTAGTGTGAGAAGCAAGTGGGCAGCCTTTGGCAAGAAAGCGCTGAAGCTCCAGCCTATATATCTTCTTTATACTACTAGTACTATAGGTGGAGTAGTGGTAGAGTAGTTTATATTTTCTCTGCATAGAGTACCAGTTAGTCGTGCTTCAAAACTGAATGGTGCGCCATTAAAGAAATAAAGGCCGATAACTAATGCGGCACCTTAGGCCAACGCGGCCAGATCACATTTTGCACGAGAAATTACACACCATGTCTCGTTGACATGTGGTCCCGTTCCACATATCAGTGAGACGACGGCGAGTAGTAGGAGTATTTCCGAACCGACGTGTAGGCCGGGGCGCCCCTTCATGAACCGTGGCAAACTGGCAACCGTCCACCGACTCTTTGCCTTTCCCTCTCGATTTGGAACTGATGTCGCACGCTCTTCCTCTCCCTCCTCCATTTTCCTTCAGCTCTTCAACCTTTATTCTGCCATTGTTCGATCATCTTCTCCATGGAGGGAACAGGACAGAAATGACCCCGTTATTCTTGCCCCGATCTGAAAGATGACGTGGTGGAGGAACTCATTGATCGGTGCAACGTCATCACCTCGGCTAGCATGGCAGGTTCGTTCAAGCCCATTCTTGACTCAACTAATAACATCATTACAAGGAACCCAAGAGTCAAGGAGCGGTTTGATCTCCCCTATCTTCTTCGCTGTGACCCTGATGACTGGCGCCGTCACGACAGAGGCCTCGCCCTGTGCAAGTTGATGCCGCTATATAATGATACGTATGATGTTAAGATGCCATCGCTTGAGGGCAAGGCTTGGGTAGGCGCAAATGGAAATTGGGTTGTTTACATTGGGTCCAACTACGAGTGGGAACTTGTGAATGTGTACACTCGTGACCGGGTTCCACTTCCAAAAATCTCAGCAGACTGCCCACGGGTTGAGCACACCGGTATTGTACGCACGTTCAAATACAATCATGGTGACTGTCTTCTACGGAAGATAGCAATTTCTTGAGTCCCCAACCGCTCTTGGAATTACAACAACTATGAAGTTGTTGCTATCTTCGACAAGCTTGTTGCCATCGTCAGTGGTTTGACTGGATGGATATTGCTCAAATATCAGTTTCTGTACACGGATGAGTACCGTGATGCAATTCAATACGAGGGCCTTGTGTTTGCTGCCACCACTCGTAGCACTATTTTTGCATGGCATCCTCGTTGTTTCGGTACGTTTGTTTTCCACCGTAATTATAATTGTTTCATCCACATGCATGCGGGTTACCAAGGCTGGTCATAGTGGGGAGTAACTTAGACTAGTAACATGCATATGTTACTAGTTTATGTTACTACCTCTATAGTGCATAGTATCTTAGATTAGTATCATAGGTGGTCTCATTTATTGCCATGCATGACACATAGTAGCATCACATTTATTATGTTACGGTATCTACCTATGTTACTATAACCATCTCTCTCTTCCTTAATTGCCTGCCACATAAGCATGTTTGCGAGTCCCAAGTGCATGATACTACTTATGTTACCCCCACTATGGCCAGCCTTACTAATTAACCTTCTTCTTGTGTTTCCAAGGTCCTGTGAACATTCCACCACCTATACTTGAAGATTTTTATAACCAAGGGGGAGATGATGATGGTGATGATCATGAGCATGAGCACGAGCAGCACCCATATACTATTTGGCGCCTGGCAACTAATTTCGATGGATCACCTCTTCTCGTGTGTATACAACACACTGATGATGTTACTGCTAAGGAAGCAGGTGTAGTATCCCATGGTCGCACTCTCCAGACCTATTCCAACACCCGTTGCATGGTATTCGGGATGGATACTAGTGTGCTAGCGCCAACTCCTTCTCCCTGGTACAGAATTGATAGTCTTGGAGAAAACTTGCTCTTCCTTGGACAAAACTATCCAATGATGGTGAAAGGCGATCCAACTGCTGTTGACACAACGTTACTACCATTTATGAGAAGCAACTGTGTCTATACCTCGGACATTTGGGTGGTTTCCTACCCTGGTACTGATATAGTAGGCTGCTTCAGCCTGGATGATCATTCCTGCGTTGGTCTCCAGATCGACAATGGATGGCCCGTCCAAGAGAATCACTTGTGGTTCAAAGCAAGCGTTTCCAACACCGAGGAATGGTTGAGTTGAAGTTCATTTCATTGATTGTTATTTGTTGTGTGCTGAAAACTTTAGTATTTATAATGTATCCTCGTTGTCGATGTGGGTTGATGACCTGTTGTATGTAATAAAATGATATGCCTGTGATAAACTTACTAAATTTATGAAAGACTTTCGAGTTGCTTCTTTGAGTGAGTGGTGCGACGAGGCAAAAAATATATTTTCCGAATACATATTTGTACGTGCATTGCAATAGGTTATCGGATGGGGCCAATCAACAATAGTAGTACACTATTTGTACTAGCTTCACATGCTTTGCGCGTCGTGTGGGTGTTTTTACTGTAGCCATACTGTACTACGTAACCAACACCTCAAATCCTCGATACTAGTAGTACTATATAGAACTAACTAGTAGGAGTAGTAGGGTGGCATGGGCCAGAACAAGCATTCACGTCCAGGAGTACGGCACACGCCACCAGCACGACTTCCATCTGACATCATATTTCTTGGAGTCCGTGCTAGAGCAATCTCTTCAACCTCATCATTTCTCTAACTCAGCCATCGCGCGGCGGGCGAGGTGGGGGTTTGCCGATAGTCGGTTTCCTTAACTGCGGTCCCACTTGTAAGGCAACTGCAACGCACGACCCCAAACGGACCTCCGTTTTGCACGAACTCCAACGATAATTTTGACTAGAAAAGCAAGACCAAAGAAAACAAGAACCACAAGAATACATTTTACTACCTCTGTAAGTTGGATTAGTGCCTTCTCGATGCATTCATTGTTGATCTGCGGAGGCTCGATCTTGCGTGCTCTTTTCTTCTTCGAGTGTAAAGAAGTAGACATTGCTTCCTCGCATCTAGTCTCATGTCTAGCCTCTATTCTAGTACTCCCTCCAGTCTGTTTTTCTCTGCATCTAAGCAGCAACACGCATACCAAGTAGCAGTATCAACAAGTGCACTAAGCTCATCTATAGCCTCTGTGCTAGCTAAAAGTGATAGAACATCTACTAAATTGCGCTCTATCAATATATGGATGTACTTTTCTTCCCAATACAAAAACTAGCATCCATTCTACTCCCTCCGTTGCACAATACATTCCTTCTATTTGTCAAAATATATATGTATCTAGACATGTTTTAGTATATAGGCACATCCATTTTTGGACAAATGGAAGTCAAGTATTTTGGAACGGAGGGAGTACACAATAAAAATTTTAAGTTAGCACAACTAGTCTAATCCGAGAGCACAACCGAAGATTTGGTCGGGTTCTTCCTCCTTTTGCCGACACGTGGGACATCCAACATCCAGGTCATGTCATGAAAGAAAATAGAGTGGTAGTTGATAAGTTGAAGCCACGAGATGTGCATCTTGGGTTAAACTGTAAATAGAATCTTACTACTCTTGAGTAACTCCAAAAGCGGCCACCGAAGATCTTTCTTGGATTTGTTTTTCATCACCAGCACGTTGAGGTGAAAGATGTGCAGGTTCAGTGGGTCCGCTTGCGTTTTCAATGACATGTGGGACCGCATGTGAGAAAACAGATGATGGGCTCCGCACGTCCGCTGGCTGGCTGAGAAGAGAGATACAGGAGTGTTGAGCACGAACTGTAGGAAATTTGTTCTACGTACTGTACCTCGATATAGGCTCGATATAGTGGGGTGGCATGGGCCATAACTAGCATTCACGTCTAGCACTATGGCACACGCCACCCACATGAGTCCCATCCGACACCAATTTTCTTGGAGTCCGTGCTACAGCCATCTCTTCTCCCTCCTGTTTTCTCAGCCATTGCGCGGTGGGCGGGGTGGGGGTTTGCCAATAGTCGGTTTGCTCAACTACGGTCCCACTTGTAAGTGAAAATGCAACACCGCACGCATTCCCGCTTGAGTGGCCTGCCGGACCAACCATGTGGGGGTGCGACGCAAACACGGCAGGCTTTTACTTTTGAACTCGTGACTTGTAAAATTTGGTTCGGCTCCATGGCGTGATCGATAGATAGAAAATAACGATTTTGCCTAGAGTAATGAGAAGTTTGGTTCTGGCGCCATTCATGCATGGAGTACGTACAAAAATTATGAAGTTGATGCGAAAGGTAAGATAATTACTGTAGTATCATATACTACTACATGGATTTGATGGAAAGATAAAAATACATACGGATCCATCAACGACATCCTCACGCCCTAGTGCGCCGGGTCACCAACCGACGTGTGAGGAGCAGCGGCGTTGGCGGCGAGCTCAACGTGCTTCTGAATAGTGCGTCCAAGGTTGCCCTGCGGTCCAAGAAGGCCAGCGTCCTATCGTCCTCCTCTTGCATGCGCGTAGATGTGGGTGATTATGTCCATGGTGTCTTCCTGCGCCAGGCGCTGTGTGGCGAGCGCGACCTCAAGGTGGACATTCTCCGGCGCGACGGTGGGCAGTCGCAGGGCCACCAGTGCGTCGAAGAGGTTGTCACCATAGTGGCCGTTGAGGGTGGCGGGCATCGCAGAGCCTGGGCACGTCGGCTAAAGGCTTACGTTAAAGTCGTCCGCGAGCTTCTTGATGACGGTGAACTTGTCGAGGAAACCAACGAGGACCTCGTCGAACAAGGAGATGAAGCTGTCGTCCAAGCGGCCCCTCGCCCTGCCGGACTCAAGCAATACTACCTGGAGACGTTCCTCATTGCCGGGCCACAGGCCGGCGTCGTGGACCATCTGGCACAGCCGGCTGATGCTCGCGCTCATCGCCTCCATGGGTCTAGCTTAGCTTCTACTAGTCAACTGATCTTGTGATTCGAGTGATCACTCTTGCCCTTGGTTAGCGTGTGTAGGTGCGCAGGATTTCGTACTACTCCTAGGCCCTCTACTGCACCTGCCTTTGGCTGTATGATAGGTGGGCCATCCACCCCCTGGGCCTACGTGTCATTCACCCAAAGGCAGTTGCCGTAAGTCAATGAAGCTGCGCCCCCCTCCGTGCTGGTGCAGTATAGTCATCTCACGGGACCTCTAGTTGGGGCCAAACGAGAGAAGTTTGATGTTTACTGGTTTATTGGTCCCGTTTGCATTTTGCGCCAAGTTTTGACCTTTGATTTAACTAATAAAATGTTAATGCATGTAAACAAAAATGTTGTGTAAGTCACATTACGAAAACCAAATAATCCCAAAACACTTAGGCACGGTGCATTAACTCCCTCCTTGTTTCTTATTTCGTGACATATCAACCAATGAGAGATGTGGGCCGTGCATGCTTTCAAAAACTTGAGACTACCAAACATGCCATGCAGTGTTTAGTTCATTGCATTGCATGTAATCCTATTAAGACTCTAGTTACCAAGAAAACATTAAGTTCTCTCGCCAATAGGAATAAAACACCATGTATTTATTTACAGAGGGAGTAGCACATTTTTTGTGACATGCATTACTAGATATTGCTAGTCAAATACTAAAATCCAGATGGACGTGGTAGTACTCCTAAAGCCAGACGGTGGTGCTACTAGTACTAGTAGTAGTACTACCAATGTATTACTCCTAGGAGTACTAGCACTGTACTACCCGTTGGTCAAATTATTACGTGCTGCTCCTCACAGTGAAGTGACAAGACCCTGCGCCGGAGATGACACCTGAGTATAGGCGCCGTGTTCGGCATACCATAGTCAGCCTCACCGTCTGAAGTCACTATCATCATGGCTGTAGAGCTACCCTGCTTACAACTAGCCCTGTTCGACATAATTTCCCGTGCGTAGATGCCTGTGCATTGCACGAAACACCAAGATTGGGGGTGGACTTCTCCAGCAGCGGCCATCGCGCCAGATTTTTCCACGGCCTTCTAGATGTGGTGGGGAGGAGATAAGGCTGATTGTGAGAGAGAAGGAGTTGTTTGTAAATAGGGAACAAGTGCGGGCATCTTTTTGCAAAAATGGAGAAGCTTGGTTTGTATGCGTCAGATCTAGATCCGACGGCTACTGGTGAAAGATGGGAGGCACAACATCATCACCAACTCATGACCTGTTTGATTCACAGGATTTTGAAAACGCAGGAATAGGACACGGCAATATTACAAGTTTCAAACTGATATTACAAATGTTTGGAGTAATGTTGCACCTAGGAAGAGGGAATTACTAGGAAGTTCACGTAAGAACTTTCGTTACTTTAGGTGGATGCAGCGTTATCATACAAACTAAAATCCACCGCCCTGACAAGTCACTAATGGGCAAATAAGTTTTCGAGTCTCTGGCCACTTGATGTTTCAAAAACAAATTCAGCTTCTGCGGAGACTTTGTCATTTAGGCTTAGACGCTTGCGGTGATCAGCAGGCCATTCATTGTTGCGCCAGAGAATGCCAAACCTCATTACCTTGAGCACACTTGCCTCCAGAACAAAGAACCTGGCCAATTTAATCTCAGATGTGCTGCCTCGGTAGTCGATCAAATCAATTTCTGTAAGATGGAGATCAAGGCATTCGATGAGATTGTTATAGTGCAGCACATTTTTCACTTTCAGGTCTTTTTTTATCTGCAAAAGAAGAAAACATATTAGAGCAGCTGGCTGCATAAGATTGTTATGTCATCAAGAGGTACTAATATCATTCGCTCATACGATAGGGTTGGTTGTCTAGTGATATTTTTTCACTCTCTCTCTCTCTCCCTCTCTCTCTCTCTCTCTCTCTCTGTTTCTGTTTCCTCTCATTTAACTAGGAGCACGTGAAGAGCTTGGGCATTTGTTGCCTTCCACTATGTGGCCGATGCCATATTTCGCAAAAGTATGCCACATAATACGCATCGATGTCAAATCAAAAGATTTTGGCACCGCTCTCGCGATGTGAGAGAGTTGGCACCGCTGTGCACACAGACCCACATGTATAAACAAATCAATCAAACCAACTACACCAGCCTCTCACTCTCCCAAACAAGTGTTTTTTTATTGCCTTAGTCCTCTCTCTCTCCCACACTGTGTTTTTTCATTGCGTGAGTTACTTTGGCACCGGAGCAAAGTAGGTGCTCCAGATTGGGGCACCAGGTGAGCAATGGAGGGGCATCGATGCCAAATGCATCACAAGTGAATTTGGCACATGTTTTGGCCTACATAGCCCACTTTTGTACTCCCTCCGTCCCAAAATTCTTGTCTTAAATTTTTCTAAATACGGATGTATCTAGTTATATTTTAGTGTTAGATACATCCGTATCTAAACAAATATAAGACAAGAATTTTGGGACGGAGGGAATACTACCTCGTATTTAGTATAAAATTTTGACCATAGATTTACCTAAGGAAATGCCAATGCATGTCACTAAAAATTACACCATTTGAA
This sequence comes from Triticum dicoccoides, assembly GCF_002162155.2. Classification (NCBI taxonomy): domain Eukaryota; kingdom Viridiplantae; phylum Streptophyta; class Magnoliopsida; order Poales; family Poaceae; genus Triticum; species Triticum dicoccoides. The sequence goes on along the minus strand of NC_041393.1, from coordinate 519,927,149 downwards.
ATTATGTTCAAATACAAATCCAACGATATAGTTCTTAGTGACATGCATTAACATTTTGTCAGTTAAATCTATGGTCAAATTTTGATACTGCAAAATTGGAAGAGTAAACCAGGAAGGAGGTAGTACTTGCCCTTAAGGTAACCATAGAGTTACTGGAGTAGTCTAAGTTACTTTCCACTATGACTAGCCTAGGCTACTATAGTAGTACAGCATAAAAATGATGCAGGTGATCATGTGAGAAAAAAATACTAAAAACATTTCTTTCGGTGCAGTGCGTAGATGTAGTTTTGAACACTACACTTGTCATCGTAATTTGGGAAAATTATGAAAAAATTGAGCTACGATGTGATTACCGTTTACTAATAGGAAAGAAGTTTAACCTCGATGAGTAGCTTCTCCGTGCATGGAAAGCATGTAAGGAATCCAACAACTTGATCCAGATTGGGGCCGATAGATTTTAGCGCTAAGATCTTCACTGTGCGCATGGACTGGGTCAAGCTTGTGGGAATCATTTTCTAGAAGACGGTCGTCAATACATCAAGAAGAAATTAAAAAATGTGAATTTCAAGAAGACAGAGAATAAGATGAGTGCTGTACCTGAACGATTATGGATCCAATAAAGAGTTCGGAGAATTTGGCAGACAAGTACACCAACGCTATCTATTTCGGCGCGTCAATGACCCTGATTTTTGTTGGACCTTCTAGATCCGATACAAGCAATCTCTCAAGGAAAGGCGCATTCTCAATGACCATAATGTGGAATAGCTGGAGTAATCTCTTCCCAATTGATGTCTTGTTGCGGGGCCAGTGAGACACATAAATCCATCGGAGATTCGTTGAGGCGATGTGGAGGCTAATGAACCCGTGGATCTACTCAAGACGAAGGTACTTGAGCACAGTACAGCTGCGGAGCAGGTGCTCTGTAGCCTTATTCGAGAAGACAACGTTGAAGAGGTCGAGCTGCTTGAGTTGAGGGAGAAGAAGGGCGGGTGTGGCATTAATCTAGGGAAGATAGCGGGAGTTGAAGCTGGCGCGGTGCAGCGTTGGCGTGAGGCGGAGCACGGATGGTGGAAGAGAGCGATATCGTCCAGCTTCAAAGCTGAGCTCCTCGAGCTGATCTAGGGCGGGGGATAAGAACCACTCGTCGAACTTGGGTTGGACCTTGCAGTTGGTACTGAACATGCAGATGTCAAGGCGTCTGGCTGGCCCAGGGTGCGATGAAAGGATCTTGGAGACTGCGGCCATGCGTTTGCAATCCCCGTCGCAGAGGCAGCTGTCGACGGTGAGGTTGAGGGGGACGCAGCGCCAGAGGGGGCACCACCGCCGGGAGAGCAGGGCGGTCCGCACGGCAGATTTGGTGGGGAGGAGGCCAATGATGATGAGCAGCATGTCATCGGGGAGGCTACTGATGAAGTCCAGGCTCGCCGGATGCGGTTTTGGCTCGAGCGGCCTCTGCTTGTTGGATGCCTTGCTGTCCATCTCAACTGGCGGCGATGCCGGTGTACACGTGTGCTGGTATGTGTTGTGTGCTGGGTGTGCGCGAGTGCGTCCTTCTGTGCATGCCACCGCGCAGTGGTGAATTGTGCGCGAGTGCGTCCTTCACGCGCAAGAAGTTTGTCCTCAATGCGCCCTCGATTTACTAGCGTGCGGGGTGCTACCCCGAGTGGTTTCAACTTTGTTTCCTTCACCGCATGTCAGATGGGCCTCTAGTTTACTTATTTTCACCCACTGCCACATGGGCTAGCACACCAAGATACAGAACACGAGCTGACAACGCAGCATGTCGATTGGTTGACCGGTCAACTAAACAATATACAGAGCTATACGCTGACACAGTGAGCGTATAATCCATCGGTATAGAGAGTTCGAGTGAGAAGGGAGGCCCGTGAGAGATAGCAGAGAGAGAGAAAGAGCAACTCCCTCCGTTCGATAATGTAGTTACAACATTTTTTTAAAGTCAAACTTTTGAAACTTTGACCAAGTTTATAAAGAAATTACTTATATCGGCAATACCAAAGATAAATGATAGTATGAAGTAAGTACATGTTGTGATGAATCTAATGATCATTCCAGATGTAAATGTTTTTCTCCACATATACCTAGTCAAACTTTTCTGAGGTTTGACTTTTCAAAACATCCATATGCTTATGGACGTGACAGAGTCCCTGACGAGAGAGAGAGAGAGAGAGAGAGAGAGAGAGAGAGAGTGAGAGAGTGAAAAAAGTGTGTGTGCGTGTGTGAAAGAGACATGGACAACACACGATAAAAGTGGAGAAAAAGCGTGCGTGTCTTATGCAAACATATCACACATGCATCTTCGACAACGGAGGCAAGGTGAGGAGATAGTGTGTGGTTGTTTGGAACCGAGAGAGGAAGATCCCTAGCACGTGGCCAAGAGGGGTCTGACAAACAAGGGAGAGAGGTCGAGAGAGACGTACGGAGAAAATGCAGACATGGGGAGGAGAGAGTGTATGTTTGTCATAGAGAGATCCCCTGGAGATCGTGATGGGACTACATGGGTGGGAGATCGAGTGACAAGGTGTGTGCGCGATAGAAGATGCCCCGAGAGATATCGAGATAGACGTATGGATGGAAGGAGACAATATGTGTGTTCCTGATGGCTAGTAAGAGATAATCATACTAAGGAGGGGGGGTGCTTGCGCCTATGGCCCTGTCTGGATACTCTAACTCAGTTAGAGGTTAGTGTTAGATTCTAACCCTGAACTAACTCTAAGTAAAGAGGTGTTTGGATGGCAGGGTTAGATGGAGCGCGGATATGGCGAGGCACCTTCACGGGCGGTGCGAGAGGGAGGGAGGGAGAGGACGAGAAGCTTCGAGGAAGTGGGGAGGGATCTGATGCGGGGAGAGCGAGAGAAAAAAGTGTTTATTAGTGGTCCCAAGAAGAACTAACCCAAATAAGCACCTCTTGGATGGGTTAGTTTTTTTGGATGGGTTAGATGCATCTAACCTAAACTAACCCTCTTGTTTGGATCTTTTTGGGTTAGTTCACTCCAAACTAACCCAAACTAACTCTAACCCATGGATCCAAATAGAGCCTATGATGGAGTGAGGGATTATGGTACTTAGGGGGGTGCGTATCACATGGAGAGAGAACAAGGGCAGAGAGTGTTGGATGGGTCTATATGTATAGCGCGAGCGAGACATGTGTATGTGTGAACCAGGGAGATATAAGGCCCGTTTGGCTTGCGTTGTGAGCATCTTTTGCGTGGCCTGGGGTTGTGGCTGGATTTCATGCACGCTTGTTTGGTTGCTACCCTGTGAAAAAGAAAGCCCGCCTGGGCTAGGTTCCCTCTTGCACTTTAATTAGCCTGGCTGAACTCCAGACACTGCAAGTAGCCTGGCCCAAGCAACCGATTTCCAATGCCTGGTCGTGCCTGGTCGTGCGGCCACGAGGCTAACAGCAACATGGATGGATATTAGCATTAAATAATTGATGCATGGATTGATTGATGGGACGTTGATGCTTTGCCTGGCCCAGGCATGAACCAAACGCTTCAGCACCACACAAGCCTGGCCAGGAAGAAATATTTTACATCTCACGTCCACACCAGGCAGTACCGACCATCAAGGCATGAGGGTCAGGTCACGAACCAAACTGACCAATAAAGTTTGAGAGAGATTGAGGAGCCCTGATAAGGCTGAGTGGTGCGTCAGATAGCTGAGAGGGGGAAAGAGATATTCCATCCGCTCGATAATGCAGTGCATGTAAATTTTTTAGAAGTCAAACTTTGGAAACTTTGATCAGGTTTATGCAAATGTTATTTATATCTACAATACCAAAGATACATCATACAAAACTACAGATCATGGTGAATCTAATGGTATATGTTTGCCGTACTATATGTAATTCTTTTTCTCCACGTACATGGTCAAACTTTGTGAATTTTGACTTTTCAATAAATCTATGTGTTATGGACGGAGGTGAGTGCCTCAGTCGAGACAGATCAAGTGCGTGTGAAGGAGAATGAGTAAGTGTGCAAAAAGAGTATGTGTGTGAAAGAGAAAGTGACAACAAACGATAAATTAGAGAGAGAGTGTGTTTTTTTGTTTCTTATATGAACATATCACGCATGCATCTCCGAGATGGAAAAGCGAGGCGAGGAGATACACGAAAATAGCTAGTGTGTGATTGTTTGCAACGGAGAGAGACACCCCTGTAGCACATGTTCAATAGAGGTCTGGCCAACAAGGAAAAAAGGTCGAGAGGGACACATGGATGGCATGGACGCATGGGGAGGGAGAGAGGGTGTGTTTGTGATAGAGAGATCCCCTCGAGATCGTGAGGGGACTATATGGGTGGGAGATCGAGGGAGTGCGTGCCCGATAGAAAGATGCCCCGAGAGAAATCGAGATAGACCATGCACATGTTTGTGATGGAGACTAAGATTAGCTAGTCATATACATATACGGGGGACTGCGTGTGCCTACAATTGAGTGAGAGACCATCATACTTGGCTAGCTGGGCATGAGATTGTGTGTGTGTGTGCGTGTGAGATGGAGAGAGAACGATGGAGAGAGATAGAGTTTTAGATGGGCCTATCGAGTGCGAGTGAGATATGCATGTGTATGTGACCCAGGTGGATGGAGAGTTTGAGAGAGGGGGGGGGGAAGAGCTCCGAGATGACATAGTGGTGCGTGAGAGAGTTACGGGCAAAGAGACAAGGAATTTGTGTGCGTACGATGAGTGCACCCAAGATATCTAGCTTGGACTAGCTAGAGTATCATACATAGTGTGTGAGAGAGACCTATAGATGGTGTATATATGAATGCGGACTAGAAAGACCCCCCCCCCCACACACACAGAGAGAGAAAGGGAGAGGGACCAACAAGGTTTTTGTGTCGGATGCGTGCGACAGAATTGAAGATTGTCGGCGAGAGAGTGAGAGTGAGAGAGAGAGAGAACAGGAGTCCGGGAGAGGGGGAGGTCGCGTTTTGTGCATCAAAGACTGATATAAACTTGCATTCAAATATTTAAATTGGAGACCATGTTGTCTACAATCCACACATGAACGGATATATGCGTATATCAAACAAGTTCATTAATTTGACTTTCAACATGTTCATGGAGTACCATAATACTATACAACATGCTATTCGATTGAGGTGTTCAATTTTGGATTTAGTTCACTATTTTGACCTACTGAACGAGCTAGTTCATCGAATCGAGATATTTCATTTTGGGTTTGATTCGCGTTTTTGAGTGGGTCAACTATTTGTCATATAGTAAATCGCTAGCAACGAGCATGTAAAAACACATTACTCCCGAGCATCATCTCTCCATCTAAAAAAGAAGTGGCAAGCTAATATTTCAAAATTTTATTCGAATCGACTTGGTAAGGTAGACATGGATGCTCGTTCTCCCAAAATTTGAACGAACCGTTAAACATCCTCTCTGCTCGGTGGAATTCGCCTGAGCAAATAAATGGGAGACGCGAAATTACTGTCCTATGTGGGACACACACCAATTGCCCGTTGTACATCAAGGGTAGGTTCGTAACTTCATCCAAGCGAGCCTTCTCCTCGGCCGAAATGACATGTGCCGAATAATTCATAAACCATGGTCGGCAAAACACGCTCTCCTCGTCTGAAATAGCTCACGCCCACTATTTCAAAACACGCTCTCCTCGCCCGAATTCGCTTGCGCCCACTATAGTTCAAAACACGCCCTCCTCGCCCGAAATCGCTCCCGCCCACTATTTGGGGAGAAGCAAAGTTACTCTACTATCCCCGACCCTCGGTACACAGACCCAAGCCGAGAAGCCTATAGGCAAGGGTAGAACTATAACTCCCCCTCACATTTCACACAAATGCGTCCATAAGACATGGTTCCACTCCCCTCCCAATTCCCCCCCGCCCGCCCCCATTCATATCTCGTGGGCGCCAAATCACCTTCTTCCCGGGAAGATCCCTTCTCCCGAGCCGCGAAACCTCAGCCCCACCTCCATGGCGCCCCCCACCGCACCAATTTCACAGCCGCCCACCTCCCTAATGCCGGAGATGCTGTCCAATTGCCGTCGTGCACTGGGCCGTGTGCCTCTTACTCCGTGCTGCTGGTGCTGCCTCGACGACGGCCGCGTGAACCGTACCGGAGCCGATTCACCCCCGCCGTTGTTCACGGTGCCGGAGTGGCTCCAACTTCGGATCCGTCCAGAGTCCTAGCGCTGCTTCCGCATAGCCGTTGACCGTCGCGACATCGCTCTTTCCCTACCACCGGTCACCACCGCAACCGTGCCGGCCTCACCGACTCGGCAGCTGGACCTGACTACTTCACCATGCCTCCAGATAGGTCGCACCCTCATTTGAAATCACTTTATTTAGGCGTCAGTTGTTTGAATTTTTACTTTGGGCCAATCGATTCCCAATGGGAAGCAGCACCCCTCGAGGTGGCGGAGCTCCTAGGCTGCCGGTTGGCTGGTGTCTAACGTAAGGGTGTGGGGGCGCAAGTTCGCCGTGGAAGCAGCGCTTAGATGGCTATCTTTTAGAGTTGCGTGGGTTGAAGGTACTACCGCCGCCGGATCTGTATGACGGGGAGTCTTTGTGGATTGGCCCGGGGGCGGCGCAACCACGGCAGTGCGGTGGGGCGGGGAGCGGGGTTTTGGACGGGGCCATGAACGGCGGAGGTAGGCTGCTCTGCCGTTGGTCGCTGTCTCTTCGGGGAAGATTCCGAATAGTGTCAGCCGGGAGGCAAAAGACGGCCATCAAGCCATCCGGCGTAGATCGGACAGTACCAAAATAAAATAAAATCGTGTGACCCCAATTTAGTCTTCAGTCAACAGACCTGTGACCACTCTCATACCTTGCTGTTAATCTCATAGTGTATTTCTTCGGATCAAAGAGATATGTTGTTCTTAACTTTATGCATTATCTGCATCTTCAGACACACCATCTTCCGACTCACCGCAGCTGCTCCAACAAGGGAAGCATACACCAGAAGGGAGCTACAGTCCCCACTCAACAGTTCCCTGCATCGAATGCGTGTGCCCTACATGGACAGCCACAACAACTGCAGGGCCATCGACAAGTCAGCACATGATGCTCACTCCTATGGATGGCAACCAGATAGGTTGTACCCTCATCTTACTTGTGTGCAACATTTATGGCTTTGTTATTCATCTAAGCACGGAAAACAGATCATCACATTTCACTGTATATTCATGCTGATCTCTTACGGGTCTTGTTCAGGAGTTCACGCTGTTCCATAGTTCAGCTAAGATACTTGTTCTTTAGGTAACATTGTTCCATAGTTATCATCCATCAGCCAATGCTATCCCACAGGCTGGTGATTATAGTATTATACCACTTCTAGTATTACCTATGTTGTTCTTTAATACTTTTGTGTGCCATCTAGTTAATCTCGAGTACAAACGATACATATTCTGTAGCTTTCATCTGTGTTCTCCCTTTAGTTTATGAGACCTGTTGCTACTAGTTAACCCCAGTCCTACTATTTATGTCGTCTCCTACAGGCACTCATTTACATAAATCTAACTACTAGTTGTCTTCCATGCATGTCAGATATAATTGCACACACTGATATATCCACAAGAACCTCACGGAGCAATGTAAAGGCCAATAAACTTGATGTCAATGATACCCAATATGATGGAACATGCAAAGGCAGTTCTTCAGAAGACTTGCAGAAAGATGATGAATCCTCTTCAGCCCACAAGGTCCTTGCTCTAACTTGGCCTATGATATGGGTACAACATGCATATAATGTCCTGGAGTGTATCTACTCTGTTGCAATGCCATGTGCTTAGCATGCTGATCATGCATGTAAATATGTCATGCCTTCCTGTTTTTCAGTACCTATTCCATTCATGATAACATGTTTTCAAATTCAAGTACTGTCATTCTACTCTATCGCAATGCCATCTGCTTAATTTGGACATCATGCTTCTGAATATCTTATGCATTGTTATTCATCAGTATGTACTTCATCTGTCTGCCATACCATGTTTTTTTACATTGAAGTGCTGTTCTAGTGCTCTGTTGCAATGCCATCTTATTTTCCCAATCATACACCTGTATGTTGCCTTGGTTATTTCTGTACGTATTCTGCTAGCATATAGTTTTACATTCAACTAGTTTTTTTTGCTGTGTTGTCCTGTCGTATCCCTAGCTCTTACACCATACTCCCTCCGTCCGGATTACATGTTGCCGAAATGGATAAAAAAGGATGTATCTAGAACTGAAATACGCCTAGACCCATCCATTTTTTTCCGGATGGAGGGAATACATGTCAATATGTCATGCATTTCTATTCTTCAGTACCTATTCCATCTCTCTGATGTCGCATGTTTTATAATTAAAGCACCATTTTTCTATACAAGGCATGCAAGGGGAAGACGACTATGTTAGAATCTGAAGGGTTACAAACAAGGCCTTTGCAAAAGATCCAAACGCTAGGAGATAATAAACCAACTCCAGTTTTTATAGATACTGCTCCAGCACAGAGAAACCCAACAACTACTGATAATAAGCAGATTTCAGTGGCCAAAGAACTAGTCCGCTCCAGTCGAGCAAAAATATGTCAACTCAATTCTAAGAAGCGTGTGCGTATCATTGCATCATGAAATTCTATAGCATGTTGATCATATTTTCTACATGTTTCTTACCCATCTCTCTTTTAGAAAATAAGCTTAACAGATAGAAGAATTTCTGCAATGGTATCGTTTCTGAGGAAAGATTCTTGCAGGAATTCTCTGCGCTCCAATGTAGATGTAAGTACCTGTTGTATATCACTATATTTTTACATCAGCATGTATTTTGTTAATCGGCGTGAATCCAACCTTTATCTGATCTAAATTTAGTTGTAGCAAAATGTATGAATAAAGGCCACAATGTTGATTTTTGTAAGGAAAACTGCCTGGTAGTTTTGCATCCTGAGCTGCATGAGTGTACTATCTCATATCAGTGGGTTTGAATACTTTGGTTCTGCAGTGGATTTTTAGTATTTATTTTACTGTGTTGTCCTGTCGTATCCCTAGCTCTTACATCATACTCCCTCCGTCTAGATTAAATGTCGCAGAAATGGATAAAACTGGATGTATCTAGAACTGAAATATGCCTAGACCCGTCCATTTATTTCCAGATGGAGGGAATACATGTCAATATGTCATGCCTTTCTATTATTCAGTACCTATTACATCTCTGTTGTAGCATGTTTTATAACTGAATCACCATTCTTCTATATAAGGCATGCAAAGGGAAGACGACTCTGTTAGAATCTGAAGGGTTACAAACCAGGTCTTTGCAAAAGATCCAAACGCCAGGAGATAATAAACCAACTCCATTTTTCATAGATACTGCTCCAACACAGAGAAACCCAACTCCCACTGATAATAAGCAGATTCCAGTGGCCAAAGAACTAGTCCGCTCCAGTCCAGCAAAAGAATGTCAACTCCATTCTAAGAAGCGTGTGCGTATCCTCGCATCATGAAATTTTATAGCATTCTGATCATATTTTCTACATGTTTCTTACCCATCTCTGTTTTAGAAAATAAGGTTAAACGATAGAAGACTTCCTCCATTGGGATCGTATTCGAGGAAAATATCTTACGGGAATTCTCTGTGCTCCAATGTTGATGTAAGTACCTGTTGTATATCACTATATTTTTACATCAACATGTATTCTGTTAATCGGCGTGAATCTAACCTTTATCTGATCTAAAATTAGTTGTAGCAAAATGTTAAAGGCGCCAATGTTGATTTTTGTAAGGAAAACTGCCTGGTAGTTTTGCATACTGAGCTGCATGAATATACTATCTCATATCATGCACATTACTGAATTGTAGTGCTTCTCTGGTTGCCCATTCGTTCATTGTGTCAATGTTTCTTTCGTACTACCTTACCTGGCTGATGATAGTTGTGCCATATTGTGTTAATTTGGTGTAGGCTACTTGCCCAAACGTTCGTTGTGTCAATGTTGCTTTCCTATTATCTGACTTGGCCAATGATAGCAATGCTAGTGTGTTAATTTTGTGCAGGCTGCTGAAGATAAGAAGACAAACTCTGAAAACAGCAAGGCAACCCTATTGTTTCTTTCCAGTAAATCTAGGCCAGGTAATATGGCAATAGCTCATGATTAATCTGTTTGGTTCCCGTCCTAATTTATGTTATGATGCAGTGGTCGAGACACTCTCCACTATCAATAATACAAGCCTGCCAAAATCGACATCTGAATCTGTTCGGTATCCTCTGTCTCGAATGCAACAAAATAAATGTATGTTTGTGAACCAATTAATGACTAAAGCAATGATGGAAATGGTGGATGAATCAGAGGTGCAGAGTCGTGCGACACAACAACTGATCAATGTTTTCAGAGACAGTGTAGCAAAGCAGAAAGAACTTGCCCACATGCTTATGGGCGTCATCTGTGCTGAGGTTGCAGATTGTGACGTTGTAGATGGTTAGGTTCTGCTCATTTATTTGCACTGGCATCAATCTTTGATTGCCCAGTGGATGTAATTTCCTGTAATATATGCTGGATGTGCAACGTTATTCCTTGTATGTCATACCTTTGCGTGATCAGTTTTGGTACTGTGCATAATTGCTCGTCGTAATGGGCTCAAATTATCTAATTTGGCCTAAAGACATGTACGAACTTTAGTGCACCCATTAAGTTAATGGGCCGTTACTAGGCCGAAAGTTAATGGTCGGCCCCCTTACCTCCCGGGTCATTAACAGGCCAACATCGAAGCGGGCAATAGGTGGCCCCAGTTTATTTCACGAGCCCTTAACAGGACGTTACTAAGTTTGGGCTACATATGGCCCAACTATACTATAGGCCTTTAGCAGGCCGAAAGAGACAGCGGGCTTGTACTGGACCATGAAGACCATGGGCCGCTAAGAGGCCGAAAGTCAGGTCGTATTGTAAATGGCACAACTGTGTTGTGGGCCTTTAGCAGGCCGAAAGAGAAACGGGGCTGGTATTGGACCATGAAGGGCATGGGTCGTTAAAGGGCCAAAACTAAGGTCCGACTACAAATGGCCCAACTCATTTATGGTCCATTAACAGGCCGAAAGTCACACAGGGCCGGGAATTGGCCCAACACTTAAATGGGTCGCTAAAAGGCCAAAACTCAGGTCCGACTAAAAATGGCCCAACTGATTTATGGGCTGTCAACAGGCTGAAAGTGACACCAGGCCAGAAAATTGGCCCGACACTTAAATGGGCCGCTAAAAGGCCGAAACTCAGGTCCGACAACAAATGGCCCATCAGATTTATGGGCCGTCAACAGGCTGAAAGACACACCGGGCTGGAAACTAGCCCAACATTTAAATGGGTCGCTAAAAGGCCGAAAGATGTACATCCTGAAAATTGGCCCATCCATTAAACGGGTCGTTAACAGGCCAAAATCTCATCGGGCCGATATTGAGCCCAGATATATAGCGGGCTGTTAACGGGCTCAAACTGACGATGGGCTACAATGGTGTCAAATCTTTAATGGGCCGTTGATGGGCCGAATTGGCTCATCTCGTATGGGCCATGGGCTTAAATGGACCTGACACAAGTAGGCCTTATATGGGCTGGCCTGCTAATTTTTACTGGGCCGGTCTTTTCACAGGAATCGGCCTCTGTTGGGCCGTGCCACGTGCCGACGTACCATAGGCGTCTTCCGTCCAATGAGTGGATGACATCTGTCCCAACGGTGAGCCGACAGGTGTTTCCTCCAGCCAATGATGATTTCACACGTGGAAAATCCCCATTGGTCGGGGTTGTTAACGGGTTATCGGATCCAAAACCCGACCCGATAGCTTAACGGTGTTCCGTTACGGTGGATGCCACGTGTCGGTCACCCTTGACGAAAGCACTTCTGTGACGTGTGATTTATCGTCATGGAAGTGGACACTTCCATGATGATAATTTTGGTAATGTCATGGAACATTTCTACGACAGCACAGGTATGACTATCTTGATTCTGTCATAAATTTGTCATGGATGTACATGCATGACAAAAAACGCGACCTACTGTGACAAACACGTATCATCACGGAAGTGTATTTTTTTTTGTAGTGCATGCACTTGTTGCATAAGGTGGCTAGCAGGTGTCTGTCTCTCCTACTTTAGTCGGATCGGATTCGATGAAAAGGGTCCTTATGAAGGGTAAATAGCAATTGGCATATCACCGTTGTGGCTTTTGCGTAGGGGTAAGAAACGTTCTTGCTACAAACCCATAGCAGCCATGTAAAACATGCAACAACAATTAGATGACATCTAACTTGTTTTTCCAGGGTATGCTATGTGATGTGCCAAAAGGATGTGATGAATGATATATGTGATGTATGAGATTGATCATGTTCTTCTAATAGGGACCACGACTTGCATGTCGATGAGTATGACAACCGACAGGAGCCATAGGAGTTGTCTTAATTTATTGTATGACCTACATGTCAATGAAAACACCATGTAATTACTTTCTTTATTGCTAACCGTTAGCCATAGTAGTAGAAGTAATAGTTGGCGATACAACTTCATGAAGACACGGTGATGGAGATCATGATGATGGAGATCATGGTGTCATGCCGGTGACGAAGGTGATCATGCCGCACCTCAAGATGCAGATCAAAGGCGCAAGATGATATTGGCCATATCATGTCACTTTATGATTTGCATGTGATGTTTGTAATGTTTACGTCTTATTTGCTTAGAACGACGGTAGCATAAATAAGATGATCCCTCACTAAAATTTCAAGAGATGTGTTTCCGCTAACTGTGCACCATTGCGAAGGTTCGTTGTTTCGAAGCACCACGTGATGATCGGGTGTGATATATTCTAACGTTCGCATACAATGGGTGTAAGCCAGATTTACACATGCAAAACACTTAGGTTGATTTGACGAGCCTAGCATGTACAGACATGGCCTCGGAACACGAGAGACCGAAAGGTCGAACATGAGTCTTATAGCAGATATGATCAACATCGAGATGTTCACCGATGATGACTAGTCCGTCTCACGTGATGATCCGACACGGCCTAGTTGATTTGGATCATGTGTCACTTAGATGACTAGAGGGATGTCTATCTGAGTGGGAGTTCATTAAATAATTTGATTAGATGAACTTAATTATCATAAACATAGTCTAAAATATCTTCACAATATATCTTGTAGATCAAATGGCCCACACTAATGTTGCCCTCAACTTCAACGCGTTCCTAGAGAAAACCAAGCTGAAAGACGATGGTAGCAACTATACAGACTGGGTCCGAAACTTGAGGATCATCCTCATAGCTGCCAAGAAAGCATATATCCTTGAAGCACCGCTAGGTGACGCGCCCATTTTCCCATCAACTCAAGAAGTTATGAACGCTTGGTAGTCGCGTAGTGATGATTACTCCCTGGTTTAGTGCGGCATGCTTTACAACTTAGAACCGGGGTTACAAAAGCGTTTTGAGCAACACAGAGCATATGAGATGTTCCAAGAGCTGAAAATGGTTTTCCAAGATCATGCCCAGGTCGAGAGATATGAAGTCTCCGAAAAGTTCTACAGTTGTAAGATGGCGGAAAATAGTTCTGTCAGCGAGTGTATACTCAAAATGTCTGGGTTGCACAACTATTTGTCTCAGCTGGGAACTAATCTTCCAGGTGACTCGGTCATTGACAGGATCTTCCAGTCGCTTCCACCTAGCTACAAGAGCTTTGTGATGAACTACGATATGCTAGGGATGGAGAAGTCCATTCATGAGTTATATTCAATGCTGAAATCAATGGAGGTGGAAATCAAAAAGGAACATCAAGTGTTGATGGTGAATAAGACCACTAGTTTCAAGAAAGGCAAGGGTGAAAAGAACTTCAAGAAGGACGGCAAGGGAGTTGCCGCGGCCGTTAAATCGGTTGCCGGGAAGAAGCAAAAAAATGGACCCAAGCCCGAGACTCAGTGCTTTTATTGCAAGGGAAATGGTCACTCGAAGCGGAACTGCCCCATGTACTTAGCGGATACGAAGCCCGGCAACACCAAAGGTATATGTGATATACATGTTATTGATGTGTACCTTACCGGCGCTTGTAGTAGCTCCTGGGTATTTGATACCGGTGCGGTTGCTCATATTTGTAACTCAAAACAGGAACTGCGGAATAAGCGGAGACTGGCGAAGGACGAGGTGACGATGCGCGTCGGGAATGGTTCCAAGGTTTATGTGATCGCCGTCGGCATGCTACCTCTACATTTACCTACGAGATTAGTTTTAAACCTCAATAATTGTTATTTAGTGCTAGCTTTGATCATCAACATTGTATCTGGATCTCGCTTAACGCGAGATGGCTACTCATTTAAATCTGAGAATAATGGTTGTTCTATGAGAGATATGTTTTATGGTCATGCCCCGCTGGTCAATGGTTTATTTTTATTGAATCTCGAACATGATGTTACACATATTCATAGTGTGAATGCCAAAAGATGTAAGGTTGATAATGATAGTCCCACATACTTGTGGCACTGCCGCCTTGGTCACATTGGTGTCAAACGCATGAAGAAACTCCATGCAGATGGACTTTTGGAGTCTCTTGATTATGAATCATTTGACACGTGTGAACCATGCCTCATGGGAAAAATGACCAAGACTCCGTTCTCCAGAACAATGGAGCGAGCAACCAACTTGTTGGAAACAATACATACTGATGTGTGCGGTCCAATGAGCGTTGAGGCTCGCGGTGGCTATCGTTATGTTCTCACCCTCACTGATGACTTAAGTAGATATGGGAAACACAAGTCTGAGACCTTTGAAAAGTTCAAGGAATTTCAGAGTGAGGTAGAGAATCAACGTGACAGAAAAATAAAGTTCTTACGATCAGATCGTGGAGGAGAATATTTGAGTCACGAGTTTGGTACACACTTAAGGAAATGTGGAATTGTTTCACAACTCACGCCGCCTGGAACTACTCAGCATAATGGTGTGTCCGAACGTCGTAATCGCACTCTATTTGATATGGTGCAATCTGTGATGTCTCTTACCGATTTACCGCTATCATTTTGGGGTTATGCTTTAGAGACAGCTGCATTCACTTTAAATAGGGCACCGTCTAAATCTGTTGAGTCGACACCGTATGGATTATGGTTTGGGAAGAAACCTAAGCTATCGTTTCTAAAAGTTTGGGGATGCGATGCTTATGTCAAGAAACTTCAACCTGAAAAGCTCGAACCCAAGTCGGAAAAAATGCGTCTTCATAGGATACCCTAAGGAAACCATTGGGTATACCTTCTACCTCAGATCCGAAGGCAAGATCTTTTTTGCCAAGAATGAATCCTTTCTAGAGAAAGAGTTTCTCTCGAAAGAAGTAAGTGGGAGGGAAGTAGAACTTGATGAAGTACTGCCTCTTGAACCGGAGAGTAGCGTAGCTCAGGAAGATGTTTTTGTGGTGCCTGCGCCGACTAGGGAGGAAGTTAATGATGATGGTCATGAAACTTCGGATCAAGTTGTTACTGAACTTCGTAGGTCCACAAGGGCACGTTCCGCACCATAGTGGTACAGCAACCCTGTCCTAGAAATCATGTTGTTAGATAACGGTGAACCTTTGAACTATGAAGAAGCGATGGCGGGCCTGGATTCCAACAAATGGCTTGAAGCCATGAAATCCGAGATAGGATCCATGCATGAAAACAAAGTATGGACTTTGACAGACTTGCCCGATGATCGGCAAGCCATAGAAAATAAGTGGATCTTTAAGAAGAAGACTGACGCGGATGGTAATGTGACCGTCTATAAGGCTCGACTTATCGCTAAGGGTTATCGACAAGTTCAAGGGGTTGACTACGATGAGACCTTCTCACCTGTAGCAAAGATGAAGTCCGTCCAAATCATGTTAGCAGTTGCCGCATTCTATGATTATGAGATATGGCAAATGGACGTCAAAACGGCATTCCTTAATAGTTTCCTTAAGGAAGAATTGTATATGATGCAACCGAAAGGTTTTGTCGATCCTAAGAATACTGACAAGGTGTGCAAGCTCCAGCGCTCCATCTATGGGCTGGTGCAAGCATCTCGGAGTTGGAACATTCGCTTTAATGAAATGATCAAAGCGTTTGGGTTCATGCAGACTTATGGAGAAGCCTGTGTTTATAAGAAAGTGAGTGGGAAATGATATATAACTTTTGGAAAGCGTAAAGGCCTACCTGAATAAGTGTTTCTCAATGAAGGACCTTGGAGAAGCTGCTTACATATTAGGCATGAAGATCTATAGAGATAGATCGAGACACCTCATTGGTCTTTCACAAAGCACATGCCTGGACAAGATATTGAAGAAGTTCAATATGGATCAGTCCAAGAAAGGGTTCTTGCCTGTATTGCAAGGTGTGAGATTGAGCATGGCTCAATGCCCGACCTCGGCAGAAGATAGAGAAAATATGAGTATCATCCCCTATGCCTCAACCATAGGGTCTCTTACGTATGCCATGATGTGTAACATACCTGATGTGAACCTTGCCGTAAGTTTGGTAGGGAGGTACCAAAGTAATCCTGGCATGGAACACTGGACATCGGTCAAGAATATCCTAAAGTACCTGAAAAGGACTAAGGATATGTTTCTCGTTTATGGAGGTGACTGATACGTCTCCAACGTATCTATAATTTATGAAGCATTCATGCTATTATATTATCTGTTTTGGATGTTTACGGGCTTTATTATACAATTTTATATTATTTTTGGGACTAACCTATTAACCGGAGGCCCAGCCCATATTGTTGTTTTCTTGCCTATTTCAGTGTTTCGAAGAAAAGGAATATCAAATGGAGTCCAAATGGAATGAAACCTTCGGGAGCGTGATTTTTGGAACGAACGTGATCTAGGAGACGTGGAGCTGAAGTCAGGGAAGCTTCGAGGAGGCCACGAGGCAGGGGGTGCACCCACCCTTGGGCGCGCCCTCCACCCTCGTGGGGCCCTCGTGGCTCCCCTAACCGACTTCTTTCACCTATATAAGTCCATATACCCTAAAACCTTCGGGGAACACGATAGATCTGGAGTTCCGCCGCTGCAAGCCTTTGTAGCCACCAAAAACCTCTTGGGAGCCCTTTCCGGCACCCTACCGGAGGGGGAACGTATCACCGGTGGCCATCTTCATCATCCCGGCACTCTCCATGATGAGGAGGGAGTAGTTCACCCTCGGGGCTGAGGGTATGTACCAGTAGCTATGTGTTTGATCTCTCTCTCTCTCTCTCTCTCTCTCTCTCATGTTCTTGAGGTGAAACGATCTTGATGTATCGCGAGCTTTGCTATTATAGTTCGATCTTATGATGTTCTTCCCCCTCTACTCTCTTGTAATGGATTGAGTTTTCCCTTTGAAGTTATCTTATCGGATTGAGTCTTTAAGGATTTGAGAACACTTGATGTATGTCTTGTCGTGCTTATCTATGGTGACATGGGATATTCACATGATCTACTTGATGTATGTTTTGGTGATCAACTTGCGGGTTCAATGAATCTATGCATAGGGGTGGCAAACGTTTTCGTCTTGACTCTCCGGTAGAAACTTTGGGGCACTCTGTGAAGTACTTTGTGTTGGTTGAATAGATGAATCTGAGATTGTGTGATGCATATCGTATAATCATGCCCACGGATACTTGAGGTGACAATGGAGTATCTAGGTGACATTAGGGTTTTGGTTGATTTGTGTCTTAAGGTGTTATTCTAGTACGAACTCTATGATAGATTGAACGAAAAGAATAGCTTCATGTTATTTTACTACGGACTCTTGAGTAGATAGAACATAAAGTATAACTTTGAGGTGGTTTCGTACCCTACCACAATCTCTTCGTTTGTTCTCCGCTATTAGTGACTTTGGAGTGAATCTTTGTTGCATGTTGAGGGATAGTTATGTGATCCAATTATGTTATTATTGTTGAGAGAACTTGCACTAGTGAAAGTATGAACCTTAGGCCTTGTTTCCTAGCATTGCAATGCCGTTTACGCTCACTTTTACCATTAGTTACCTTGCTGTTTTTACAATTTCAGATTACAAATACTCATATCTACCATCCATATCGCACTTGTATCACCATCTCTTCGCCGAACTAGTGCACCTATACAATTTACCATTGTATTGGGTGTGTTGGGGACATAAGAGACTCTTTGTTATTTGGTTGCAGGGTTGTTTGAGAGAGACCATCTTCATCCTACGCCTCCCACGGATTGATAAACCTTAGGTCATGCACTTGAGAGAAATTTGCTACTGTCCTACAAACCTCTGCACTTGGAGGCCCAACAACGTCTACAAGAAGAAGGCTGTGTAGTAGACATCAGTGACAAAGAGCTCGTTGTAAAGGGTTACGTCGATGCTAGCTTCGACACAGATCTGGATGACTCCAAGTCGCAAACCCGATACGTGTACATTTTGAATGGTGGGGCAGTCAGCTGGTGCAGTTGCAAGCAAAGCATTGTAGCGGGATCTACATGTGAATCGGAGTACATGGTAGCCTCGGAGGCAGCACAGGAAGCAATCTGGATGAAGGAGTTCAGTACCGACCTAGGAGTTATTCCCAGTGCGTCGGGCCCGATGACTCTCTTCTGTGACAACACTGGAGCTATTGCCCTTGCCAAGGAGCCCAGGTTTCACAAGAAGACCAGGCATATCAAGCGTCGCTTCAACTCAATTCGTGAAAATATTCAAGATGGAGACATAGATATTTGTAAAGTGCATACAGATCTGAATGTCGCAGATCCATTGACGAAACCTCTTCCACGAGCAAAACATGATCAACACCAGAACTCTATGGGTGTTCGATTCATCACAATGTAACTAGATTATTAACTCTAGTGCAAGTGGGAGACTATTGGAAATATGCCCTAGAGGCAATAATAAAATGGTTATTATTATATTTCCTTGTTCATGATAATTGTGTGTTGTTCATGCTATAATTGTATTACCGGAAAATGTAATACATGTGTGAATACATAGACCGTAATATTTCCCTAGTAAGCCTCTAGTTGACTAGCTCGTTGATCAATAGATGGTTTTGGTTTCCTGACCATGGACATTGGATGTCATTGATAATGGGATCACATCATTAGGAGAATGATGTGATGGACAAGACCCAATCCTAAGCATAGCACAAGATCGTGTAGTTCGTTTGCTAAGAGCTTTTCTAATGTCAAGTATCATTTCCTTAGACCATGAGATTGTGCAACTCCCAAATACCGTAGGAATGCTTTGGGTGCGCCAAACGTCACAACGTAACTGGGTGGCTATAAAGGTGCACTACAGGTATCTCCGAAAGTGTCTGTTGGGTTGGCGTGAATAGAGACTGGGATTTGTCACTCCGTATGACGGAGAGGTATCTTTGGGCCCACTCGGTAATGCATCATCATAATGAGCTCAATGTGACTAAGGAGTTAGTCACTGCATCATGCGTTACGGAACGAGTAAAGAGACTTGCCGATAACGAGATTGAACGAGGTATGGGGATACCGACGATCAAATCTCGGGCAAGTAACATACCGGTGGACAAAGGAAATTGTATACGGGATTGATTGAATCCCCGACATCATGGTTCATTCGATGAGATCATCGTGGAACATGTGGGAGCCAACATGGGTATCAAGATCCTATTGTTGGTTATTGGCGGAGAGATGTCTCGGTCATGTCTGCATGGTTCCCGAACCCGTAGGGTCTACACACTTAAGGTTCGGTGACGCTAGAGTTTTTATGGGAAATTGTATGTGGTTGCCGAAGGTTGTTCTGAGTCCCGGATGAGATCCCAGACGTCATGAGGAGTTCCGGAATAGTCCAGAGGTAAATATTTATATATGGGAAGTCCAGTTTCAGTCACCGAAATGGTTTCGGGGGTTATCGAAATTGTACCGGGACCACCGAAAGGTGTCGGGGGGTCCACCGGGTGCGGCCACCTGCCCCGAGGGACTTAATGGGCTGAAAAGGGGTGGGAACCAGCCCCCTAGTGGGCTGGTGCGCCCCCCAAGGGCCCAAGGCGCCTAGGGTTGGAAACCCTAGGGGGTGGGGGCGCCTCCCACCAAACTTGGGGGCCAAGTTCCCCCTTGGCCGCCCCCCCCCCCCCGCCCCTTGTAGATGGGATCTAAGGGGGCCAGCCCCCTCTCCCCTTCCCCTATAAATAGTGAGGGGTGGGAGGGCTGCCATACCCCTTCCCCTGGCGCAACCCCTCCCTCCTCCAACACCTCCTCCTCCTCCATAGAGCTTGGTGAAGCCCTGCAGGAAAACCGCAAGCTCCACCACCACGCCGTCATGCTGCCGGAGCTCTCCCTCAACTTCTCCTCTCCTCTTGCTGGATCAAGAAGGAGGAGACGTCCCGGGGCTGTAGGTGTGTTGAACGCAGAGGCGCCGTCCGTTCGGTGCTAGATGGGATCTTCCGCAATTTGAATCACCGTGTGAACGACTCCATCAACCGCGTTCTTGCAATGCTTTCGCTTAGCGATCTTCATGGGTATTAAGATGCACTCCCTCTCTCTCTAGTTGCTAGCATCTTGTAGATTGATCTTGGTGACACGTAGGAATTTTTTTGAATTATTGCTACATTCCTCAACAGTGGTATTAGAGCTAGGTCTGTGCGTAGATTCTATGCACGAGTAGAACACAAGTAGTTGTGGGCGATGGTTTGTTCAATTTGCTTACCGTTACTAGTCCTATCTTGATTCGGCGGCATTGTGGGATGAAGCGGCCCGGACCGACCTTACACGTACGCTTACGTGAGACAGGTTCCACCGACTGACATGCACTTGTTGCATAAGGTGTCTAGCGGGTGTCTGTCTCTCCCACTTTAGTCAGATCGGATTCGATGAAAAGGGTACTTATGAAGGGTAAATAGCAATTGGCATATCATCGTTGTGGCTTTTTCGTAGGTAAGAAACGTTCTTGCTAGAAACACATAGCAGCCACGTAAAACATGCAACAACAATTAAAGGACGTTTAACTTGTTTTCGCAGGGTATGCTATCTGATGTGATATGGCCAAAAGGATGTGATGAATGATATATGTGATGTATAAGATTGATCATGTTCTTGTAATAGGAATCACGACTTGCATGTCGATGAGTATGACAACCTACAGGAGCCATAGGAGTTGTCTTAGTTTATTGTATGACCCACGTGTCAATGAAAACGCCATGTAATTACTTTACTTTATTGCTAACCGTTAGCCATAGTAGTAGAAGTAATAGTTGGAGAGACAACTTCATGAAGACACGATGATGGAGATCATGGTGTCATGCCGGTGACGAAGGTGATCGTGTCGCGCCTCAAGATGGAGATCAAAGGCACAAGATGATATTGGCCATATCATGTCACTTTATGATTTGCATGTGATGTTTGTCATGTTTACATCTTATTTGCTTAGAACGACAGTAGCATAAATAAGATGATCCCTCACTAAAATTTCAAGAGATGTGTTTCTCCTAACTGTGCACCATTGCGAAGGTTCGTTGTTTCGAAACACCACGTGATGATCGGGTGTGATAGATTCTAACGTTCACATACAACGGGTGTAAGCCAGATTTACACATGCAAAACACTTAGGTTGACTTGACGAGCCTAGCATGTACAAACATGGCCTCGAAACACGAGAGACCGAAAAGTCGAACATGAGTCGTATAGCAGATACGATCAACATGGAGATGTTCACCGATGATGACTCGTTCGTCTCACGTGATGATCAGACACGGCCTAGTTGATTCGGATCATGTGGAGGGATGTCTATCTGAGTGGGAGTTCATTAAATAATTTGATTAGATGAACTTAATTATCATAAACATAGTCTGAAATATGTTTACAATATGTCTTCTAGATCAAATGGCCAACGCTAATGTTGCCCTCAACTTCAACGCGTTCCTAGAGAAAACCAAGATGAAAGACGATGATAGCAACTATACGGACTGGGTCCGAAACTTGAGGATCATCCTCATAGCTGCCAAGAAACATATGTCCTTGAAGCACCGCTAGGTGACGCACCCATTTTCTCACCAACTCAAGATGTGATGAACGCCTGGCAGTCGCGTAGTGATGATTACTCCCTGGTTCAGTGCGCCATGCTTTACAGCTTAGAATCGGGGCTCCAAAAGGGTTTTGAGAAACACAAAGCATATGAGATGTTCCAAGAGCTGAAAATGGTTTTCCAAGCTCATGCCCGGGTCGAGAGATATGAAGTCTCCGACAAGTTCTACAGTCGTAAGATGGAGGAAAATAGTTCTGTCGGCGAGCATATACTCAAAATGTTTTGATTGCACAATCGTTTGTCTCAGCTGGGAGTTAATCTTCCAGATGACTCGGTCATTGATAGGATCCTCCAGTCGCTTCCACCTAGCTACAAGAGCTTTCTGATGAACTACAATATGCAAGGGATGGAGAAGTCCATTCCTGAGTTATATTCAATGCTGAAATCAGCGGAGGTGGAAATCAAAAAGTAACATCAAGTATATTGCGCATTACTTGCAGATGAATAAAAGGGTGAAACACTTTCTTGCATGGCATTGAAAATTCTATCCTGAGGTGTTTCAAATTTATTAACTAAACTCACCATGTTGTTCATCGGCATAACAATTTGTGAGGTTGCCGATGTATCCGAGTTGGGATACATATGGTGCAGGTTACTAGTATCATAAGAAGTTGAAGCATGCAAATTACTTTGAATCGGCCCTTGCACGTAATTAGATGCATTATTGAAAAAACTAGGGCCGACCGATAGAGTATACTCATTAAACGATCTAGTCACACCAAATGAATTATTTGCATCTACAGTAGGGAATTGGGTAGTCATATTACCTTTGTAGATTGCAAACCCTAGATGACGATCCCTTCGTAGCAAGAGCAGCCGGAGACCGTTCAAAGCTTCTTCCTCAGTGGAGTTGCCAAAAAAGTGTGTTCGCACACGAACACGTCACCGTGTACCTCCAACGTCGAGGGTGATGCACCGCAGCTCACGTCGAAGGAGACCCGTCCGGAAACGCGGTACTCAAGCAATCCGGCGGGCGCTTTTGATGATCCGAAACCCCACACGCCCAGGAGGGACCCCGTCAGGGTGCACGGCGGCAATGGGCTGCCCTATGTCGACATGATCGCTCCTAGGGCCTCGAGGTTCGCCGCCCTGCAACAAGAAGAATGAACGAAGAACGAGGAAGAAGAAGAACAAAGGAGAAGATAAAAGTAAAGGTAAAAGATGATAGATTTATTTGTTTGATTGTGTGTTGTTCAATCGGCCGTTACTCCTTAGGTATATAAGAGGCGGCTGGACTTCCCGTGCAAGGAAAAGGCTTGGATTCACGTCAAAAACCCTAGTATAATTCAGATTGGTTTGTCCGAACTTTTCAAAACTGTTCGGTTTAAACTGGCTGCACCTTCTGAGTCTTTTTTGTGGTGGTAAACGACCTTGGATAGAAACGAGTCCAAAAGCAATCTTGACCGTTTCGACGAGACGAACAACTTTCATGTTGAATGTTTTTTAATCAGAGGTCATATTGAGTGTAAAATAGCTCACGCAAAACATGCTATTTACCCATCAGACACGGTGTCTAGTGGGGCGCGCCATTTTTTGCCTCCTGATAAGGCGGCATTTCGATGACTCTAACTTTTGCATACAAACTCGGATTGGAATAATTTTTATATCAAAATCGATCGTTTCAACAAGACGAAGACAATCCATGTAGATTATTTTTCCATTTGTGGTCGTCTTGAGGGGCTTAATCGGCCAAACTGCACTCTGAATATAAAATCTTAGTACTTTGAGCATAGTTTCGGCCTTCGAGATGAAATCGGACTGCGATGACCCAAACTTCAAAGATGTTAATATCAACAATACAGAACTCTTTCATGTAGATCACTTCTCCATTTGAGGCCATATTAAATAAGTTCTTGACCGTGCCAAAATCTGGTGTCAACAATGTTGCGTCCGGAGATAAAACATGTTTGATCGGCATGCACCAAGAGAGGGATAAGAGGTTTTAGTCTATTGATGACTCATTTCATCTTTATTGCACAATAACAAGCCAAGCAAACTTTTTCCAGACTAAGCTCGGTTCACTGAGGCTTTAAAAACCAACCTACATAGCAAATCTGCTAAAAACAGCAAGCGCCCCTCAAAAACTGCTGAGAATTAATCTACACAGCCTCTTTGATAATACCTAATGATCAATATTATTCGTGTGGTTAAGAAGACGCCAACGAATAAACATGCAATTTATGCCATGCCATTTCCCTAAAAAATGAGGTGTATACATCACGGCGGGGTGGCATGCGTAATGCGTTACCTAGCTGTCGTCCGGAACACTGAATCGCGTTCGGTGATGGTACAGATCTTGCGCATGTCGTCCAGGTCCAGGTAAGCTACACTAGTGACTCACAATTTCGGTTCTCCAAAAACTATGCACAGCCAGTATGTTTCCCTTTTCCGTGACAGGGATCGAAACCGGCTCGGCCCCTCTTGCGTCTATTCAGACACGGAGCTAAACCGGCTATGGCGCTGAGGTGCATGCATGCATCTGCACCGCTTGCCGTCCTACATAAACAAACACACATCTGAAACAAACAAGCAAACAAAAAAAATAGTTCGCCATATGAGCCATCTTGCTCGACGATTCCGAAGCCGCTGCTTGGAGTTGTTTTCTTCATTTCGATGAGGTCTACATAGAAGATAATCTATAGACACGCCGCATCTTTGGACCGCAAAACTCAAATGAAATGGTTTGGAAATGCATAAACATTTGTTTACTTTGAAATGGTTATTTTTGTTATTGTTGGACCACTTCATATTTTATTAGGGATTAATTGGTATGTCAAATTATGTTGGTTTCAACATGACAAATGGTCAAGGGAATTTATATAATAATGCGAACAATTTAGTTTTACAGTTTGAAGAAATAATAATTTGACTTGCAATTCTAATTTGGATTTGATTTTTATTTTTACCAAGTGTCAATTTGGCTTAGCAAACATGATGACATGGCATCATTACGTTGGGATCACTGTGGCATGATTATTGGGGTGTTACAGCCCTATTCTCCAACCCTTTCAACTGGTGATGAATAATTTCAAGGCAGCACTCTACTTGGGGTAGTTGTCCAGCCAATGTTCCTTCAACGGTTACTAGATATTATTGCTAGCAATGGATGATTATTGCAGTCCTCGAAGCCTTAGGTGGTGTGGATGTTTTTTTACTGCATGTTCAGTGCAATTTTTAAGCTCCTGGGAGTGGCCAGCAATCAAAGAAACAAGATAGGATGTTCAATGCAAGTCTCTTTGTCTTTCTTTGCATGGTCACTTTTTGTGTGGAATTGTCATTCATATGTACTGGCTTCTTTTCCCCATGATAAACATTAGATTAAGATGCTCTTTCGATGTCTTTTCTACGAGGGAAATTTTATGGTGCATCATAATACACCAAATCACGTGTATTATATGGGTGATCTAACGGATGAGAATAACTGGGCCTTTTTGAGCCCAAGGGTATTTTCGACCTAAAATTTTGTGTACCTTTAATCGGCCCAATTAAGTCCAGGGGTATTCTCATCCGAATTTTTTTGATTAAATTAATTGCATTAATAAAACACTTCATTATAGAGGTCCAATAATCGTGCGTACTCTTTTGAAATTTGGTTCGAGCGGTTCGTCATCTCTCCTCCTCTCGAGGCCTAACCTCGGCGCCCTCGATTGCCGCTGATCGCCTCCGGCGCCCTCGATCGCCGCCGATCGCCCCCGGCTCCCTCGATCGCTGCCGATCGCACTCGCCGTGTCACTCCTTCCTCCCGCTCCTACTCCCCCCTCCCCTCTCCATCGCAAGTCACCCTACTCAGGTCGCGGCGCCAGATCTTCCGACGAGCCTCCCCTCCTTCCCCGACCCGAGAGGCCACATCATCCTCATCGACGTGCATCAAATTTTTCACGCCGGATCTTCATTGTAAGTGCCTAGCCATCTCAAATATTTGCTGCTACCTTATGCGTATAGTACCAATAGGGGTCGGATTTGATTAGGGTTTAGGATATGTCATGTGAGGTTTAGGGTTTATGGTTTCAGAAAGTTGTGACGAGATTTCGATTGAAAGGGAGTGTAAGTTGGATTTAGCTAGGACATGTTGATGTAGTTAGTTAGGGTTTATGGTTTCAGAAAGTTGTGACAAGATTTTGATTCAAAGGAAGTGTAAGTCGGATTTAGCTAGGACATATTAAAGCACTTAGTTAGGGTTGTGTGCCATGAGAATTTGTCAGCAGATTTGGATTCAAAGAAAGTTATTTTGGATTTAGTTAGGAGATGCTTTTGAATTGAGTTTCGAGATATTTTGGATTTAGTTAGGAGATAATTATTTTTGTATGGAGTTTGGAGATATTTTCGACTTAGTGCGGAGATAATTTGGATTTAGTTAGGTGATAATTTTGGATTCAGTTAGGACACAATTTTGAATGGAGTTAGCAGATAATTCATCTATCAGGGTGGATCTATCAGGGGACTTGAAAGATTCGTGCACTTTGGATTTAGTTAGGAGATCATCAGTTACAACAAGTACAATCAATTAAATATTTCTGGATTTAGTCAGGGAATATTTTATACTTACTTACAGCTTTTGAAGGACTGAGTTTGGTACACGAGTCCGATATGAAAAATTAAATCAATTATTTAAGCAGAGTATTGCATAATTATTATGTATGCTATCCATCCATAACATTGACTATCTGTTTTCGTTGGCAGCATAACGACATGGATGATAAAGGCAACGATGGCAAAAACTTGGGGAATACAGGCAAGGATGACAAGGACATGTGTGATACATGAAATGAAGGTAAAGGAATGGATGGTATGCGCACGGATGATAACGATAATGAGGATGCAGGCAAGGATGGCATAGACCTGGATGATGTACACATGCAAGGTAAAGGAATTGATATTAAAGGCATGGCTGGTTCAGATCTGAATGAGTGTATGGAATACATAGAGATTGTGAACAAGACTTTTAGGACTGAGGAAGAAGCCTACATGTTCTATGTAGGCTATGCGAGAAAAACAGGGTTTGGTGTTAGAAAGGATGATCTGAAGTACAGGGGTCCGGGTCCGAAACAAAATGCATACAGAAGGACATACAAGTTCTGCAAACAAGGATGGCGGGCCCTTAAGCACTTTAACAGAGCTGATAGAACAAGAACACCGAGGGGTGTTTCTCGGTGTGGGTGTCCCGCTCTTTTTCAGGTTGAGCTACAAGATAGTAGTGGCCTCTGGTTCGTCAAGAATTTTTTGGACAAGCATAACCATCTGTTTGTCCCTGCTGACATGACTCCCTACTTATCGGCTCATCGTAGAATGACTGACGCACAAAAGGCCGATGTCATCGAGTATGCTGTTGGTGGACTTCGAACACATCAGATTATGAATGTAATGGAGAAGAATGCTGGAGGTCCCGACAAGGTTGGATTTATAGATCGAGGCCTATACAACCATGTTTCAATCCAGAAGAAGCGCAAGATAGAAGGCAGTGACGCTAGATATTTGCTCACCTATATGATTGCACAGAAAAAAGCAGACCCATAATTCTTTTTCAAATACACAAAAGAAAAAGAAGGTCATTTAAGGAACATATTCTGGGTTGATTCACAATCCCGGATTGACTATGTTGCCTTTGGTGGTGTCATGGTGTTCGACAGTACATACCGGTCTAACAAGTACAGGCTTCCGTTTGTTCCATTTGTTGGTCTGAACCATCACTGCAGCACAGTTTTTTTTAGGGTCAGTCTAGTGTCAGACGAGACAGTTGCATCATACCAATGGCTTCTTCATGTATTTTTGGAGGCAATTTTCCAGACGGCACCCATTTCAGCAATCACCGATGGGGACTATTCAATGGCTAAAGCAATAGCTACTGTCTGGACTTGAACAGATCATCGTTTGTGCATGTAGCATATCGAGGAGAGTATGGTGATGCACCTCCACAAGAAAAAGCTTGAGGAATTAAGGGAATTCATTTACCGTCGTTGGGATGTTGATGAGTTTGAGAAAAGATGGGAGGCTGATACGTCTCCAACGTATCTATAATTTTTGATTGCTCCATGCTACTTTATCTACTGTTTTGGACTATATTGGGCTTTATTTTCCACTTTTATATTATTTTTGGGACTAACCTATTAACCGGAGGCCCAGCCCAGAATTGCTGTTTTTTTTGCCTATTTTAGTGTTTCGAAGAAATGGAATATCAAACATAGTCCAAACGGAATGAAACCTTCGGGAACATGATTTTCTCACCGAACGTGATCTAGGAGACTTGGACCCTACTCCAAGAAGCAGAAGAGTCGGTCACGAGGGTGGGGGGCGCCCCCCCCCCTAGGGCGCGCCCCCTGCCTCGTGGCCCCCCTGTTGCTCCACCGACGTACTCCTTCCTCCTATATATACCTACGTACCCCCGACAGATCAAATACGGAGCAAAAAACCTAATTCCACCACCGCAACCTTCTGTATCCACGAGATCCCATCTTGGGGCCTGTTCCGGAGCTCCACCGGAGGGGGCATCCACCATGGAGGGCTTCTACATCAACACCATAGCCCCTCCGTTGAAGTGTGAGTAGTTTACTTCAGACCTTCGGGTCCATAGCTAGTAGCTAGATGGCTTATTCTCTCTTTTTGGATCTCAATACAATGTTCTCCCCCTCTCTTGTGGAGATCTATTCGATGTAATCTTCTTTTTGCGGTGTGTTTGTTGAGACCGATGAATTGTGGGTTTATGATCCAGCTTATCTATGAATAATATTTGAATCTTCTCTGAATTCTTTTATGTATGATTGAGTTATCTTTGCAAGTCTCTTTGAATTATCCTTTTGGTTTGGCCAACTAGATTGGTAGTTCTTGCAATGGGAGAAGTGCTTAGCTTTGGGTTCAATCTTGCGGTATCCTTTCCCAGTGAGAGAAGTGGCAGCAAGGCACGTATTGTATTGTTGCCATCGAGGATAACAAGATGGTTTTTTTATCATATTTCATGAATTTATCCCTCTACATCATGTCATCTTGCTTAAGGCGTTACTCTGTTTTTAACTTAATACTCTAGATGCATGTTGGATAGCGGTCGATGAGTGGAGTAATAGTAGTAGATGCAGAATCGTTTTGATCTACTTGTTTTGGACGTGATGCCTATATACATGATCATGCCTAGATGTACTCATAACTATGCTCAATTCTGTCAATTGCTCAACAGTAATTTGTTCACCCACCGTAGAATATCTATGCTCTTGAGAGAAGCCACTAGTGAAACCTATGGCCCCCAGGTCTATTCTCATCATATCAATCTCCATCACTTTATTATTTCCTTTCTTTTTACTTTGACTTTTACTTTTCACTTTGCATCTCTATACCAAAAATACCAAAAATATTATTTATCATCTCTATCAGATCTCACCCTCGTAAGTGATCGTGAAGGGATTGACAACCCCTAATCGCGTTGGTTGCGAGTAGCTATCGTTTTGTGTAGGTACGAGGGACTTGTGCGTCGTCTCCTACTGGATTGATACCTTGGTTCTCAAAAACTGAGGGCAATACTTACGCTACCTTGCTACATCATCCTCTCCTCTTCGGGGAAATCCAACACAGTGCTCAAGAGGTAGCAAGAAGAATTTCTGGCGCCGTTGCCGGGGAGGCTCACGCAAGCAAGTCAACCATACCAAGTACCCATCACAATCCCTATCTCTCGCATTACATTATTTGCCTCTCGTTTTCCTCTCCCCCACTTCACCCTTGCCGTTTTATTCGCCCTCTCTTTCCCAATCTCCTCGTCTTCTTCCTGTTTGCCTTTTTCCCATTGCCTTTCTGTTTGCTTGTGTGTTGGATTACTTGTTGCCATGGCGCAAGATAATACCAAATTGTGTGACTTCTCGAATACCAATAATAATGATTTCCTTAGTACTCCAGTTGCTCCTCTTAATAATGATGAGTCTTGTGAAATCAACACCGCTTTGCTGAATCTTGTTATGAAAGATCAATTCACCGGCCTTCCTAGTGAAGATGCCGCTACTCATCTAAACAATTTTGTTGATTTGTGTGATATGCAAAAGAAGAAAGATACAGATAACAATATTGCCAAATTGAAGTTATTTCCGTTTTCACTTAGAGACCGTGCTAAAGCTTGGTTTTCGTCTTTGCCTAAAAATAGTATTGATTCTTGGAACAAGTGCAAAGATGCTTTTATCTCTAATTATTTTCCTCCCGCTAAGATCATCACTCTTAGGAACGATATTATGAATTTTAAACAACTTGATCATGAGCATGTTGCCCAATCTTGGGAAAGAATGAAATTGATGCTTCGCAATTGCCCTACTCATGGTTTGAATTTATGGATGATCATACAAATTTTTTATGTCGGATTGAATTTTGCTTCTAGAAATCTTTTAGATTCGGCACGTTTATGGAAATTACGTTAGGAGATGCTACAAAATTGCTTGATAATATTATGGCTAATTATTCTCAATGGCACACCGAAAGATCTTCTAGTAAAAAGTGCATGCTATAGAAGAAATCAATGTTCTGAGTGAAAAGATGGATGAACTTATGAAGATGTTTGCTACTAAAAATACTTCTCTTGATCCCAATGATATGCCTTTGTCTACTTTAATTTAGAATAATAATGAATCTATGGATGTGAATTTTGTTGCTAGGAATAGTTTTGGAAATAACGCATATAGAGGGAATTTTAATCCTAGGCCTTATCCTAGTAATCCTTCTAATAATTATGGAAATTCCTACAACAACTCTTATGGAAATTTTAATAAGATGCCCTCTGAATTTGAGAGTAGTGTTAAAGAGTTTATGAATTCACAAAAGAATTTTAATGCTTTGCTTGAAGAGAAATTGCTTAAAGTTGATGATTTGGCTAGGAACGTTGATAGAATTTGTCTTGAAATTGATTCTTTAAAGCTTAGATCTATTCCTCCTAAGCATTATATCAATGAGTCTCTCAAAGCTATGAGAATTTCCATTGATGAGTGCAAAGAAAGAACCGCTAGGATGCGTGCTTCCAAAGATGCCTTTATTAAAGTGTGTTCTTCCAATTCCTATGAAAATCAAGATGAAGATCTAAAATTTATTGGTGTGTCCCCCATTAAATCTTTGTTTTGCAATATGAATCTTGATGAAACTGAATATGATCTTCCTTTACCTAGAAGGCGTTCTACGAATTCAGAGTTTTTAGATCTTGATGATGAAATTAATGAAAGTGGGATTGAAAGAAATAAAAACCTAGATGTTGCTAAACCCACTATTTTGGATCTCAAGGAATTTAATTATGAAAATTGCTCTTTGATTGGTTGTATTTCCTTTTTGCAATCCGTGCTAGATTCTCCTCATGCTTATAGTCAAAATAAGGCCTTTACCGAACACATTGTTGCTGCCTTGATGCAATCTTATGAAGAAAAACTTGAGTTGAAAGTTTCTATCCCTAGAAAACTATATGATGAGTGGGTACCTACTATTAAAATTAAAATTAAAGATTATGAGTTTCATGCTTTGTGTGATTTGGGTGCTAGTGTCTCTACGATTCCCAAAACTTTATGTGATTTGCTAGATTTCTGTGACTTTGATGATTGCTCTCTAAACTTGCATCTTGCGGATTCCACTATTAAAAAGCCTATGGGAAGAATTAATGATGTTCTTATTGCTGCAAATAGTAATTATGTGCCCGTAGATTTTATCGTTCTTGATATAGATTGCAATCCTTCATGTCCTATTATTCTTGGTAGACCTTTCCTTAGAATGATTGGTGCAATTATTGATATGAAGGAAGGGAATATTAGATTCCAATTTCCCTTAAAGAAGGGCATGGAACACTTCCCTAGAAAGAAAATAAAATTACCATATGAATCTATCGTGAGATCCACTTATGGATTGCCTACCAAAGATGGAAAAACCTAAATCTATCCTTGTTTTTATGCCTAGTTAGGGGCGTTAAACGATAGCGCTTGTTGGGAGGCAACCCAATTTTATTTTTTGTTTTTTTGTTCTTTCTTCTGTTTAGGAATAAATAATCCATCTAGCCTCTGTTTGGATGTGGTTTTATGTTTTAATTAGGTTTTGTGCCAAGTAGAACCTATAGGATAACGTACGATGATAGTTGATTTGATTCTGCTGAAAAACAGAAACTTTGCGTGCACGAATATAATTTTGTTAAATCACAGGAACGTGATTTTGCGTTGATTCTTTTTGATGCTGTTAAATAGACAAATTGTCCAGGACTTTCTATTTTTGTAGGATTTTTAGAGTTCCATAAGTTTGCGTTAGTTACAGATTACTACAGACTGTTCTGTTTTTGACAGATTCTGTTTTGCGTGTGTTGTTTGCTTATTTTGATGAATCTATGGCTAGTCAAATAGTTTATAATCCATAGAGAAGTTGGAATAAAGTAGGTTTAACACCAATATAAATAAAGAATGAGTTCATTATAGTACCTTGAAGTAGTCTTTTGTTTTCTTTCTCTAACGGAGCTTACGAGATTTCTATTGAGTTTTGTGTTGTGAAGTTTTCAAGTTTTGGGTGAATTCTTTTGATGGATTATGGAACAAGGAGTGGCAAGAGCCTAAGCTTGGGGATGTCCATGGCACCCCCAATATAATCCAAGGACACCAAAAAGTCAAAGCTTGGGGATGCCCCGGAAGGCATCCCCTCTTTCGTCTACTTCCATCGGTAATTTACTTGGAGCTATATTTTTATTCACCACATGATATGTGTTTTGCTTGGAGCGTCTTGTATTATTTCCGTCTTTGCTTGTTAGTTTACCACAATCATCCTTGATGTACACACCTTTTGAGGGATCCATACATGAATTAGAATTTTCTAGAATACTCTATGTGCTTCACTTATATCTTTTGAGCTTGATAGTTTTGCTCATAGTTCTTCACGTATATCTTTTGAGCGTGATAATTTTTGCTCTAGTGCTTCACTTAGATCTTTTAGAGCACGGTGGTGGATTTGATTTAAAGAAACTATTGATCTCTCATGCATCACTTAGATTATTTTGAGAGTCGTTAATAGCATGGTAATTTGCTTAATATTAATATACTTGGTGTTCAAGATATGTGAAACTTTCTTTTGAGTGAATTGAATACTAAGATAAGTTTGATGCTTGATAATTGTTTTGAGATTTGGAGGTGATAATATCAAAGTCGTGCTAGTTGAGTAATTATGAATTTGAGAAATGCTTGTGTTGAAGTTTGCAAATCCCGTAGCATGCACGTATGGTTAAAGTTGTGTAACAAATTTGAAACATGAAGTGTACCTGGCGTGTGCATCCTTATGAGTGGCGGTCGGGGACGAGAGATGGTCTTTTCCTACCAATCTATCCCCCTAGGAGCATGCACGTAGTACTTGATTTTTTATGACTTCTGAATTTTTGCAATAAGTATATGAGTTCTTTTGACTAATGTTGAGTCCATGGATTATACGCACTCTCACCTTTCCGCCTTTGCTAGCCTCTTTGGTACCGTGCATTGCCCTTTCTCACTTTGAGAGTTGGTGCAAACTTCGCCGGTGCATCCAAACCCCGTGATACGATACGCTCTATCACACATAAACCTCCTTATATCTTACTCAAAACAGCCACCATACCTACCTATTATGGCATTTCCATAGCCATTCTGATATATATTGCCATGCAACTTTCCACTGTTCCGTTCATTATCATCATGACATACATTACTTTTGTCATATTGCCATTGCATGATCATGTAGTTGACATCGTAGTTGTGGCAAAGCCACCATGCATAATTTTTCATACATGTCACTCTTGATTCATTGCACCATCCCGGTACACCACCGGAGGCATTCATATAGAGTCATATCTTGTTCTAAGTTTCGAGTTGTAATCCTTATGTTGTAATCAATAGAAGTGTGATGATCATCATTATTAAAGCATTTCCCAAATAAATAAAAAAGAGAAAGGCCAAAAAAAGAAAGGCCAAAAAAAAGAAAAAAAGGGGCAATGCTACTATCTCTTTTTCCACACTTGTGCTTCAAAGTAGTACCTTGTTCTTCATGTAGTGAGTCTCATATATTGTGCTTCAAAGTAGCACCTTGTTCTTCATGTAGTGAGTCTCATAAGTTGTATTTTTATACTAGTGGGAATTTTTCATTATAGAACTTGGCTTTTATATTCCTATGATGGGCTTCCTCAAATGCCCTAGGTCTTCATGATCAAGCAAGTTGGATGCACACCCACTAGTTTTCTTTTGTTGAGCATTCATAGATCTAGTGCATCGGTTGCATGGCAATCCCTACTCCTCATGTTGACATCAATTAATGGGCATCTCCATAGCCCGTTGATTATCCTGGTCAATGTGAGACTTTCTCCTTTTTAGTCTTCTCCACACAATCCCCATCATCATATTCTATTCCACCGATAGTGCTATATCCATGGCTCACGCTCATGTATTGCGTGAAGGTTGAAAAAGTTTGAGATTATTTAAGTATGAAACAATTGCTTGGCTTGTCATCGGGGGTATAGAAGTTGGGAACATCTTTGTGTGACGAAAATGAAGCATATTCTATTCCACCGATAGTGCTATATCCATGGCTAACTATATGATTTTGTAGGATGAACTTTCTTTTGCCTTGCTATTTTGAGAAGACATGATTGCTTTGATTAGTATGCTTGAAGTATTATTATTCTTTTTATCAATATGAACTTTTTTCTGGAATCTTTCGAATCTGAATATTCATGCCACAGTTAAGAGGATTTACATTGAAATTATGCCAAAGTATCACTCTGCATCAAAACTTCTTTTTTATCATTTACCTACTCGAGGACGAGTAGGAATTAAGCTTGGGGATGCCTAATACGTCTCCAACGT
Organism: Triticum dicoccoides; assembly: GCF_002162155.2. Lineage (NCBI taxonomy): Eukaryota > Viridiplantae > Streptophyta > Magnoliopsida > Poales > Poaceae > Triticum > Triticum dicoccoides. The sequence continues at coordinate 519,892,376 of NC_041393.1, read as the reverse complement.
ATCTATAATTTTTGATTGCTCCATGCTACTTTATCTACTGTTTTGGACTATATTGGGCTTTATTTTCCTCTTTTATATTATTTTTGGGACTAACCTATTAACCGGAGGCCCAGCCCAGAATTGCTGTTTTTTGCCTATTTCAGTGTTTCGAAGAAACGGAATATCAAACGGAGTCCAAACGGAATGAAACCTTCGGGAACGTGATTTTCTCATCGAACGTGATCCAGGAGACTTGGACCCTACTCCAAGAAGCAGAAGAGTCGGTCACGAGGGTGCCCCCCAGGGCGCGCCCCCTGCCTCGTGGCCCCCCTGTTGCTCCACCGACGTACTCCTTCTTCCTATATATACCTAACATACCCCCGACAGATCAAATACGGAGCCAAAACCAAATTCCACCGCCGCAACCTTCTGTATCCATGAGATCCCATCTTGGGGCCTGTTCCGGAGGTCCGTCGGAGGGGGCATCCACCATGGAGGGCTTCTACATCAACAACATAGCCCCTCCGATGAAGTGTGAGTAGTTTACTTCAGACCTTCGGGTCCATAGCTAGTAGCTAGATGGCTTCTTCTATCTTTTTGGATCTCAATACAATGTTCTCCCCCTCTCTCGTGGAGATCTATTTGATGTAATCTTCTTTTTGCGGTGTGTTTGTTGAGACCGATGAATTGTGGGTTTATGATCCAGCTTATCTATGAATAATATTTGAATCTTCTCTGAATTCTTTTATGTATGATTGAGTTATCTTTGCAAGTCTCTTTGAATTATCCTTTTGGTTTGGCCAACTAGATTGGTAGTTCTTGCAATGGGAGAAGTGCTTAGCTTTGGGTTCAATCCTGCGGTGTCCTTTCCCAGTGACAGAAGGGGCAGCAAGGCACGTATTGTATTGTTGCCATCGAGGATAACAAGATGGGGTTTTTATCATATTGCATGAATTTATCCCTCTACATCATGTCATCTTGCTTAAGGCGTTACTCTGTTTTTCACTTAATACTCGAGATGCATGCTGGATAGCGGTCGATGAGTGGAGTAATAGTAGTAGATGTAGAATCGTTTCGATCTACTTGTTTTGGATTTGATGCCTATATACATGATCATACCTAGATATACTCATAACTATGCTCAATTCTGTCAGTTGCTCAACAGTAATTTGTTCACCCACCGTAGAATATCTATGCTCTTGAGAGAAGCCACTAGTGAAACCTATGGCCCCCGGGTCTATTCTCATCATATCAATCTCCATCACTTTATTATTTGCTTTGTTTTTACTTTGCCTTTTACTTTTCAATTTGCATCTCTATACCAAAAATACCAAAAATATTATTTACCATCTCTATCAGATCTCACCCTCGTAAGTGACCGTGAAGGGATTGACAACCCCTAATCGCGTTGGTTGCGAGTAGCTATCGTTTTGTGTAGGTACGAGGGACTTGTGCATGGTCTCCTACTGGATTGATACCTTGGTTCTCAAAAACTGAGGGAAATACTCACGCTACTTTGCTGCATCATCCTCTCCTCTTCGGGGAAATCCAACGCAGTGCTCAAGAGGTAGCAGAGGCTTATAAGGTTCGGTTCAAAATAAAACCAACGGGGAAGGGTCATCATAGGTTAACAGGATGTACGAGCTGCGACACAAATGGGCTGCTTGATATGTCTCCGTCGTATCTATAATTTTTGATTGTTCCATGCTAATATTCTTTAACTTTCATATACTTTTGGCAACTTTTTATACTATTTTTTGGGACTAACATATTGATCCAGTGCCCAGTGCTAGTTCCTGTCTGTTGCATGTTTTATGTTTCGCAGAAAACCAATATCAAACGGAATCCAAACGTGATAAAAACGGACGGAGAATTATTTTGGAATATTTGGGATTTTTCGGAGGAAGAATCAACGCGAAACAGTGTCTGGGGTGGCCACGAGATAGGGGGGCGCACCCTCCCCCCCCTGGGCGTGCCCTGGACTCTCATGGGCCACCCGTAAGGCGGTTGATACCCTTTTTTCGCAAGAAAGCTAATTTTATGAGAAAAATCTGGGCGAAAGATTCACCCCAATCGGAGTTACGGATCTCCAGATATAAAAGAAATGGTGAAGGGGCAGAATCAGAGTACGCAGAAATAGAGATATAGATCCAATCTCGGAGGGGCTCTCGCCCCTCCCAAGCCATGGGACCCAAGGACCAGAGGGGAAACCCTTCTCCCATCTAGGGAGGAGGTCAAGGAAGAAGAAGAAGAAGGCGGCCTGTCTCCCCCTTGCTTCCGGTGGCGCCGGAGCGCTGCCGGGGGCCATCATCATCACTGCAATCTTCACCAACACCGCCATCATCTCCACCAACATCTCCATCACCTTCCCCCTTATATATTCAGCGGTCCACTCTCCCGCAACCCGCTGTACCCTCTACTTGAACATGGTGCTTTATGCTTCATGTGTTGCCATCCTATGATGTCTGAGTAGATTTCCATTGTCCTATCGGTGATTGATGAATTGCTATGATTGGTTTGAGTTGCATGTTTTATTATTGGTGCTGTCCTATGGTGCCCTCCGTGTCGTGCAAGTGTGAGGGATTCCCTCTGTAGGGTGTTGCAATGCGTTCATGATTCGCTTATAGTGGGTTGCGTGAGCGACTGAAACACAAACCCGAGTAAGGGGATTGTTGCGTATGGGATAAAGGGGACTTGATGCTTTAATGCTATGGTTGGGTTTTACCTTAATTAATCTTTAGTAGTTGTGGATGCTTGCTAGAGTTCCAATCATAAGTGCATATGATCCAAGAAGAGAAAGTATGTTAGCTTAAGCCTCTCCCTCAAATAGAATTGCAATAGTGATTACCGGTCTAGTAACATAGTCAATTGCTTAGGGACAATTTCACAACTCCTACCACCACTTTTCCACACTCGCTATATTTACTTTATTGCATATTTATCTAAACAGCCCCTAGTTTATAATTACGTGCTCTTTATTATCTTGCAAACCCTTCCAACAACACCTGCAAAGTACTTTAGTTTCATACTTGTTCTAGGTAAAGCGAATGTCAAGCGTGCCTAGAGTTGTATCGGTAGTCGATAGAACTTGAGGGAATATTTATTCTACCTTTAGCCCCTCGTTGGGTTCGACACTCTTACTTATCGAAAACTATTGCGATCCCCTACGCTTGTGGGTTATCAAGACCTTTTTCTGGCGCCGTTGCCAGGGAGTCATGGTGTGGGGTGAATATTCTCGTGTGTGCTTGTTTGCTTTATCACTAAGTAATTTTTATTTATTATTCTTAGTTGTTCTCTATCTTTAGTTATGGATATGGAACACAAAATACCAAAAAAATTAGAGGTACTTGCTACTCATGTAGATGGGGTAACTCCTAAAAACCCCGATGCTCATTATGTGAGAGATATTATGTACTACTTTGATAATCCTGAGAAAACCCCATTCAACTTTATAATGGGAGACACGTTGGATCAACGTGAATACTTTAGGGATTATCGCTCGACACAAAAAGGGAAACTATTATGGGATCAATTTATTATGTTGCGTTGGTATGCCTGGAATCTATGCTTGAGATATGATATTACTTGTTACTCTAGGATGGAGGCTCCACACCTTCCCTTTTCATGCAAATTTAATGATAATGAAACCTTAGCTTCTTATGCTAATGGTATATATGATTACTATGATGTGGAACAAATAGAAGAATTTGTTGCTTTTAAGGCTGCTTATGAAATTGAAGCTATGTTTCAAAAGTATGAAGCTTTTGATGATGATGATTATAGGCCTGAAAATCTTGTTATACTTAGATATTGCTATGAAAATTATGAATACAATTACTATATTAATGCTTTTATGAAGAAAGTCTCCGCTGTCCAAGAAGAGACTAATATTTTGCAAGAAGCTATGGAAGAAGAAATTGATGAAACTGTGGGCTCATTGGATGAAAAAGATGATGAGGAGAGCGAAGAACAAAAGGAGGAAGAGCGTATTAGCTACCCGTGCCCACCTTCTAATGAGAGTAACCCTCCAACTCATACATTATTTAATTCCCCTTCGTGCTTACCGAAGGATGATTGCTATGATCCCTTGAATTTGTTTGAAATATCCCTTTTTGACGATGATTGCTATGCTTGTGGCCAAGATGCCAATATGAATTATGCTTATGGAGATGAACTTGCTATAGTTCCTTATGTTAAACATGAAATTGTTGCTATTGCACCCACGCATGATAGTCCTATTATCTTTTTGAATTCTCCCTACTACACTTTATCGGAGAAGTTTGTGCTTATTAAGGATTATATTGATGAGTTGCCTTTTAACATTGCACATGATGATTTTGATAGATATAATATGCATGTGCTTGCTGCTCCTACTTGCAATTATTATGAGAGAGGAACTTTATCTCCACTTCTTTATGTTTCCAATACAATAGAATTGCAAGAAACTGTGTATACTATGCATTGGCCTTTACTATGTGTGCATGAATTGTTCTTTTATGACATGCCGATGCATAGGAAGAGAGTTAGACTTCGTTGTTGCATGATATATGTTACTTTGTGCTCACTACTAAATTACAAATCATTGTTAATTAAAATTGGCTTTGATATACCTTGGGATCCGGGTGGATCCATTACTTGAGCACTATATGCCTAGCTTAATGGCTTTAAAGAAAGCGCTGCCAGGGAGACAACCCGGAAGTTTTAGAGAGTCATTTATTTCTGTTGAGTGCTTTTATATAGTTTAAAAACAAAAAAATAAAGAGGGGAACCTAAATCTTTTCAAAAAGGAAAGTGAAAGTGAGAGAGACAAACATTGTTGAAGTGGGAGAGCTCCTTGAACTTTGTTCATGCTCACGGAAACTTTGTGAATCTTGATTACAGAAACTTTTTATCAAAAATAAGTATCCCCTTGTACAATTCCATTTTATTATAAAAATAATGTGCCAAGGTTTGCCTTTAGGATGTTTACAATGCTTGTTGGTTTGTACGGTGCATGACAGAAACTTTGGCTGTAGTGCGCGATTTTACATTTCTAACTGGAACATCAATTGGTTGTGATTCCTTTTTAAATGTTTTGCTGTACAACTTTTTTATTTTTCCTAATATTTGTAGAATTTTTGGGGTAGCAGAAGTATGGTGGATATTCAGATTGCTACAGACTGTTCTGTTTTTGACAGATTCTGTTTTTGATGCATAGTTTGCTTGTTTTGATGAATCTATCAATTTATATCAGTGGATTAAGCCATGGAAAAGCTATATTACAGTAGAAACAACGCAAAAACAAAATATGAATTGGTTTTCAACAGTACTTAGAGTGGTGATTTGCTTTATTATACTAACGGATCTTACGGAGTTTTCTGTTGAAGTTTTGTGTGGATGTAGTGTCTAATCGAGGATGTCTCGATATGAGGAAAAGGAAGAGAGGCAAGAGCTCAAGCTTGGGGATGCCCGAGGCACCCCAAGTAAATATTCAAGGAGACTCAAGCGTCTAAGCTTGGGGATGCCCCAGAAGGCATCCCCTCTTTCTTCAACAAGTATCGGTATGTTTTCGTATTCATTTCGTTCGTGCGATATGCGCAAGTCTTGGAGCGTCTTTTGCATTTAGTTTTCATTTTTATTTTATGCACCATGCTGGTATGAGATAGTCGTTGGTTGATTTATAGAATGCTCATTGCACTTCACTTATATCTTTTGAGTATGGCTTTACAGAATGCTTCATGTGCTTCACTTATATCATTTGAAGTTTGGATTGCCTGTTTCTCTTCACATAGAAAACCACCATTTGTAGAATGCTGTTTTGCTTCACTTATATTTGTTAGAGCGTGGGAACATCTTTTGTAGAAATAATTAAACTCTCTTGCTTCACTTATATTTGTTTAGAGAGACGACAGGAATTGGTCATTCACATGGTTAGTCATAAAATCCTACATAAACTTGTAGATCACTGAATATGATATGTTTGATTCCTTGCAATAGTTTTGCGATATAAAGATGGTGATATTAGAGTCATGCTAGTGGGTGGTTGTGGATTGTAGAGACACTTTTGTTGAGGTTTGCAAGTCCCGTAGCATGCACGTATGGTAACCGTTGTGTAACAAATTTGAAGCATGGGGTGTTTCTTTGATTGTCTTCCTTATGAGTGGCGGTCGGGGACAGGCGATGGTCTTTTCCTACCAATCTATCACCCTAGGGGCATGCATAGTAGTACTTTGCTTCGAGGGCTAATAAACTTTTGCAATAAGTATATGAGTTCTTTATGACTAATGTGAGTCCATGGATTATACGCACTTTTACCTTTCCATCATTGCTAGCCTCTTCGGTACCGTGCATTGCCCTTTCTCACCTCGAGAGTTGGTGCAAACATCGCCTGTGCATCCAAACCCCGTGATACGATACGCTCTATCACACATAAGCCTCATTATATCTTCCTCAAAACAGCCACCATACCTAACTATCATGGCATTTCCATAGCCATTCCAAGATATATTGCCATGCAACTTCCATCATCATCGTATACATGACTTGAGCATTCATTGTCATATTGCTTTGCATGATCGTAAGATAGCTAGCATGCTGTTTTCATGGCTTGTTCATTTTTTGATGTCATTGCTATGCTAGATCATTGCACATCCCGGTGCACCGCTGGAAGCATTCATATAGAGTCATATCTTTGTTCTAGTATCGAGTTGTAATATCGAGCTGTAAGTAAATAAAAGTGTGATGATCATCATTATAGAGCATTGCCCCTAAAAAAGAAAAAAAAGAAAAAAAGAAAAAAAAGGGAAAGGCCAAAGAAGCCTAAATAAAAAAGGGGGCCACAGAAGCCCACCCAAAAAAATAAAAAAGAAAAGGGCAATGTTACTATCCTTTTTCCACACTTGTGCTTCAAAGTAGCACCATGTTCTTCATATAGATTGTCTCCTATGTTATCACTTTCATATACTAGTGGGAATTTTCATTATAGAACTTGGCTTGTATATTCCAACGATGGGCTTCCTCAAATGCCCTAGGTCTTCATGAGCAAGCAAGTTGGATGCACACCCACTTAGTTTTTTTGTTAAGATTTCATACACTTATAGCTCTTAGTGCATCTGTTGGATGGCAATCCCTACTCCTCGCATTGACATCAATTGATGGGCATCTCCATAGCCCGTTGATTAGCCGCATCGATGTGAGACTTTCTCTTTTTTTTGTCTTCTCCACATAACCTCCATCATTATATTCTATTCCACCTATAGTGCTATATCCATGGCTTGCGCTCATGTATTGCGTGAGGGTTGAAAAAGCTGAAGCGCATTAAAAAGTATGAACCAATTGCTCGGCTCGTCATCGGGGTTGTGCATGATGGGAGCATTTTGTGTGACGAAAATGAAGCATGGCCAAACTATATGATTTTGTAGGGATAAGCTTGCTTTGGCCTTGTTGTTTTGAAAAGACATGATTGCTTTATTGGTACGCTCAAAGTATTATTGTTTTTTATGTCAAATGATAGACTATTGCTTTGAATCACTCATGTCTTAATATTCATGCCATGATTAGACATATGATCAAGATTATGATAGGTAGCATTCCACATCAAAAGTTATCTTTTTTATCATTTACCTACTCGAGGACGAGCAGGAATTAAGCTTGGGGATGCTGATACATCTCCGTCGTATCTATAATTTTTTATTGTTCCATGCCAATATTCTTCAACTTTCATATACTTTTGGCAACTTTTTATACTATTTTTTGGGACTAACATATTGATCCAGTGCCCAGTGCCAGTTCCTGTCTGTTGCATGTTTTATGTTTCGCAGAAAACCAATATCAAACGGAATCCAAACGGGATAAAAACGGACGAAGAATTATTTTGGAATATTTGGGATTTTCCGGAGGAAGAATCAACGCAAAACCGTGTCCGGGGTGGCCACGAGACAGGGGGGCGCGCCCTCCCTCCTAAGTGCACCCTGGACTCTCGTGGGCCACCCGTAAGGCGGTTGATGCCCTTCTTTTTCCGCAAGAAAGCTAATTTTATGAGAAAATTCTGGGCGAAAGATTCACCCCAATCGGAGTTACGGATCTCCAAATATAAAAGAAACGGTGAAGGAGCAGAATCAGAGAACGCAGAAACAGAGAGATAGATCCAATCTCGGAGGGGCTCTCGCCCCTCCCAAGCCATGGGAGCCAAGGACCAGAGGGGAAACCCTTCTCCCATATGGGGAGGAGGTCAAGTAAGAAGAAGAAGAAGGGGGCCTCTCTCCCCCTTGCTTCCGGTGGCGCTGGAGCGCTACCGGGGGCCATCATCATCACCGCGGTCTTCACCAACACCGTCGTCATCTTCACCAACATCTCCATCACCTTCCCCTTCTATATTCAGCGGTCCACTCTCCTGCAACCCGATGTACCATCTACTTGAACATGGTGCTTTATGCTTCATATTATTATCCAATGATGTGTTGCCATCCTATGATGTCTGAGTAGATTTCCATTGTCCTATCGGTGATTGATGAATTGCTATGATTGGTTTGAGTTGCAAGTTTTATTATTGGTGCTGTCCTATGGTGCCCTCCGTGTTGCGCATGCGCGAGGGATTCCCGCTGTAGGGTGTTGCAATGCGTTCATGATTCGCTTATAGTGGGTTGCGTGAGTGACTGAAACACAAACCCGAGTAAGGGGAGTGTTGCGTATGGGATAAAGGGGACTTGATGCTTTAATGCTATGGTTGGGTTTTACCTTAATGAATCTTTAGTAGTTGTGGATGCTTGCTAGAGATCCAATCATAAGTGCATATGATCCAAGAAGAGAAAGTATGTTAGCTTATGACTCTCCCTCAAATAGAATTGCAATAGTGATTACCGGTCTAGTAACATAGTCAATTGCTTAGGGACAATTTCACAACTCCTACCACCACTTTTCCACACTCGCTATATTTACTTTATTGCATCTTTATCTAAACAGCCCCTAGTTTATAATTACGTGCTCTTTATTATCTTGCAAACCTTTCCAACAACACCTGCAAAGTACTTCTAGTTTCATACTTGTTCTAGGTAAAGCGAACGTCAAGCGTGCGTAGAGTTGTATCGATGGTCGATAGAACTTGAGGGAATATTTATTCTACCTTTAGCTCCTCGCTGGGTTCGACACTCTTACTTATCAAAAACTGTTGTGATCCCCTACACTTGTGGGTTATCACTGCTGCGTACACAAAGGGTAGCTGATATTTCCTAGGCATGATTAGTAATCAGAGGAGTGAGTCTCTCAACTCAAGGCTTCATGTGCACCTGAACAGGAAGATGTAGCTCATTGATTTATTGCAGCATGTTGAGCACTGTCTATCCATAATGCGTAAGAATGAAGCAGCATTAGACGCACCAGCAACACATACGATACCCTTCACTAAGCTGAATGCACACCCGCTGGAGATTGCTACCTCTTATATTTATACAACTGTGATGTTTCCAAAGGTAAAGCGTCAGATTGTCGAAGGGACAAATTGGCAGGTCACGGACCGGGTAGCATGCGATGGTTTGGTCATGTTTGGAGTTTTGCGCAAAGCCCAATATGATAAAGTCCCATATGGCAGGGATGCTACAAAATTGCAAGGTAAGGATGCTGAGGACTTGCATGCAAAAAAATTGGATGGTGAGGATCCCAATGACTTGGAAGGTAAGGATGCTAAGGACTTGCATGAAAAAAACTTGGATGCTGAGGATGCCAATGACTTGGAAGGTAAGGATGCTGAGGACTTCCATGCAAAAAACTTGGATGCTGAGGATCCCAATGACTTGGAAGGCAAGGATGGTTTGGACTTGGATGCCAAAAACCTGGATGCTAAGGATCCCAATGACTTGGAATGTAAGGACAGTGAGGAGTTGGATGCAAAAAAGTTGGATGCACAAGGCGTGGATGCTAAGCCTGTGAATTTTATATATCACGTGACTTGTCTGTTTACAGGAGCAAGACTGGATGATGCAGCTTGTAAATGTAAAAAGTTGGAAAGTCAGGATTACCCATGCACACATATATTCTGTGTTCTAGATCATCTTGATGTACGCACATTTCCAAAAAAATTGTCAAGAAAAGATGGACAATGCATGCCAAGCCAATGTTCCCTTCTTCGAGGACTTCGAATACTCATGTATGGTTTGATCACATGAATAAGTATCATCAACTATGCAACATGGCTAGTGACGCTTTATTCACAGCCGCAGCTAGCAATTCACAGTCAGAACAGGTGATGGAGCTCCTCCGGAGTATATTGGTTGATGGAGAAAAAACTGATTTGGATGAAGGCCATAAATCGTTTGTTCCTTTGCCGGCATACTTCTCTGCTGCTCGCGAATGCTGCACTGATGACATGGAAAATCCAATCAAAATAGTTCCAAAAGGGAGACCAACTATTGAAGAATCGAACAAGAGGATTAAATCTAGGCGCGAGCGGATCAGAGGGAAAAAAGCAACGAAGTTAGTGCACATGTTTATCTCATTGTTCATTTCCATACATGCTTACAATGTTAATATGTTCTCTCTTTTTCTTCAATTTACTTAGGAACAAATCGGGGAAATCAAAGGTCACAAGGAGGAAGAAGCGAAAAGAGAAAGACTCAGAGAGAGAAGAAGACACAGATTCAGATACATAAGAAGAGGAAGATTCAAAAAAAAACAACGAAGTTAGTGCACATGTTAATCTCATTGTTCATTTCCATACATGCTTACAGTGTTAATATGTTCTCCCGAAGAGTGTTCACATGTTTTTCTTCAATTTACGCAGGAAAAAATCGGGGAAATCAAATAGCACAAGGAGGATGAAGCAAAAAAGAAGAGACAGAGTCACATACAAAAGAAGAGACAGAGACAGATACAGAAGAAGAGACAGAGGCAGATACAAAAGAAGAGGAAGATTCAGATGTAGAAGAAGAGGAAGATTCAGATGCAGAAGAAGAGGGAGATTCAGATGTAGAAGAAGAGGGAGATTCAGATGCGGAAGAGGAGGGAGATTCAGATGCAGAAGATGGTGGGCTGAGGAGAGCTAGGAAGAGACCATTGGAGGTTGCAGAATAGGATTACGCAAAACCAAACAAGTGGGCATTAGCACAATTGTGCGTACTTAAACATGTTTTTGAATGCCGGCTGCAGATTCAACTATTTCATTTTTTGCAGGAAACGCAAGGGCGTTTCAAATGTCAATGCTGGGAGGAAGAAAAAGAACAATGACAAGGGTGCGGAAGGAAAACCAATGAAGTTAGTGTCTGTACTTACATGTCCGCTCTAGAAGTCGGGTATTTGCTAGTACTGTGTTGACGTTTGTTAACTTTTCCAGGAAAGACTCTAGGAAGGGCGATAAAGAACAGGCAAAGGGTGATGAAGACAAAAAGACCTGCTAGGAATGTACCACAGGTTGAGTGAATAAGAGTTGTCAAGTTAGCTTCTGTAACTATGACGAGAAAATCAGTGAAGTTAGTGTCTTTTCTGTTATAGTGTACGGTACATGCTCAAATCTTCTTTGCTATCCTATTAACAAATGTTGTTTCATGCAGGAAAGCTAAAGTGAAGTTGAGACAGGATGTTTAGATGCACAGGGTCAAGCAGAGAAAACAAAAGGATTTCTGGGGTCGAAAAATTGAGAACAAACTAAAGTAGACCATTTTCCATGCCGTGATCCACCTTGTTTCTGATGTATTAGACCTATTTGATGGACTGCCACTATTTTTCTGAATTCCTCGTTTGATTGGTACACCCTTATTTTATTATGGACGGGTCGACATGGTAGGCTAGTTATGGTTTATCAACATCGATGAAACGATGCATTTTTAGTGAAGTTGGCTTTCTGTATTTTTTTCATTTTTGTACATAATATATTGCTGAAATTTGTTCAAAGTGTAGTCAAATTTCATACTTGAAATATAAAATAGAAACCGAAAATTTATATATATAAGAAAATAGAACGTTAATAGAAACCTCGTTTTCAAATAACCTTGAAAATCATTTATTTTCAAATAGAAAATAAGCATACTCATATTTTAAAAATAGCATGCTAATTTGAAAAAAAGCATGTTTAATTGGAAATAAAATAGAATGAATATGCGGATTTAAAAATAGCATGCTGCTTTGAATATACTGTTTTTAAAATACCATCCTATTTTAAAATTAGCATGCTGATTTTAAAAATAGCATGTTGATTTTAAAGGGATTAAACACGCAGCAAAGGATGTACATCCAGTTGATAGGACTGGGTGGACTTCTCAAGACACCTAGCATCAAAATCAGACATGTACTGTGCATGGCCATCGCTAATTCATATGATGCAGAGCAGGATGCCTTTATCATCAACGGGAGATCATGTAGAATCACACTAGAAGATGTAGCGCATATAACAGGCATGCCCTGCCATGGGAAGAAGCACGTCCCTTCAAATCTTGATGATAATATGGAGTTGTGGAAGAAATTGAAAGATCGTAATGACACCAAAATAATTTTCAAAGGATTACTAGCCAAGATGAAAGGCGACAACACACCAAATTTTGTGAGGCCATTTGTCTTGTACACCATAGGCAAATATGTATGCCGAACAAAAGAGGAGTATGCGGATAACAAATATATTGGGATTGTTAGAAATGTTGAGACGATAAAGGGCACAAATCTTGGAAAGCTAACGCTTGACTATCTTATGGATAGCATGAAGAATTTTGTAAATGGTGAGGCAATTCTGGAGGGAAATCTACCACTGCTGCAGGTAACTCGTAGTAGTACAATTATCACTTACCTAACATACATTACTTAATGTACGAGAATATTTGTAAACTGCTTTTGTTGTCATGCAGACATGGTACTACGAGAAGTTCAGAGTGCACAAATTGGACTCTAGCATCTCGTATGAATCAAGGTTAAGGCCGCTGATCCAGAACTGGAGCGAGGAGAAGGCAAAAAATGTTGACAATATAATCCAGAATAATTATCTGGGAGTTGAAGAGGTAAAATGTCAGCACATTGCCTGGATTATGTAACATGTATATTTTTTAAATCATACTAACGGCACTAAACTGCATTATGTTGAGGACCTGATGAGGCCTTTCATTCAAGAACGAGATGGTACGCTGGCCGAACCGAAGACTGGCGCTTAGGTAAATGAGCTACATCAGGCACCCAATATATATTGTAACATTGCAACTAGTATGAAGTTATATGATTCTAACTATTTCAAAGTCTCAGATTAAGGTACTCGTCAGACGTGTATTGACTGATTTGCAAGAAGTTGCCTCCCTCGTGCGGGAGGTTGGTGCACAACAAGTTGATAGGATGTGCACCCTTGAAAAGAAAATGGATGAGTGCCTTAGGCGTACCCATGCAAATGGCAAGCTCACAGAGGACCTCATCAAAGAATTGAACGTAAGCCTAGGATTATGAGATTAGTATATATAATTGGAAATTTACGTGTAAAAGGTTTTTTCTAAACTAATTTGCTATAAAAACACCCCAGACTAACATGTATTTTTTAAATACAAAACACGACGGAATATTTCCAGGAGTGGAGGACATACATCTTTCTGACCTCGGGGCACCTTCACACCCAATGGAGGCCTCTGTTGAGAATGATGAGCAGGCTTCTGACCAGGGGAAACAAAATGATGTCACGGGGGTCGCTGCTAAGCACCATTGTAAGAAGGGAATAAAAAATGATGACATGGAGCCCCCAATGAAGAACCTCGATGAAGAGTTTGACGTACGCATGTTAAATTAATTATGAAACAATCACTGTCGTTTCAAAAATAACATGTGATCTTCCACGTACAGGATGAAGCATTAGAAAGAGCTGAAAGAAAACTCAAACAGGATCTCAGTGGTATTCATAAGCTTTTGAAAGAGGTGGATGATATCTAGGGTGCTCCTAGTTTGGATAAGGAAATGCATTCCAAAGCCACCACAAGCCTTGAAGATTTCCAGGTGATGCACATTTTACCTATAATTGAGCAAGAATCTGCTAAAGGCTAATATGCGGTTTATTTCGTACGACAGATTCCGTTCAACAGACGGAGTAAGCAGCACTCTGTGAAGGCTACGGGATCGCGAGAGCCTGAAGAGCCCCATGCCTTCATAGATGATGACAGCCATGATGAATCCTTTTAAAAGGAGCAAGAAGTAAGTGTGATTGAATCGACGCCACCAAATCAAGGGGGCAAAAAGAAAAATGTGGCATTGCAATTACTTAAGAATGATGAGTATGCTTCGTACGATATTGAAAAAAAAGGAAAACAAGACTCCATCATAGTGTACAAATGATTCCGAGGACACGAACAATAAAAAGAGGAAAATTGGCTCTAGCAACTTAAAAAAGAGGTCAGAAGTTACTGAAATTCAGAGGGACCATCTAGATGTGGTTTGACAGGATTTCGTGGCATCACTGATCAACAATAGAAATAATGAAAAACAAATGGTCTTAGTTGATGACATTGTCGTGCTATCGAAGCATTTGCAATGCCTCACCCAAAAAGATGGATCTGAAGAAGCCGTATGGTTGGCTAACGAAGTAAGATATTTCACAAATTAGTTTATGAAGTTTCATTTTTACAATACAATTAACTTGATTATTGTTGTAGGTGGTTGATGCTGCGATCCAGCTCATGCGTCATGATGACCCAATTGACACAAGGGACGGCCAACTGGTTTACATTGAGAGGGTGGTCGGCGTCGCTAAGCTCGAAAGAGATGGTAGGATAGAGGAGTGCTACGAGAACGCTTTGGCAGGCATTCCTGGAACAACACAAGGCACCAGCTACCTGAAACATGATATGGTATTTTAACCTGACTTTGAATAGATTTTTTTATTACTCTACACATTAATCTAATTATCTGCGGACTCCAGGTTTTCCTACCTACGAACAGCCAAAATGTCCACTGGTTACTTGTGGTCGTAAACCCCAGAAGGAAGGAGATTCAGGTTCTTGATTCACTTTTTCACTGTATGGTACCCAAAGAAGTACATAATGTGGTGAGAATTTCAACATATTTAATTATAACAAAGGATTTGACATCGTATGTAAGTATTAGTCGTAGGCAACTTCTCATCCCATTGGGCTTGCAGGTACGTGGGATTGAAGCACATCTGAGAGCAGCGAGGCGAGTCAATGGGGTAGAAAGCAATGCATAGGAAGACATTAGCGTCGTGACACAATGGCCAGTACGGAAAATTAATATGCCAAAATCCGATAAAACATCAGTAAAAAATATTAGCTTTTGTTTTTCTTTTAGCTTGTTAATATCTGAAATGCTTATCTAACAACATGAAATGTTGCAGTTCTTGTTGTGCACTGTACATGCTGAAGAACATCGAATTATTTACGGGACTAAAACTGAGGAAGCAATATGACGAAGTACGTAGAGTAACACCTAAAATTATGTCATTTTCTGAAACTTATGGAACGATACTAACATATCCTTGCATGCAGACCTACATCGAGAAATTCAAAAAAGAGCTACCTATTGTGCTTGTCGATTCACCCTACAACAAAATGAAATACAGGAATAGGTTCAAGCAGTATCATGCTAGGCTATCAGATGGAGCTGCGGTTGAAGACGACAAAGATGCAAGCAGTTAGTCCAGCAGTGTGGAGTGTACACTTGGCCATAAAGCGATAGAGTAGGGTGTGATTGGGTTTTAGTCCCGAAGAAGGTTTCCTAGCCGTGTTCTTAGTCCATTGCACATGAGTCAAGTTGTAAAACTTTAATAATACTGGGTACTATATTTTGCTTGAAATACATTTGGTCTCTACGGGATCTCGTAGAAATCTATATTTGCTTTTTACTACCATGTGACAGTAATGGTGCCTAGGGCAACCCTAGAAGAATAATGAATTATGATATGTCTATTTTCATACGAGAGAAAAAGGTACGAGCATGAGCATAGCCTCACAACAGAAGTCAAAAATACTGCCTGATTCAACACGCAATCCCAGCTATGTCTCGTAGGCAGGCCGCAAAGCCAAAAAAATAGAGCATAAGATAACAAGAGTAAAGCACGTATCATAGGGGGCCTCTGCAGGTGCTGCAACGCTGAATTAAAGCGATCACCTTCAGGAGCACAGTGGTGTGGCCATGGTACATCCATCCTGCCTAAGGGAATCACATAGCGTGTTCTGTCATAGCCCTGCAAAACGGAGGAAAAATTACTACTTGTACTAACCTTGTCAAGTGTGTGCATGTAACAAATGTTGGACATAACTAAACACGGAAGAGTGAAATGCAACATATGGAAGAATCAAATGCTCTTTCCTTTCTCTCTGCTTTTTGCGAGGACCATTACTCTCCCTTTAACAAGGCTAAAACATCATAATAAGAATTAACAGCAATCTTAAAAAGATGGATATCCCATGTGAATCTAATTTTTCATATAAAGCACATGCCAAGTCTGTTGATCCCAGTCCAGCAATTGCACAAGAAGAAGCGAGCATCATAAATATTGAGCAACATAAGCTATGAATTGTTTATAGTACATTCCAAAATTAATAGCTTATCATCTCTATTGATCTCCAAATCTCACCTATCAGCCAAATTGAAAGAATACATGTTGAATGCAATGATTGAATGTTCGTAGATCATGCAGTCGGGGCTGGACGAATGGGGCTGGCCATCGAGGCCGGCGGCCGGCTTCATCGAGTCCCGCAGAACATGATCCATACCCAACCACCTTGCCATCGGACGAGATGCATGGCCAGATCAAAGCTGCAGCCATGGCTGAGAAATAATATGTAGAGGATGCAAACAACCAATTGGGGTGTTGGAAAGAGGTTGCCTATAACCTTGTGGCTATAGGCACCCGCATGGAGGACTGGGAGGTGGGATGACGCCGACTCTTCGCCGGCGGCCGCAGCAGGGAGGGCAGTGGGCCTTCCCTAGTGTTCGTTGAAAAGGTGGTGCGAGATCGCAAGGGAATTGGGGTGGAGGAAGGGAGGGGCCGTGACGCGCGGCTAGATCCTGCCGGCGACGAGGGAGGGAGGGGACGTGACGTGCAGCTAGATCCTGCCGGCGACGAGGGAGGGAGGGACCGCGACGCGCGGCTAGATCCTGCCGGCGATGAGGGAGGGAGGGGCCGCGGCGAGCGGCTAGATCCTGCCGGCGAGGATTAAACCCTAGCGGCGGCGAGGAATAAACCCTAGCGAACGGGATAAAAATCAAACCGAAAATAACCCTAAAATTTGTACCCAGAATACCCTCGAAATATTTGGGAGGGAAAATCAGATCAGTTCAAAATATTTTTTTCTCCCGAAAATGCCCCTCGGGGTCTGATATAATACACGTGACATCAGCGTATTGCATCGGATCTGGACCGCCGAATTCACTCCGACGGACGGTCCATATCGTCCGGATGCACTGTAAAATGACTCTTCTACAAAAACCGTACAAATATAAGTCTTGGTTGCAGCTAAATGGGGTGGAATTAGTCGAGTGTTGGGTGATGAATCATTTCATCTTTGTTACACGATAACAAACGAAGTAAATTTTTATCTAAACTAAGCACGGTTAACTGGGAGGGTGTTTGTTTCCAGGGACTTATTGGTTTAAGGACTTTAAAAAGTCCCTATAAGTCCCACCTAAACCAAACACAAGGAACTTATTGGGACTTATTGTGGTGATTTGGGACTTATCAAATAAGACTCTCAGGGAGGAGCTTATTGGGACTTATCCCGGGCCGGACCTACCCAGCGTCGCTCCAGGCTCGTTCCCCGCACGCCGCCTGCCTCTCGGTCCAATCGCCGCCGCCGCCCCGCCTCTCGCCCCGCCGCCGCCCCGCCTCGGTTCGTTCTGCCTCGGTTCGCCGCCCCGTCGCCGCCCCGCCTCGGTTCGTTCTGCCTCGGTTCATTGCAGCGGTGCCTCCAATCGCCGGACAGGCCCTCTCCTGAGCCTCGTTGCAGCGGTGCAACATGGACTTATAAGTCCCTGTAAACAAACAGGTAGGGACTCGGGACTTATAAATCCCTGTAAACAAACAGGTAGGGAATTATGACTTATAAGTTGGGACTTAAAAAAATCTTAGGACTTATGAAACAAACAGGGCCTGAGGCTATTAAAAACCAATCGCCACAGCAAATCTGCTGAAAACATCAAGCACTCCTCAAAAGGTGCTGAGAATTAATCTACACGGCCTCTTTGATACCTAATGATCAATATTATTAGTGTAGCTAAGAAGACGCCAACGAATAAACTTGCAATATATGCCATGCCATTTCGCTAAAAAATGAGGTGTATACATCACGGCGTGGTGGCCAAAGAAGAAAAAAAGAGGTCCAGGTAAGCTGCACTACTCACTCACAAATTGGGTTCTCCAAAAACAATGCACAGGCAGTACGTTTCCCTTTTCCATGACAAGGATCGAAACCGGCCCGGCCGGCCCCTCCTGCATCTATTCAGACTCAGAGCTGTGCATGCATGCATCTGCACCGCTTGCCGTTCTACCTAAACAAACACACATCTAAAACAAACAAGCAAAAAAAAGGTACTGCTGCACAGCCAGCTATATGAGCCATCTTCCTTGACGATTCCGAAGCCGCTCCTTGGAGCTGTTTTCTTCATTTCGATGAGGTTTACGTAGAACATAATCTATAGATACGCCGCATCTTTGGACCGCAAAACTCAAACGACGAGACGATTGCTAGCCGTCCGGACAGGAAATCAGCTGGTTTTAGTTTGTCGATGCGTTGTCGTTTGACGACATGGAAGATCCATTGCATCTGCGCACATCTCATGGTTAACTTAACAGCGCTGGCTGCTGATCCTTGTTTGACGAATTGCCGCCCCATGGAGACACATTGTGTACTATGTTTCCTCCCAAAAAACAGCGGAAGACTTGGTAACTTCCGGTCCAACTCCTTTATTGTTTTTGAAAGGCAAACACGTCCAGCTCTAGCGGCCAATGTGGTAATGTGTACATGTAGATCATCTTATCTCCAAAAGGAAGAAAGACAGTGAAGCGGCGAACATGCATCAATCTACCAGATGCATGCACCGAATAGCTAGCAACCACTGCGAAACCTGAACAACTTTCAACTCTTTTTTTTTCCTTTTTTTTTTGGCAACTGAGCAGCTGTGGACCAAGACCTCTCAATCTGGAGACCCTCCTTTGTATCCGGGAGCTCATCCCAAATGGAATCGGTGCTGACACGAGTACAATCACGACAGATGAAGAAGAGGCAACTTGGTCTTGGTCGTAAACAACGAATTGTGATGAGCTGTCTCTCGAGCTCGGCTCTCGCAACTTGCTAGGTAAAATAAGAGGCAAGTTACAGTAAAAACTGTTTAAAAAATGGTGTACTGGCGTCTGGCATAGTGCTGGAAGTTTCATTTTCTTGATCTGTACGTAGCCTTTTATTTGGGTTGTCCGGGTGAACTGAACCCAGGCCAGATGGATCGACCTAGTAGATTTTACTGCTCCACTAGTACTCCCTACGTCTAGAATTACTTGTCATCAAAATGAATGAAAATGGATGTATCTAAAACTAAAATACACTTAGATACATTCATTTCAATGACAAGTATTTCCGGACGGAGGAAGTATATTTTAGTACGACGAGAGAGCTGTTGTACCTGATACTAGTAATTACTCCGTCCATCCCAGAATAAATGTCTTAACTTTATATTAATTTTAGTATAAAGTTGTATAATACTAGCACTAAAGTTGAGAACTTATTTTGGGACTAAGGGAGCATTAAGTTGCAGCATCTAGCGTCATACGGACTATAAAATACCGGCTATTGGATTTTCTTGAATGCCAAAGCCCCTCTTCTCAGAAATATGCCAAGAAGCTTTTCATGTCGAAAATATCTCTAGTGGAATTTTGGACAGTACTATCAATCATATATCGTACGATATGGTACTACATCAGTGTTTTATCTCTGAATGCAGAGAGATAGGTTCCCTTCCATTATCTAAAACAAATCATATGATATGCCACCATACAGAGCAAGCTATAGCATCGCAAGGGCACCCAACTTGCAGCTCTATCCCATTTTCTCTCTTCACAATCTTGGGACCTTTTTCAGGGAGCTGCTCGTGGTTAGATTCCTGATGCATGGCCCAGGAACCCACTTGATTCCTCATCCTTGTGAATGTCCCCAACACAAGGAAACATTAGCTGTAGCTCGAGGTCGGCTGGCTCTGGCGCGCAAGCTGGCCGGCAAGAAAACCTGCAGGCAGAGGCAGTTGCAGCTAACAAAGGCAAAATAAACAAAGTGCCAAATATAACCTCGCTATCAGGTTGCTGCTAGCCTGCTACCCCGCGTGCGCTGATCTTTAGATTCTTCATCTCCTAGGACCAGATGATCATACATATGACCTTTAGCTGGGGATGGACGTCCTGGTGAGCTGAATCCATAGATCGATACATCTGAATTACTGTACTAATCTACTACTAGTAGTGCATAGATGAATCCATGAGTTGTTGTGTTTTAGGATAGGGCGATGGAGGAAAGAAGTAGCGTGGGCTGTCGTTGTGGATTCTTGCGTGATGATGCATGCACGTAACCTCTATCAGAAAACAGCTGTTTTCATGGTGCTGCGACCTGTCAGTATCCATTCATGCATGCACTGTACGAAGGCGTACGTGCGATCGCCACCGCCCGCGCCCAGCCGGCGTACGTTCAATGAACCTGCTGCGCTCGCTTTTCGGCCGTGTGTGTTTCTCTTCTTCTTCTTCTTGCTCCGGTGGAGTTTTACAGGACGGGTGTGTCCATTTCGCCGGTAATTAAGCTGGACCTTTTCTTCGTCCAAGTACAAACAGGTCGCCATGGATCAACCGGTCGTTGCCGGCGACGTACGAGACAACTAGGCTTACTCTTGTGCGTTGAGCGTTTTGAAAGCCGAAGCTGGTAATGCATGGAGTAATTTACGACTTCGGTAAAAAATGGTTTGAATTGGCTACATCGGATGTGCATATCTTGCGAGAAAGCTTTTGATCACGGAAGCATGCATGGGAAATCAGCCAATCAAGCTGTCCCATTCATACGTAGTTTGGCCTTCATGTATGCATGCATGCAGCTGTGTGTTCCAATTCCCAAACTAGATGCAACTTGCAAGTGTTCCTCCAACTGTTTACGTCAACTCGGCCGATCCAACTCTTTGTAGCCCACGCTGCTGGTAGCTGCAAGTCGTGAACGACATCAATTAATCGCCCTCTAAATGCACCACCACCTTGCGCACCATAAGTCCATAACCACTCCATTCAAAGGCACACAGGTAACAGCAAACGTAACATATCGCAGGGGCTAAAAAAACATCCCCCCGTGTCGCACCCCAGGCGGCACCGGGGGCGACACTCCGCCGCCAGCGACCCCCGCAGCGGGATCCATCTCCGCCGCTGCCGCCGGCCGTTGCCGCGGTGGCGGCGGGCCCTGCTACCAAAGGCGGCAGGGGGCTTCGATTTTGCGTCTGGAGGCGTCGGGGGAGGGGCGGAGCGGCTGGGGCGTCGTCCGGCCATCTCGTCGGCGCGAGGAAGCCGGGGCGGCGGCCCCGGGAGACGGTGGTGCCCTTCTTTCTTGGCGGGCGGCAGGAGGTCGCCGGAGGGTGCGTTCTGCAGCGGTTCCTCGGCCGATCTCACCTCGGTCAGATCTGCATCTGGCGTGGGTCGGAGGGGCGGCCGGTGGTGGCTGTAGTTTGCTATGGTCTGCTGGTGGTCCGGTCGGCCCTGCGGTGGACTGCCGTGGAGGAGCTCCGGCTGCTCCAAGCTTTGGTGGTCGGCGGCATGCAGCAGTTTTGGGGACAGCGTGGCAATGCGAGGTCCAGCAAGGAGGAGGTCTCCGGCTGCTCTGTTCTTTGGGGTGGTGGTGCTCTGCTCGAGGAGGCCGGGGCGGCGACGGTGCGGGTCGTCGTGACGGCCGGGTTGGACGTGTGAGGTGCGGCGGCAGCTGCACCATGAGGTGGAACCGGTGGACGTCGACCATGGAGATTGTGTGTGTGCAATGCTTTGGATCCGCTCGGATTCGGAGGTGTGGAGGAGCTTCGGGTGAAAGCCCTGCACTGACTTTGGGTCGGTGCCGGCAACGGCGGTGCCATGGTGTCGTTCTCCTTGAAGGCGTTGTCATGAAGCTCCATTACACGACTCTCCGGAAGAAATCCCTAGTTTTAGTTGGTTGAAACGGGCGATGACGGCGGCTACGTCGCTTCCTTCTTTGAGGCATCGCCTTGGAGAGTCAGCATACTGCAGTTTGCACGGATCTCTTCGTCGTCGGGGACAGTGGACGTCGGGGCGGCGGCTCTGGGTGGTTTCTGATTGTGCGTCGAGATGGCGATCTCGGGAACAATGCGAGTGGCAGCTCTATGAGATGGGGCTCTATCTCCACATTGGTTGGGTGGCATCCTTGTCCCGCTTGGGCGGTAGGGGTGTCGGCTCGGTCGATGCGCCCCATAGGGGGCGGTCTGACGTTATGTCAGGGCGGCGGCCCCGGATGTGGTGAGACGTTCGTGGTCTGCGAGCGGTTGCCTTGAGCAGTGTGGGCTGCGGGCAGCTGGGTTGTGCGGCGTTGCTGCTCGAGGGGAGCGGTGGTATGTCGGGGCGGCGGCCCTGGAAGGCGGTGCCGGTTGATTGCGCTGGGCGTGACGGAGCGGTGGATGTCGGGGCGGCGGCCCCGAAAAAATCACTATGGCAACCAGACTTCTGTGGCAACGATGATGGTGGGAGCGATGTCGGCGACGTGGCAATGGTTGCGGTAGTCGGCTCTTCTCCGGCGTGTCCACGGTATTGCCTCGGTTTGTTTGTTGCTGTGGAGTCGAAGCTGCGGTGGCGGGGCCCTGTGGTGTACGATGACTGGCTGCAGGTGGCCCGTTCGGTGATCTTTCGTGGCGCCAGCCGTGCCGGGTTTTGTTCTTCTGAGTTCTCCGTCAGAGTCGGAGCTGCGTTGTCTGGCTGTAGATTGACATGTTGTCCAATAGGATGGGCTTTGCCCAATGTGTTTCAATCTAGGGGTGTGGGCTTGGCCCTTGTTGTTCCGGTTTTCGCCCAGTTTTCCGTAATTAACTGGGCAATTCTCTTCTGCTTAATTAATAGATGAGGCAATCTTTGCCTCCGTTTCAAAAAAAAAAAGACACACAGGTCGCAAGTGGCAACTCTCGATCAGGCCTTGTAGTTGAGTACACCCCACTGTGGTCCACTTGGTCTTTAATTTGTTTTCTCATCATCTTCCGGGGAGCTGAATCCAGCGCTAGATTAGCAGTATACCCTACTATCGTCGTACCGTGTCATGATGAGTTGCTGACTAGTTAAGGGGCGAGTTGATGTAGCTTAGTCCAATACTCCCTCCGTGAATTACTTGTAGAACTAAAATACATCTAGATACATTTATTTCTACGACAAGTAATTCTAAACGGAGGGAGTACAAGACAATTAAAGGCATCATCAATCCTGTTTCTGTCTGCAAGTTGCTCGGAAAGGCAACTTGAAGCGGCTTATTTCCGGCAAATTTCTAGGGTCGAAACCATGACCACAGCTTGGGCATGTCCTGGTGAACTGAACCTAGCCACCATGTATTTTTGGTAATACTGCAAGTACAACAGCCGAGGGCGACTCTTCATCCGTTCTTCTGGTTGCTTGCATATTTTATACTCCGTCCGTCCCAAAATTCTTATTTTATATTAGCCTAGATATGAATGTATCTAATAATAAAACATGATTTGATACATCCGTATTTAGATAAATTTAAAATAAGAAATTCTGGGACGGAGGGAGTATTAAGAAGGGAATTGGCTAGGGGTAAGTTGACTGAATATTTGATTTGGGTCAGTCGATCTATTTTCAACCGTCAGATTCGAAATGAATGGCCAGATTGATTTCTTCAACCTTCAGCCCGATCTAATGTTTATCTTCTTCCTTGTAACCGCCGCACGTACCATCGGACTAGCCGCCGTCCTCCGCCACC
>NC_041393.1:519856498-519868148 GCF_002162155.2 Triticum dicoccoides | reverse complement strand
TCGCGCCGCTGTCTACCACCGCCCCCACCCGAAACCCTAAGATAGATACTGGGGTAGCCTGCCCAGCTCGCGACCTTCTTCTTCCCCTCCGGCGAGTTTATTCCTCCCCGCGCTTGTTTCTTCCTTCAACCAAAATCAACTGACTCAATATTCGAAAGTCAGGCAATTGACATGTAGCTATTGTGATTAAGAAAACATAACCCTAAGCTTGAAGTATTCCACATGAAATACTCTGGATTCTCTATACATTTACTGTAGTTTTGTGCTGGCTAAATAGTCGTAGTAAGAAGAATACTTGTCCATTCAAAGCAAAGAGAAGGACAAGCTCGGAGGGAGTGCCATTCTCTTTGTCAAGCTGCTAGCGCTATACTCATCTCTTCTTGACTTCTTGGACAATATCTGCACACACGACCTTTGCTTGGGGCTGCTCCAATGAGCTGAATCCATGCCTACGGATACACACGACCTTTGATATACATGACGACGGATGAGTAAAAGCCATTGCCTTACTGTTAGAAGGGAGAGAGGGATTCGGTGGAATAGTTTGTTGTATTGCTTGAGCCTCATGGGCATATATATAGGAGTACAACGGTAGCGACGCAGATGATGAGACTGGAGAAGAATCCGAAGGCAAGCTGGCGGACACCCCCCACAGTCGTAATGGTCGATGCATCACGAAAGTCGTGGCTGGAGTGGAAACCGGCGAGATTGCTCAACACTAGTAGAAAAAGGGTCAAATGTGAGACACATTAGTCCCGGTTTGTAACAGAACCGGCACTAATGTGTCCATTAGTGCCGGTTCCAACAGCTAGGCGGGAGGAGCTCTTTAGTACCGGTTCCTGGCGAACCTTTAGTACCGGTTCGTGGCGAACCTTTAGCACCGGTTCGTGCCATGAACCGGTACTAAAGAAAGTGGTGGCAGGATGTTGTCGGAGTGGGGCCATTCCAACACCTTTAGTACCGGTTCGTGGCACGAACCGGTACTAAAGGTCGTCTTATATAAACCCTTCGTCCACCCGCACTCTGTTCTTCCCCCTTTCCCCTCTCCCTCTCCTCTGTTCTTCCCTTTTTCCTCTCGAGTTCATCACAAAATTTGCCCCAAATTTGTCAAGATTTGCAGGCCCCCATCCATTCAAATGATCACCAAGGTTAGCAACTTTGTCCTTTCATCTCTCATTGCCAGATTAGCTCTTGCATTGGTTTATATAGTGATTAATTGTGGGTTTTAGTAATTTGAGAGGAATTATATGTGGTAGTATTTGATTTATATGCAATTTGAGGTCAAAATAACACTTAGTTTGCATATGTAGGTGTGTTTTACTTAGTGCCTTCTAAATCTCCGTCGTAACCACCGTTGATCGCCCGCACCGTCCCATCGCCGGCACCACCTTGTGGTGAGCCTCTTGTTCATGAAATTTTATATAAAAAATTGATGTTTGTGTGATTTGGATATATAGTTACTCGTATAATTATCTTACCCGTACGTTGTTTGTTATACATAGTGCCATGGTTTTGATATCGTCCTTGTTATGATTCAGATGTGGTATATTCTCTTTTAAAACTATTTGTGCGTTTCATGTTTATGACAAATTATGCCCATCAAGTTGACATAGATATTTTTATCTAGGAGGTATGTGAACCGAAAATTCCAACCGACCCTATTGTCGAGAGGTTCAATTTAGTTGAAAGAGAAAACGAGTACTTGAAAGAAAAATTGAAAAGAATTGAGGGGGAGAAGATGGAATTGGAGTTGCATGTTGCCGATGTCGTCGATG
Source organism: Triticum dicoccoides (assembly GCF_002162155.2). Classification (NCBI taxonomy): domain Eukaryota; kingdom Viridiplantae; phylum Streptophyta; class Magnoliopsida; order Poales; family Poaceae; genus Triticum; species Triticum dicoccoides. The sequence goes on along the minus strand of NC_041393.1, from coordinate 519,866,373 downwards.
ATCACAAGATCAAGATGGAGAAAATGCGCTTGAAGATTAGAAAGATTAGAAAATATGCCATCGATAGTGAGGCTTGGTATCGTTATGCTGTTGGATCAATTGTTACCTTAGTTGCGATCTTGATCGCATTTGTTGTTGCATTTAAATGCTTTAGCTAGAGAGTTATTTGTTTGTTGCATTTAAGTGTTGTATGAACTTTATGTATGAACTTGTATTAATTTGGTCTATTCGGTGTTGTGTAATGAAGATGAGCCGGCAATGGATGTACGATGACCGATGCTCTCTCCAGTTCGTTGAGGGCGTGCATACTTTTTTGCTTGCGGCTGAGGCAAACAAGCGGGCGGATGGTTTTATGCCTTGTCCATGTGCTGGCTGTAAGAATGGTCGCAATTACTCTACGTCAAGAACCATTCACGTCCACCTGTTTGAGTCCAGTTTCATGCCCCACTATAATGTTTGGACCAAGCACGGAGAAAGAGGGGTTATGATGGAAGACAATGAAGAAGAAGAGGACGGCGACAGCTATCCTGGCCATGCGTTCCCTGAATACGATGATACAACAATGGGGCAAGAAGCTGAGCTGGTAATGCGGGAAGAAGCTGAGCCGGCAATGCGGGAAGAAGCTGAAGAAGAGGCATCAGATGAGCCCGTTGATGATCTAGGTCGGGGCATTGCCGATGCAAAGAGAAACTGCGTAAGTGATTTGGAGAAGAAGAAGTTGCAGCGCATGTTAGAGGATCACAAAAAAATTTTGTACCCGAATTGCGTAGGTGATAAGAAAAAGCTGGGCACCACACTGGAATTGCTGCAATGGAAGGCAGAGAATGGTGTATCTGACAAGGGATTTGGAAAGTAGCTGGTAATGATAAAGGATATGCTTCCAAAGGACAACGAATTGCCCGAGAGTACGTACGAAGCAAAGAAGGTTGTCTGCCCTCTAGGGTTAGAGGTGCAGAAGATACATGCATGCCCTAATGATTGCATCCTCTACCGCGGTGAGTACGAGGATTTGAACGCTTGCCCGGTATGTGGTGCATTGCGCTATAAGACCAGCCGCGATGACCCTGGTGATGTCAAGGGCGAGCGCCCCAGGAAGAAGATTCCTGCCAAGGTGATGTGGTATTCTCCTATAATACCATGGTTGAAACGTTTGTTCCAAAACAAAGAGCATGTCAAGGCGATGCGATGGCACAGAGAAGACCGTAAGAAAGACGGAAAGTTGAGAGTACCCGCTGACGGGTCGCAGTGGAGAAAAATCGAAAGAAAGTACGGGAAAGAGTTTGTAGATGACGCAAGAAGCGTATGGTTTGGTCTAAGCGCAGATGGCATTAATCCTTTTGGGGAGCAGAGCAGCAACCATAGCACCTGGCCTGTGACTCTATGTTTGTATAACCTTCCTCCTTGGTTGTGCATGAAGCGGAAGTTCATTATGATGCCAGTGCTCATCCAAGGCCCTAAGCAACCCGACAACGACATTGATGTGTACCTAAGGCCATTAGTTGAAGAACTCTTACAACCGTGGAATGGAACAGGTGTACGTGCGTGGGATGAGCACATGGGGGAAGAATTTGACCTAAAGGCATTGCTGTTTGTGACCATCAATGATTGGCCTGCTCTCAGTAACCTTTCAGGACAGACAAACAAGGGATACTGCGGATGCACGCACTGTTTGGATGATACCGACAGTATATATTTGAATAGTTGTAAGAAGAATGTGTACCTGGGACATCGTCAATTTCTTCCAAGCAGGCATCCCGTAAGAAAGAAAGGCAAGCATTTCAAAGGTGAGGCGGATCACCGGACGAAGCCTCGCCACCGTACTGGTGCTGATGTACATGATATGGTCAAGGATTTGAAGGTGATATTTGGAAAGGGTCCTGGCGGACAACCTGTTCCGAAGGACGCTGACGGACGCGCACCCATGTGAAAGAAGAAATCTATATTTTGGGACCTGCCATATTGGAAAGACCTAGAGGTCCGCTCCGCAATTGACGTGATGCACGTGACGAAGAATCTTTGCGTGACCCTGCTTGGCTTCTTGGGCGTGTATGGGAAGACAAAAGATACACCTGAGGCACGGGAGGACCAGCAACGTATGCACGGAGAAGACGGCATACATCAGGGTCATGCAAGCTACGCTCTTACCAAAGAAGAGAAGGAAATCTTCTTTGAATGCCTGCTCAGTATTAAGGTACCGTCTGGCTTCTCGTCGAATATAAAGGGAATAATAAACATGGCAGAGAAAAAGTTCCAGAATCTAAAGTCTCATGACTGCCACGTGATTATGACGCAACTCCTTCCGGTTGCATTGAGGGGGCTTCTACCGGAAAACGTTCGATTAGCCATTGTGAAGCTATGTGCATTTCTCAATGCAATCTCTCAGAAGGTAATCGATCCAGAAATCATACCAAGGTTACAGAATGATTTGGTGCAATGTCTTGTCAGTTTCGAGTTGGTGTTCCCACCATCCTTCTTCAACATCATGACGCACGTCCTAGTTCACCTGTGCGAAGAGATTAACATTTTGGGTCCTGTATTTCTACACAATATGTTCCCCTTTGAGAGGTTCATGGGAGTCTTAAAGAAATATGTTCATAACCGTGCTAGGCCAGAAGGAAGCATCTCCAAGGGCCATCAAAATGAGGAGGTCATTGAGTTTTGTATTGACTTTATTCCTGACCTTAAGCCGATTGGTGTTCCTGAATCGCGGCATAAGGGCAGACTGGATGGAAAAGGCACGCTAGGAGGGGACCAAATAATATGTATGGACGGACATTCTCTCACTGAAGCACACTACACAGTTCTACAGAATTCCGCCTTGGTGGCTCTGTATATGGATGAACACAAGAATTTGCTACGCTCCAAACACCCGGAGCGATCCGATGACTGGATTACACGTGAACAAACCAGGAGTTTCGCCAGCTGGTTGCAGACACGTATCACGCATGACATCTCTATTGAAGATGACTTGTACTTGCTGTCCCAGTTACCATCTTCGAATCTAATGACTTTCAAAGGGTACGAGATAAATGGTAATACATTTTACACGATCACCCAAGATAAGAAGATCACCAACCAAAACAGTGGTGTCCGCTTTGATGCAGAAACCAAGACGGGAAAGGAAACATATTATGGTTATATACAGGACATATGGGAACTTGATTATCGACGTGGTTTAAAGGTCCCTTTGTTTCGGTGCAAATGGGTCAATATGACACGAGGCAGGGTAACGGAAGACCCGCAGTACAAAATGACAACAGTGGATCTCAACAATCTTGCGTATGCAGACGAACCATTCGTCCTAGCCAATGATGTGGCACAGGTTTTCTATGTGAAGGACATGTCTACCAAGCCAAGAAAAAGAAAAGATAAAGAAGCGAATGCATCGTATGATGAGCCAAAGCGGCACATAGTTCTTTCTGGAAAGAGAAACATCGCGGGAGTGGATGACAAGACAGACAAGTCAGAAGATTATGAAAAGTTTGATGAAATTGCTCCATTCACAGTGAATATTGACCCGAGCATCCCGTTAAATGATGAAGATTTTCCATGGGTACGGCGCAAAGGGACACACGCGAAGAAAAAGTTTCACACCCAAAGATTTGGGATGTGATCGGCTTCACTATCATCACTTTCTTCTGTGTTTCACACCCAGAGGGGAATCTCTGTAATAGTTAGGGTAGTTATGTGTTTTGGCATTTGAAACGCGAAGAAATTTTATGTGCAAACAAATTCTTTCATGCCTTTACTGATTTTTAAAGTTAAGTTATTCACAAACTAGTGATTCACACTAATTTCAAATAATTCAAAGGCACTAACAGAAAGTTTGTAATTTTTTGTACCTAAAGCAAAAATATTCACAAAGAAACTCTAAATACACAAAAAAACACAAAAATAAATAAAGCAAAAAAAATAAAAAAAAGCCCGCCTACTAGGCCAGAGCGGCCTGCATACGACTAGAAACCCAACCTGTTGTTGGGCCAGGATGCAGGCCCGCAAAGGCCAAGTGGGCCCACAGGGCAGCAAAGAACACGTAGGCCCAGTAGGCCTGCTTTGGAGAGGAGCTCGAGAGAGCGACCGCACGGGGGTTTATAAACCAGTGCGGTCACCCCTCAGCTAGCGAGGTGGGACTAAACTTGCCGCACCGCACCAGCGCCAGGGCACCCCCTTTAGTACCGGATCGTGGCACAAACCGGTACTAAAGGGGGGGCCTTTCGTACCGGTTTGTGCCACCACCCGGTACTAAAGGGGGTCGCTTCCCGCCGCGTGGGCTGGCCAAAACTGGCCTTTAGTACCGGTTGGTGGCACAAACCGGTACTAAAGGCCCCTCCTATATAAACAACACTTACGAAAATTTCAGTTTCTCATCTGGCTTCTTCTCCTCTGCACCGTCGCCCGCCGCCCCCGTACGTCTCCATCCCTCGTCGCCGCCCCCGTCGCCGCGCGCCCGGCCCCCATCGCCACCCCCCGTCGTCCCTCGCCTCGCCGGTGAGCGCGCACACACACAGACATACATTTTTTGTTTTTTAGTTATACAAATAGTTAGAAATTTTTCTGTTTTTTAGAAATTGTTAGAAATTTTTCTGTTTTTCAGAAATAGTTAGAAATGTTAGAATTGTTAGAATAGTTAGAAATGTTAGAATTGTTAGAAATTTTTTTGTTTTTTAGTTATAGAAATAGTTATAAAAAGGTTAGAATTGTTAGAAATTTTTCTGTTTTTTAGTTATAGAAATAGTTATAAAAATGTTAGTTATATATATAGAATGTTATAATTTTTTTTCTGTTTTTAGTTATAGAAATATTAGAAATGTTATAGAAATGTTAGTTATATATAGCATTGTTAGAAATGTTAGTTATATAGAAATGTTAGAAATTTTAGTTATCAAAATCCAATCATTAAAAAAATGTTACTTTTTGTGGGCATATAGCTAGTATTTGTTCTCGACGATGCCCGACCCGCATCCTCGCCGTCGACACGTCCGCGACGACGTCCGGCTGACCCATGTCCGGGACTGGGCTCCGCCGGGCTGGCACTGGGAGGTGCTGCCTGGAGGGGCGCGCCGCTTGATGAGGAACCCGGCCCCGGGTCCCGTCGTCGACCCTGATCTCGTTTGGTGGCGTTCGCGTGGGCCAGTTTCGGCGCGGAGGGAGCCGGCCCAGCCGGAGGTGGTACGTCGCCGTGTAAGGGAGGAGGACGAGCATGTCCATCGCTACATGGTTGCGTTAGAGGGCGGCAGGTTCTCCAATACCTGGCAGTTTCTTTAGGGATCTCACTTCAGCTATGATCCTGTGAGGGTTCCTTCTCTTTGGGTGTCCACCGGCCGCGCCACAGGAACCGCGAGTGTCCTAGATTCTTCTGTAGTATTCGATCTTTATTAGCTACCTAGCCAGTGATGTATTGGATATTATATCTATTATTCGAGACGATGTATTCGAGATTATATATATTATTCGAGACGATGTATTCGAGATTATATCTATTATTCGAGACGATATTTTCGAGATTATATCTATTATTCGAGACGATGTATTCGAGATTATATCTATTATTCGAGACGATGTAATTTGAATACTAAATTTTTTTATATTTCTTTTGGATTAGTTAAATAAAAGCTATGACGGACAATACCGGCAGAGAGGGAGAACAGGCCATGTTCGATATGATATGCCATCCTCACGGGCCAGATGATGATCAGAATAAAGAAGATTATGACGGCTCCGAATTTCTAAACAACACCAGAGAGGCTGATATGATATTCGATCGTGACGACCGAATTGATGAAGTCATGCACTGTGATTATGATGATGATGAAGAAAATGTTGATCTTGAAACAACAAAGACCGGCGAGGTATATATATTTATATAAGCAGGCATCTGGTGATCATCACATGTTTTAAATGACTTGAAGATATATTAACGAATCGATCTTTGTTCTTTCAGCCATCTGGATCGAGCAAATCTTCAGGCAAAAGGACAAAACGAGGCCCGAACAAAAAGTTGAAGGAGGGCGTAAAGTACAATATCGAGGCAATCAGACCTAATGGCGAACCATTAGCACCTAAGAAGATTGCGGACAAGTTCGTTCGTCAGTGCGGAGTTGTTGTGAAGGACCAACTCCTGATCTCCCTTCAAGAATGGAGAGAGCCAGCAAAAGACAAAAGACAAAAAGACAAAAAGGATGTTGCTCCACGTCCAAATGTTACTTTTGTCGACAAAATACAAAAAGATCTGCTTTGGGATACTCTCATGGAACATTTCACCCTACCAGATCATTTTATAGAAGCAGATGTGCAGAAAGTCGAGGACGCTGCTCTTAGGAAGATGGCGGTTGCATTCAAGAACCACAAGAATCGTGAATGGAACAAGTACGTCAAGGGAGAAAGGAAGACTCCAGTATTCAAGGGAACACTAGAGAACCAACGTGCTCATTGGGACGATTTCGTGAAATTCAAGGATTCGGAATTAGCTAAGGAACGGTCGAGAATAAACAAGAAGAATGCCGAAAAAAGGATAAGTTCCATAAGCTGGGGCCAGGTGGCTATGCGGTGGCAATGCCTAAGTGGGATAAGTCTGAGAAAGAGATGGAGGATGCAGGTGTCACTCCGGTTACTAAGAGCTGGCCCCCCAGGTGCAGGACTTGGTCTATGCGCATGGGGGGAGTTGGACCTGAAGACAGGCAATGTTTTGACGAGGGAAAGTCTGAAGGGAGCCGACGATGCGATACTTGTTGCAATAGAAGAGGCACGATCGGGGTTGTTCCAGCCCAACAGAGAGAACGACGAGCTTATGCGTGCCCTGGGAAATCCTGAACACCCGGGAAGAACACGAGGCAAGGGCGCTATTCCGTGGTATGAGGGGTTTTCAGACTAGAACACCGACTACAGAACCCGTGCGAGAAAGAAGATTGCGGAGGAGAAGAAGAGGAAGATGGAGGAGGAGCAGAGGAAGCGGGACTATGAACGCCTTCAAGGCCTAGAAGCAAGTCAAGCGGAATTGGCAGTCAAATTCCAGCGGCAGCAGGAGCAGATCGACTCACTTACCCAGCAAAGGGGGTCTCAGCAGCTGCAGCAGCTAGCGAATGATCCAGCATTGGATAGCACCGCCCCATCCATGCCGAGAAGGAGCGTGGGTTCCGCCCCGGATGAGCAATGCTGGATAGATACCCCGTGGATGACATTACGGAGAACACTAACTGCGAGCTACACGTCAAAATGAAGAACGTATCCATGAAGGTGGCGGACGCCGTTGCTTTTACAAATCCCCCCGAGGCAACCTTCCATTGCAACCCGATTCCAGCGGGCTATGCTCGTGTCTTGGTTGATGAGATGGTGGACCCATATTCGGAGCTACAGCTTGACATTCCTGGAGGTGACGACGAGCACTTTCTCGGAGAGGCCAACCATCGTATCATCCTATGGAAAAAGGATTGCATCATCTTTCGAAGGCCACCGACACCGCGTCAGCCGACTCCTCGTCGAAGTCCGCCACCGAGTCAGCAAACTCCCGCTCCTGCAAGTCCACCAAGTCCGGCAAAGTGTCAGGCCACTCCTCCTCCAAGTCCGACAAAGTGTCATGCCACTCCTCCTCCAAGTCCGGCACAACCTCAGGCCACTCCTCCTCCAAGTCCGGCACAACTTCAGGCCACTCCTCCTTGTCCAACTCAGCCCCGTCAGCCGTCTCCGCCGCCTCAGCAATCGCAGAAGAGACACCCCGCAGCTATGGTGCGTAGCGGTACGAGTCGAGGTAGTACAGGAAGTACAGGCGAAGGCAAGCGATATAAATATGGTCCAAGCCTCACGCCTCTTCCGCAGAGGCCTTATGACAAGTCCGAGGAGGAAAACGCAGCCATATCGAAGGCCGAGGTGGAAGCCCATTTTGCACCGAAACCGCCACCGCCGCCAAGGGAGAAAGTGCCTGAGGAAACGATTGACCACTTCATTCGTATGGCTCAACCACCAGCTCCCAATCCTGTTGACACAGACTATGAGCGCCACATCAGGAAGTTAAATCGAGCACGTCTACGTAAGGAGGCGAGCTCGGGATCGAACAAACAACAAGCAGCTGTCAAAAAATGCGGGAAAACCATTCCCCAACTGGGAGAACAGGCGGCGCAATCGATCCCCTCGCTTGTTCTGCCAACAACACGTGACAGTACGCGCGCCCAGTATTATTGTGGGAAAACAGTTTACGTTCCCGAGGTGGGCAATGTGGTAATAACCAAGGACCATATAATGCAGGCTGAAGTTCTCAACATCACTGTTGGACAACTCCTCGAGATCGAGCCCATGCCTGTGCTTACAGAGGATGAAATAAAATGGAAATATGTCCGGGGCCAACCTTTGGTCGAGCCAGACAAGGTCAAGAACCTCCCAACGAGAATGTATGAATTGCATCAATGGTACATGAACATTACCAAGATTTCCGATAGATTGTCCCTCATGGTGAATGTCAAGGAGGAGCATTACTTCCATGAGAAAGCTCTGTCCGTTGAGTATTCTGAACTGTTTCAGTTATACAATCAAGACGCACTCGACAAATCTATCGTCAGTTGCTATTGTCTGTAAGTGATTTCTTTCTGTAATTTAAGTCTCAAGCTAGCTGTAGTGATCCTTTTGATCAATCATTACCTGTAATTATCCTCACTATATTCTTTTCTGTGGTATTATGCAGGATGAAGATGTATGAAATGAGAAAAGGTGGACGCTTTGGCATTGGGTTTATTGACCCAAACACCGTTAATGAATACACATGGCTAATAAATCCACATCATGAAAAGGCCGTAGAGGACAACATGCTAGAGTTCTTGAAGCGCCTCAAATACAATGAACATATACTACTTCCTTACAACTTCCAGTGAGTCATACTGTCTTGTACTACAAATTCTCTGTTTTTGCCTACTAGCTAGCTACATGTTTTTGCTTACATATGCCCGCTTAATTAAGACATGCAAACGTGTGTGCATGCAGATTTCACTGGATCTTGTGTATCATTAAAGTTGACGCCGGAACAGTTGAAATACTGGACTCACTACTCAAAGAAAATACTGACTATAACATCTTGTTTGGGATAGTCAACAGGTAATTTCAATCATTATTAACTATATATCTCGGCCTATTTAGTTCGTCATTTCATGATATGAACTATTTAATAACCCCTTTATTCATTTTCTTTGTCGGCGGGCAGGACTTGGGCAAGGTTCATCAGCGTCACAGAAGGCGAATGGAAAAAAAAGCTTAAATGGTTTCGACCCAAGGTAAGTAATTAAGTAGTACTAGCTAGCTAGCTAGCTGCCATCTCTTTAATTATCATGCTTGATTAATTATTATCTGATCAAATTCCATTCTCGTAAAGGCCCTGAAGCAGGTGCAGGGGACTGATCTGTGTGCATTCTGCGTTTACGAGAACATTCGCATGATGGCGTCCGAAAGGAGCAGATCTCAAAGACAGGAATGGGTACGCTTGTCAGAACACTATTCACAATTTTTACACCATTATCGATATCTAGTCACATAACTAATACACATGCATATTGATCTCCTTCTTAACAGTTCAGAGAGGTGCGGGAGAAGCTCCTAGAAACGGAGCGCGTAGAAGCACTTCAAAAGGAAATAGCGGGATTTTTGCTCGACCGGGTCATAAATCCGAAGGGAGAATACTATTACCCGCTACGCCCCCATGAAAACAACTTCCAGTTGTCATCGTGCTCCGAAGGCACCAATTAGGCTAATGCCACTGGCCCCGAAGGCAACATGCATATGTAGGAGAAATTGTATATAGCTATACATGTGTGTATGTGTGAATTAATTAATATGGTGGTTTGTGAGACATTGATGATATATATATCCATGATTGGTTCTACTAGAAATTCTATATA
>NC_041393.1:519848913-519856171 GCF_002162155.2 Triticum dicoccoides | reverse complement strand
TACAATGTGTAGTATCGTAAAATACCAGCAAACGAAAAAGAATTAAAATGGAAACACAAAATTAAATGAAAAAGAAATCATAAAACTAAAAAAACCAAACCTTATAGTACCGGTTGGTCTTACCAACTGGTACTAAAGGGCTCCAGGCCCCCGGAGCTGGCTCATGCCACGTGGTTGCCCTTTAGCACCGGTTCATGCTGAACCGGTACTAAAGGGGGGGGGGGCTTTAGTGCCCACACTTTAGTGCCGGTTATGGAACCGCGACACTAAAGGGCCTTATGAACCGGTGCTATTGCCCGGTTCTGCACTAGTGCAAGCATGGCGGTAGCCCTTTATGCCGTTTGTCGATGTAGCCGAGAGCGTGGGTGGTGGAGCCATGGTCGAGGTAGCCGTACGAAGAATGCTGTGGTCGATGTCGAGTCAGGGTGGCCGGTGTCGAGGAAGTTGTCGTGGAGCCGCGGGCGCAAGGGGGCGCCGAGTTAGCATGGGCGCAGTGTGTCGAAGTAGGGGTGCGCTGGGAAGATGATGTTGTTGACAACGCGTCGCGGCGGATTTGCCAAGCCCGGGAACACATCGTAGATGAAGGCACGCACCGGTGTTGCCAGCACCGGGCATGTGTAGACGGACGAAGACGAACTTGACAAAGCGTCGCACCAGGCTTGCCAGGCCCGGGGACACGTCATGGATGAAGGCACGCATCGGTGTTGCCAGCACCGGGCATGCGTAGACGAGGGACCAGCACGAGCTGTACGCCATGTCGAAGAAGTTGGAGGGGCCAACAGAGAAGAACTTGACGACAATTGCGGCGTCCATCGGCGCGGGGCCAAAGTCGCCCGCAGTTGTCGGAGTAGACAAAGTGCTCGGGGTAGATGACGGCGACGCTGGCGACGGGTTGGTGCTGGTCGAAGATGAAGGAAGGTGGAAGGGCGTCGGCGTCGGCTACGGGTTAGCAGCAGTGGCGGCCGAAGAAGAGCGGCGGCGGTGGCCTGACGGCGGTGGCGGCAGCTAAGTTAGGAGTGTGGCCTGACGGCGGCCGAAGAAGTAGGCGAGGAGAACCCAACAGCATGACGAAGACCAGCACGGACGGTGGTGTTCCCGCGCCAAGGGAGGCGACGCGACGCATACCACGGGAAGTCGACGTGCAGCGACGCCGGCGGGCCGCGGCGCTACGGCCCGAAGGGACGACGCAGCGGCGGTGGGCAGGTCAAGGCGACGGCGGAAGACCTCAAGGCGGCGGCAGGGACCGCGGGCCGCGACGCGACAACCTGAAGGGGCGGCGCGGCGGAGAAGCGCGGGTCGATGCAACCGCGGGGACGACCTTGGGACGGCGGCGTGGACCACGTGCCACGCTCGCTACGGCCCGACGGGGCGACGCAGCGGCGGTGCGAGGGTCGGTGCTGCCACGGGGACGACATGTAGCGGACGGCCTCGGGGCAGCGATGGACCGCGGGCCGCGGCACTACGGCCTGAAGGGGCGACGCAATGGTGACGCGGGTCGATGCAGCCGGGAGAAGAACCACGGGGTGGCGGCACTGCGGCCCGATGGGGCGACGCAGCGGCAGCCCGTTGCTCGATCGGTAGAGGTGCGCGCTGAACTCGGGACGGTCTTCACGGGGCCTGCGGAGGCGTGCGCCACCGACGGGCCAGGTCAGTCGCACGACGTAAATGAGGCGGATCGCGGCGGCGAGCGGGTGATCAATCCGATCGCGCGCGAGGTCGGGGACGCCGCTCGATGGAGACGGGGTGGCGGCGGAGTCCGAGATGAAGCTGGCGACAGCGGGCGGCAGGGCGGCTATGATTAGCCGCCGCATGGCGCGAGGCTGCGGGTCGGGGAGATGCAGGAGTCCCGGTCGGAGCAGGGCAGTGACGGCTGGAGTAGATCGACGGGCGGGCCGGCGGGCGAACGGTGGCGGTGAAGGGCCACCGCATGACGCGAGGCCGCCGGGTCGGGGCGACCGGCGGGCAGACGCGCGGACGATGTCGTGGTTCCAAGCCTGACAGTAGAGTGGGGGGTAGATATGGAGAGGCAAGGTCCTAGCTATGGAGAGGTTGTAAACACAAGAGATGTACGAGTTCAGGCCCTTCTCGGAAGAAGTAATAGCCCTACGTCTCGGAGCCCGGAGGCGGTCGAGTGGATTATGAGTATATGAGTTACAAGGTGCCGAACCCTTCTGCCTGTGGAGGGGGGTGGCTTATATAGAGTGCGCCAGGACCCCAGCCAGCCCACGTAGGAGAGGGTTTAAGGTGAGTTAAGTCTGGGGCGTTACTGGTAACGCCTCACATAAAGTGTCTTTACTATCATAAAGCCTACTTAATTACAGGCCGTTGCAGTGCAGAGTGCCTCTTGACCTCCTGGTGGTCGAGTGAGTCTTCGTGGTCGAGTGAGTCTTCAAGTCAGTCGAGTGAGTCCTTCGTTGGTCGACTGGAAGGCGACCTCTTCTAAGGATGTCCTTGGGTAAGGTACTTTGATCAGGTCCATGACCCTACCCTAGGTACATAACCCCATCATTAGCCCCCGAATGGATTGAGGCTTTGAGTGAGGAAGGAGTTGATGTCGTTTCCGATTAACCTTTGCGCTCCGGTCGTGCGCTGTTCTGGACCAAAGAATCTCTTCGTCGATGGTGAGCAACTTGTCTTCAGTCGACTCAATCCATTCTCTTCTTTCGTCGAGTGATCTTTCGGGCTTCGACAATTCCCGAGCGACGGATCGCGGGAAACCCCGCGTCTGACAGACTGATCTGCCGTTCGCGGATTCCGCGGGATGCGAAATTTGGGGACGCGCGTGAAGTGGAGCGGACCGCGGCGTTCGGATGGGACGGGGCATAGACGCCTCGATCTCCGCGCCGCTTTCTCCGCCACGTATCCCGTCTGCATAACTGTTCCTGATATGATTAGATCGACCGGGCCCACATGTCATCCACTCGGAAGGGACCTTATAAATGCGCCCGGCGAGGATTTCTGTACTATGCCTCAGCATTCTCTCTCTCTCTCTGCTCCCTTCGTCCCCGTCCAGCGCGCTCGCTCTCGCCCCCGCACAACTCCCCCACGCGCACCTCGCCGGCAACCATGGCCAAGGAGAAGACGGCGGCGCTGGAACGTGCGAAGAAGGCGTCGGCGTCGGAGAAGGCGAAGGGGAGATCTACCAGCCGCGGAGGGTCTTCTTCCAGATCCCGCCTGCCGAAGGGCTGGGTCCAAGGAGACTAGATCCAGTCGACCATCACAGAGAAAGACCTCCTCGACATGGCCAACGAGGGCTTGATCCCTCACGGAGCTGCGAGGCTTCCGGGGAAGGAGTGGCAGCCCCAGCCAGAAGAGGGTGAGTGTGTGCTCTTGGCCACCCATGTTGATCGTGGATTTTCTTTGCCGCCGAGTATTTTCTTCCATGGCTTCTTGAACTTCTTCGGAGCGCAGCTCCACCACTTTACCCCAAATTCTATTGCCTATCTTGCCGCGTTCGTGTCCATGTGTGAGGGTTTCCTGGGCTGTCGACCGCACTGGGGTTTGTTCAAGCATATATTCACGTGTCGCTCTCAGACCGTGAAGAAGGCGAGCCCAGGTGATGAGAGAACCCGAGTCGTCCAAATGTGTGGGGGCCTGGGGATCCAGGTGAGGAATAAGAGCACCTTCCCGCCCATGACCTTTCCCGAGTCAGTCAGAGGCTGGCAGTCGACTTGGTTCTACTGCCAGGACCAGTCGACGCCGGGGCAGTCGAGTGGACTCCCACAGTTTACCATGGACCGAGTGAACAAGCCTTCCTCTCTGAAGTTGATTCCGGAGGAGAAAGCTGACGTGAAGATGTTGATGGAGCGCGTGGTGCAGCTGGTTCGGGAGGGAGTGACGGGCATGGATCTCCTGGAGGTCTACCTTAGGCGTCGCATCCAGCCCCTGCAGTTCCGGAGCCACTGCATGTGGTTGTACTGTGGGACTGAAGACGAGACTCGAGTCCATCCGGAAGCAGTCGACGATGTCACTCTGGAAAGATGGATGGTAGCCGTCACCGGAAACAAGGACAACCCACGCGGATCCCGAAGGATTCCTCCACTCGACCACAATAGCGATCCAAACAAGGTACGCTTGCTCTGCTTTCCACTGTGTTCTTGTCACACTTATTTCTGTTTATCCTGTTGACTGGTCAATTGATCTTTGTCTTGATATCCGCTAGGCCCTCACCGAGCTGTACTCGATGCCCAATGGGGCACAAGCCCCGACTGAGGAGGGCGAGGCGAGTGGGGGCGAGAGCCAGGAAGAGGAGGAATGGGACTCGGACGTTGCAGAGGATGATGATGATGATGACGAAGATGGCGGTGATGAAGATGACGTTGAAGACGAGGAAGAAGAGGAGGAGGAGGTCGTACCACCGCGCTCGGAAAGGCGGTCGAAGCTTGTCCACGACCCTTCGACTGAACGTGGTAAGGGGGTTGCGACTGCTGCTCAGTCGACCAAACGCCCTCGGACTACCTCTCCAGTGCCGACTGAAAAGGCGCCGAAGCAGCCCAGGGCGGCCTCGTCGAAGCCGATCAAGCTCCTGCCGAAGATGAAGGTGTCCATCCCCACCATATCAGGGTAACCGTGCTGCTTAAGTCTTCTTATTTTGTGTGAACTTTGTCTCTGGTCGACGCTGAAGTTGGTCGACTGATCCTTTGGAGTTGCAGTGCTGCTACTTCTGAAACCTCAGCCCGGGCTGATGACCACGAGATGGAGGACGCAGCAACTTCGAAACCAGGTACTGTATTCTTAACACCGTTCTTAGTCGACTGGCTTGCGATCTCTGATCCTGATTCTTCTCCGTAGCTCCACCCAATGTTGTTATCGATCTCCCTGATGATGATGAGGATGAAGAACCACTGAAGCGCAGGAGGAGTCGGAAAGCGTCCACCAGTAAGGTGCCTCAGGATGTGACGGCGCCTGAGATTCTGACTGCGGAGGAAGAGAACACCACTCGACACACTGTGTCCTTCGCAGATCCATTGACGAGTGCTCAGCAGCCCTCCCTCTTCACGACGCACCACGTCCCAGAGGACCAAGCTGGCGCGGCGAAGGAAGCGATACGTCAGGCGGGAATCATGATGGAGCAGTTGAAGACCATCCGGGATGCGAGCCAGGCAGCTTATGACGCCAGTTCTGCCCTCCAAAGCAATGTTCAGGTCAGTCGACCACCGTTTGTTCTGTTGGATATGCTACCAAAAACTTTTCCTTTCCGGAATTTATAGTAGTCACCCACTGGGTGTGTCGATTAAACTCCGTGTTAGCGGGGGCACGCTGAGTGCACCCGCTGGGTGTAGTCCCCAAGGCTAAGGTCGACTGCTGGCAGTCGGCCTTAGGCTTTATGATGTCAATCTTGCTGTCAGTCGACTATGTCGACTGGATTTCACAAACCGGTGGGGGCACGCTGAGTGCACCCACTGGGTGTAGTCCCCGAGACTGTGGTCGACTGCTTGCAGTTGATCACAGTCTTAAAGAATACATCTCTTTTTTTTTGAGGTCGACTGGTCGACTTTGTCTTCAACAGGATTAGTGGGGGCACGCTGAGTGCATCCACTGGGTGTAGTCCCCGAGACTACGGTCGAATGTTTGTATTCGGCTGTAGTCTTAGAAACGTGTGTTTTTTCCTTTTTCACTCGGAAGTGAATTATTTTTGACATTTAGTCGATTGGTTCTCCGCAGAACTCTTGTGATCTTGTGGCTCGCTACTCTGAGCTGGAAAACAAGCACACTCAACTTGAGCTGAGCTTGAAGCTGGTTCAGGAGAAGCTGACAAAGGCAAAGGAGGAGACCGAAGGTATGTTTGGTGAGGCCCTGACGACTGCTTTTCCCCTTGCTTGTTTCAAAATCTGACTTTGTTGTAACTTGCAGGTAAGGTAAGGGAGGCCCAACAGAAGAAAGACCTCGAACTAGCTGAGAAGATCAAGCTTGCTGACGAGAAGTTAGCTTCAGTCACCAAGCTCGAACAAGACAATACCAATCTGAAAGCTGCTCTTGGGATCGCCAACAAGGAGGTCAGTCGACTAAAAACTGATAAAGCTGCCCTGACCGACCAAGTCAGCAAATTGACTGGAAAGAAAACTGATCTGGAGGCCTTCCTGAGTGGTCTTGCCAAGAAGCTGTTTCTTATGCTTGAAGGTAAACCTCTATGCTTGGCAAACATTTCCAATTGTGGTTTTTCCATTCGACCATCCCCTTGACTTAGTGATCATCCTTGCAGAATTTTGTCAAAACTTTGAAGAAGAAACTAGCCGGCTGGAGCCAAACCTCGACCCCGTCAATTCTCCGGTGAACGACAAAGTTGCCATGGATGTTTTCCGACTGGAGTCTCGTGTTGCAGCTGTCGTGGACTATCTCGCAAGGCTGAAGGCCGCCACATCTCGCATCGACTCGACGCTCTGGCCTGAGGAGACACTTCAGAATGACCTTGAGTCGTTGATGGCCCGCTTGAACACGATCCCTGGTCGAGTGCAGGAATGGAAGAAGTCCTCGGCTCGGTGTGGTGCAGATGTTGCTCTGTGTCTGGCCCGAGTCCACTGTAAAGATGCGCGAGAAGAGAAGCTGGCGACTCTTCGGGTGGCCAACACCAAGAAACACGACTTCAGGTCCTTTATGGAAACTTTCCTTGCAGCTGCCACTCGGATCGCCGACGGAATTGACCTTGATGAATTCGTTGCACCTTCCAGCCCTCCACAGGAGGGGTAAAAAACTTCTTCTGGCTCGACTCTTTAAATTTGCCTCGGTATGCCGAGTGGAATTGTAACCGATAAACCTTAACAGGCTTAACGCCTGAGCACTTTCGGTTCCTTTAGATATCGATTCAAACTTGAATTTGGTGCTTGAATATGATTGCCTTTGGCTCGAAATGTCTTTTGCAGGTTCAAAGCAAGGCGCCTTTACTGCAATCGACTTATTCTTTAGTCCACTTAGGCGAGCACTGGGCTGCGGCTAAGCCTCCGAGTGGAAGCCCGGCTTACCACTCGGTAGCATTTCTATAACTTAGGCGAGCACTGGGCCACAGCTAAGCCCCCCGAGTGAGAGGTTCGCTCTTCACTCGGTAGGATTTTTATAACTTAGGCGAGCACAGGGCTGCAGCTAAGCCTCCGAGTGAGAGGTTTGCTCTTCACTCGGTAGGATTTTTGTAACTTAGGCGAGCACAGGGCTGCAGCTAAGCCTCCGAGTGAGAGGTTTGCTCTTCACTCGGTAGGATTTTTGTAACTTAGGCGAGTGCTTGAACTGCAGCTAAGCCCCCGAGTGAGACGATTGCTCTTCACTC
>NC_041393.1:519836183-519847001 GCF_002162155.2 Triticum dicoccoides | reverse complement strand
TGGTGATGAGGTGACCAACCGATGACGTCGCGCGGGGCGGTCGAGTGGTTATGAGGTGACCAACCGAGTGGCGACGCGCGGGGCGGCCGAGTGGTTATGAGGTGACCAACCGAGTGGCGACGCGCGGGGCGGCCGTGCGGTTATGAGGTGACCAACCGAGTGACGACGCGCGGGGCGGCCGAGTGAAGTAGACTTGTCCCACGGACTGACGATGCGCGGGGCATCCGAGTGTAGTAGACGCGTCCCGTGGAGTGATGATGTGCGGGGCGTCTGGGTGATGTGGATGCGTCCCGCGAAATGACGACGCACGGGGCATCCGAATGACAACAACGCGCGGGCGGTCGAGTGTCTCATCGAGCGGCGACACACGGAGCAGTCGAGTCAGTTAAGATGACGAAGATGTGTCCAGCAGAGTGACGGCGTGCAGGCGGCCAAGTCATTCCATATTAGTGGTCTGGACGCAAATTTCATCTGAGTTAATCTGCATATGATATTAGTCGCTTGAAACAAAATGTTCGTCTGAGTAAACTGCTGTCCGAGGGCCATGACGGACGAGTGACCCTGCAGGTTAGTAGCCACGAATATTGTTTTGCTGAACTAAAGTGTCCCTGCACAGATGCTATTTTGCAAGGATTAAAGACCATGGATGATTGTGCATGCATGCACAAATTTAATCAGCGTGAAAAACGAAAGGTACGCAATTAAGCCATTAAATTGAGGAAGAAGCGGAGGCAATCAATCACTTTAACTAGGTAACGGAATCCTTGCCTAATTGGCCACTTCATGAGATATTTAAGAAATGGTAACTGGCACATGGCACGCAATTGGGTTAAGTGCATTTGCCAATTGAGTGCATGCACGCACTAGCACAACCATACGGGAGTGTATGGATGCATGCAAGGAGCATTAAACGGCTGTGGTAATTGGTGCTGGAAACCCTCATTTAATGGGCGTTTAATCAGGCGATTAATTTGAGGAAACTACCAGGCCACTTTACGAAGGATTAAGAGGGCCACGTTATGCGTATGGGGTAGGAGGCTACGTACCATCCGATGTAAACGACGCAGATGAAGAAGACCCAGGCGGCCGGGTGCCTCGTGCTGCCGGCGATGCAAGCGAGGGCCGGCAAGCGCGTCTTGAGGCGGCCCCGAGCGTGCCGCGGGGCGGCCCCGACGAGCGTGTCGCAAGGCGGGCGATCGCGGCGATCGGCAGACGAGCATGTCTCAGGGCAGGCGTGCGTGGCTTGAGGCCTGTGAGCATGACTCGGGCCGACGAGCACGGCACAACACTTCACTGCTCCGGGAATCAGACGGGTCCGATCCCTTCGCCTCCTCGACCGCGCCGCATGCGAGGCGGTCGTGCATGAAGCAGCAGCAACAGCGTTCACGGACAACGTCGAAGACGACGGGACGGACCACACCGGTGACCGTGTGTAGGAGCTCAACGACGGTGCCAGACGCAAGGCCGGTGAGGACGAGGACGGATCGCGTCGATGGCCGATTTTGCGGTCACCGTTGATGATTATCTCGGAAGAAGGCAAGAAATATGGGAAACGAGTTGTTCTTTTCTCTTCTTCTCTGCTTCATGATATGCATGGGTGCGTCTGATCCTACAGGAGGAAAAAACAAACCTGTTGTTAGACAATTTATTGTAAAAAGAGTAGATGGAATGGATACTTCCTTGATCCTTTTGTTTGTATGAATGTTGCAATCGCCAGAACTTCATCGGCCAATTTCTCCGGCAATGGTCGTTGATCCGCTGCGGAAGATTGAAGAAAGAACCATTTGCACCATGGCTTGATAGACGCCAAGCCCCACGGTGGGCGCCAACTGTCGTGGTTCTAAGCCTGACAGTAGAGTGGGGGGTAGATATGGAGAGGCAAGGTCCTAACTATGGAGAGGTTGTAAACACAAGAGATGTACGAGTTCAGGCCCTTCTCGGAAGAAGTAATAGCCCTACGTCTCGGAGCCCGGAGGCAGTCGAGTGGATTATGAGTATATGAGTTACAAGGTGCCGAACCCTTCTGCCTGTGGAGGGGGGTGGCTTATATAGAGTGCGCCAGGACCCCAGCCAGCCCACGTAGGAGAGGGTTTAAGGTGAGTTAAGTCTGGAGCGTTACTGGTAACGCCTCACATAAAGTGTCTTTACTATCATAAAGCCTACTTAATTACAGGCCGTTGCAGTGCAGAGTGCCTCTTGACCTCCTGGTGGTCGAGTGAGTCTTCGTGGTCGAGTGAGTCTTCAAGTCAGTCGAGTGAGTCCTTCGTTGGTCGACTGGAAGGCGACCTCTTCTAAGGATGTCCTTGGGTAAGGTACTTTGATCAGGTCCATGACCCTACCCTAGGTACATAACCCCATCAGACGACGCGCAGACGGCGCGCAGAGCCACCGGGTCGGTGAAGAAGCCGGTCGATCGCGCCGGGTTGAAGTAGAGACACACGGGGTCAACGGCGGCGGTGGGCGACGCAAACCGATCAAGATTAGATCAAAAAACCAAAAAGAAACCGCCGATCAAAATGACCGGCAGGAGAGAGAAACCCCGGTGCAAGAGTTCGGGGAAAAGACTCTCTAGGGCAGCCAGTCAACACGACCGGCGGACGAACCCTAGATACGGGCGACGCGGCCCCCAGCGGCGGTCACGGAGGCCGACCGTCCCAGGGCGGCGCGCGGGTGCGGAAGCGGCGGCGGCTAGGGTTTAGAACCCGGAAACTGATACCATGTTAGAAGGGAGAGAGATTCGGTGGAATAGTTTGTCGTATTGCTTGAGCCTCATGGACATATATATATGAGTACATGGTTATCTTGGAGTACAATTTAAGGCAGGAACAAATCCTACGCTATCCTATGTTTCCTAAATAAACATTATACTCAAACACTTACCTAGTCCATGAGTTATCTCCGTGCATCCATGTCCACGCAAAGTACGCATGGGACGACGTCTCCACTCTCTTGCCCGGGCCGGGCGGCGTACGTTCAGAGAATCTGCTTCGCTTTTTGGGTGCAGGTATGAAGCAGCCGTTGTGTCCGTTCAGCTGCCCCGCGGGCGACGTACAGGAGCGCCCCCCTTTCCACCCGAGTTTTTATCTTTCTTTCTTTCCACTCATGGAAATGGAAGACGGATTTGGCATTGGGGTAATTTCCTCCTCGTTGTACGATTGATCCACCATTTAAATCTCCGGAGATGCAACCGATGAATGAAAGGCCTGGATAACTTTCAACTCTTTGCATTTTTTGTTGTTGTTATAAACTGGATATCCTTGGATCATGCATGCACGACCGTTATTCAGGTTTCCTTGGGAGCTGAATCCGTGGTTAGATTCTGACGTGCAAGCTGGCCAGAAAACCCGTCGACAGTTGCATATAACAAAGGCAAGATAAAGTACCAATATCTCTATCAAGTTGCAGCTACACTGCGTATACAATAACTCTTGATTCTTATCATCCCCTCGAACCACGTGAACATACATATGACCTTTAGGTGGGACGTCCTGATGAGCTGAATCTATGGATCGGTACATCTGAGCAAAAAAATTTCCAAAACGGGACGCTTTATATTACTTAAAAGGTTTAAGTATTACACTCGACCATTGCATAACTAAGATAGACACAGCCAAATAAGATTCTCTCACACAAACAAAAAATAAAAAAGGCAAAATACAAATAGGCTCCGTATAATGCCTAAAGCGTAGGGGGCCCACTCGTAAGATCATGCTGCCACCCATGTTGGGTAAAAGTATCCTTCGCCGTAGCCTTCAACCGTGTACACACCTTCGTAAATAGGTCTTGATTCTCCACACGTTGTAGAGAGGTCCATAAACGAAAAATCCCGGTACATCTGAGCTAATATCTCCTGATGCGAAGGAGTAATTGCAACTTTTGTCAGAATGACTTGAACCAACAAGCATTTCTTTCAAGTTATTACCACTAGTAGAAAACAGGGCTTTCGTCCAGGCCAGTTTAGCCCATTAGTCCCGGTTTAATCCAGAACCGGAACTAATGTGAGCATTTATCCCGGTTCGTGCGGCTAAGGCATTAGTCCCGGTTCACATGTGCCCTTTAGTCCCGGTTCGAGCCTCAAACCGGGACTAAAGGGTGCGATGCCCATTAGTCCCGGTTCATGCCTCAAACCGGGACTAAAGAGTAGACCTTTAGTCCCGGTTTGAGGCACGAACCGGGACTAATGGGGTTGAGACCTTTAGTCCCGGTTCATGCCACGAACCGGTACTAAAGGTCCCATTTTCAAACTCTACCCCCCCCTGTGGATCGCCTTTTCAATTTTAAAAAAAAATAAAAGAAAATGATGGAAATGTCAAAAAAATAAAACAAAATAAGTTTCCCATGTGATATGTGGTCTAGTTGTTGGGAAAATTTGCAAATGTGAATTTCAACTTTATTTGTAAAATCTCTCTGGAATTTGTAAATATGGGCATAACTTTTGCATACTAACTCGAATGAAAAAGTTTTTTATATGAAAAATTATCTACTCGAAAAGTTGCATCCAAATTTAACTGGGGGAACCCTGTTAAACATTTTCAAAATCCTCAAAAACCTAACAGAAAAAAAGTTACGTGGCTTTTAAGATCTAGAGTGGAAAAAATCGAAAAAATTTCAAACTGTGGTCAAACAATGGTCAAACCATGGTCAAACTAATTATTCTAGAATACTCCCTCCATTCCACAATGTAGTGCTTCCTCTATCCTCGTGCTTCAACTTTGACTGCAAATTTAACTACCAGGACCGATTGCGGCGGGAGCAAAAATTATATCAGTGAATTCGTATACAAAAGAAGTTTTCAATTATATATTTTTTTCTCCCGCCGCAGTTGGTCTCGTTGGTTAAATTTATGGTCAAAGTTGGACCTCGGGAAGCGTGGGCGCACTATATTTTGGAATGGAGGGAGTATTAGTGTTATTAAATAATTTGTTCAGTTATTTTGAATTTTGGTCAAATCTGGTCAACCTATGGTCAAACTATGGTCAAACCATGGTCAAACATGGTCAAACCATGGTCAAACATGTAATTGATGTGTACCTTACCAGTACTCGTAGTAGCTCCTGGGTATTTGATACTGATGTGGTTGCTCATATTTGTAACTCAAAGCAGGAACTGCGGAATAAACGGAGACTGGCGAAGGACGAGGTGACGATACGCGTCGGAAATGGTTCCAAGGTCGATGTGATCACCGTCGGCACGCTACCTCTACATTTACCTACGGGATTAGTTTTAAACCTCAATAATTGTTATTTAGTGCCAAGTTTGAGCATGGACATTGTATCTGGATCTCGTTTAATACGAGATGGCTACTCATTTAAATCCGAGAATGATGGTTGTTCTATTTATATGAGAGATATGTTTTATGGTCATGCCCCAATGGTCAATGGTTTATTCTTAATGAATCTCGGACGTGATGTTACACATATTCATAGTGTGAATACCAAAAGATGTAAAGTTGATAACGATAGTCCCACATACTTGTGGCACTGTCGCCTTGGTCACATTGGTGTCAAGCGCATGAAGAAGCTCCATGCTGATGGACTTTTAGAGTATCTCGATTATGAATCATTTGACACATGCGAACCATGCCTCATGGGCAAAATGATCAAGACACCGTTCTTCGGAACAATGGAGCGAGCAACCAACTTATTGGAAATCATACATACTGATGTGTGCAGTCCAATGAGCGTTGAGGCTCACGGAGGATATTGGTATGTTCTCACTCTCACTGACGACTTGAGTAGATATGGGTATCTCTACTTAATGAAACACAAGTCTGAGACCTTTGAAAAGTTCAAGGAATTTCAGAATGAGGTAGAGAATCAACGTGACCGAAAGATAAAGTTCCTACGGTCAGATCGTGGAGGAGAATATTGAAGTCGCGAATTTGGTACGCACTTAAAGAAATGTGGAATCGTTTCACAACTCACGCCGCCTGGAACACCTCAGCGTAACGGTGTGCCCGAATGTCGTAATCGCACTTTATTGGATATGGTGCAATCTATGATGTCTCTTACCAATTTACCGCTATCTTTTTGGGGATACGCTCTAGAGACAGCTACATTCACTTTAAATAGGGCACCATCTAAATCCGTTGAGACGACATCGTATGAATTATGGTTTGGGAAGAAACCTAAGTTGTCGTTTCTAAAAGTTTGGGGATGCGATGCTTATGTCAAGAAACTTCAACCTGAAAAGCTCGAACCCAAGTCAGAAAAATGCGTCTTCATAGGGTACCCTAAGGAAACCATTGGGTATACCTTCTATCTCAGATCCGAAGGCAAGATCGTTGTTGCCAAGAACGGGTCCTTTCTGGAGAAAGAGTTTCTCTCGAGAGAAGTAAGTGGGAGGAAAGTGGAACTTGATGAAGTACTACCTCTTGAACCGGTGAGTAGCGCAGCTCAGGAAGATGTTCCTGTGGTGCCAGCACCAACTGAATAGGAAGTTAATGATGATGATCAAGGTACTTCAGATCAAGTTACTACTGAACTTCGTAGGTCCACGAGGACACGTTCCACACCAGAGTGGTATGGCAACCCTGTCCTGGAAATCATGTTGTTAGACAACGGTGAACCTTCGAACTATGAAGAAGCGATGGC
Organism: Triticum dicoccoides; assembly: GCF_002162155.2. Lineage (NCBI taxonomy): Eukaryota > Viridiplantae > Streptophyta > Magnoliopsida > Poales > Poaceae > Triticum > Triticum dicoccoides. The sequence goes on along the minus strand of NC_041393.1, from coordinate 519,840,408 downwards.
GGGCCCAGATTCCAACAAATGGCTTGAAGCCATGCAATCCGAGATAGGATCCATGTATGAAAACGAAGTATGGACTTTGACAGACTTGCCCGATGATCGGCGAGCGATAGAAAACAAATGGATCTTTAAGAAGAAGACGGACGCGGATGGTAATGTTACCATCTATAAAGCTCGACTTGTCGCTAAGGGTTATCGGCAAGTTCAAGGAACCCCGTTAAACATTTTCAAAATCCTCAAAAACCTAACAGAAAAAAAGTTACGGGGCTTTTAAGATCTAGAGTGGAAAAAATCGAAAAAAATTCAAACTTTGGTCAAACAATGGTCAAACCATGGTCAAACTAATTATTCTAGAATATTAGTGTTACTAAATAATTTGTTCAGTTATTTTGAATTTTGGTCAAATCTGGTCAACCTGTGGTCAAACTATGGTCAAACAATGGTCAAACTATGGTCAAAACATGGTCAAACCATGGTCAAACTAATTATTCTAGAATATTAGTGTTACTAAATAATTTGTTCAGTTATTTTGAATTTTGGTCAAATCTGGTCAAACTGTGGTCAAACTATGGTCAAACCATGGTCAAACTAATTATTCAAAATAACTATTGTTTTCTAAATAATTATTGTTTTTGAAAACAATAGTTTGAAACTCAAACAGTGAAATGTGCCAATTCATGCTCAAGCAAAATTCCTGAGGGTTAATAGGATTGACATCTTACTATTGTCAGGAAAACAACAAGTGCAGACTTGGAAACGAGGGAGAATAGAACCCGGAAGTTAAGCGTGCTCAGGCTGGGGGAGTGGGAGGATGGGTGACCGTTCGGGAAGTTAGGTGATTTGGAATGATGAGGGTGATGAGGGGTGCTGATTAGAGATTAGGGGTTAAAATAATTCAGAAATTTGAAAATAAAAAATTATTCAAAAAAATTTCAAATTTTTTTTTCATAAAATTTCCATTAGTCCCGGTTGGTGTTACCAACCGGGACTAAAGGTGGAGCCCCACGTGGCCGCGGCCTTTAGTCCCCGGTTCACCAACCGGGACTAAAGGCCCTTACCAACCGGGACAATAGGCCCTTATTCTACTAGTGTACCATGCAAAACATATGATCTAGAGCCACATATCTTGATCCCAAAAACGTAGATGAACTAGCTAGGACGAAGATATATGCAAAAACGGCTAAGTTTTCTCCTTTCCTGCACAATCTTTTCTTCATATGCACTCCCTCCGTTACAAAATAGATGACTCAACTTTGTTTTAACTTTGTACTAAAGTTAGTAGAAAGTTAGGTCATCTATTTTGGAACGGAGGGAGTGGTTGTCTTGGACGAGACACACAATTAAAGCACATTCAAACTCGGTGCAACTTAAGTTCCTCCCATTGTTTACATCAAGTTTGTCGATTGAACTCTTTGTAGCCCACGCTGCTGATAGTTGCACGGCGTGAACGACATCAACTAATCATCCTCTAAAGGCACCACACACTCCATAACCAGTCCATTCAAAAGACAGCTCACAACTCATTATCATGGTTGTGGTTGTGGAGCACACCCCATTGTCCACTTGATCTTTATTTTCTCTCATCATCTTCCTTGACCAAGAATTTTATGATTTAGGTAGCACCCGGGAGCCGAATCCAGTACTAGATAGAGGTACTCATGGTCGTACAGTACGTGTTGTGTCATGCATGATGAACTGATGACAAACATTAAAAAGGCCACTTTGATGTAGTTTAGTCCTCTATTAGACAAATTTAATGGCATTGTCAATTTTATTGGTATCCACAAGTTGATCAGAAAGGCAACTCGAAGCGGCATTATCTCTAGCAAATTGACGCTTCATCTTCTTGGACCATGTCCATGGTGGTTGTTCCCTGGTGAACTGAACGCACACATGGACATATTCATCAGGACATGTATTCTCTTACAAGTATAGTAACCAAGGTAGAAATGCATTTACTGGTTTGTTAACCAGAGAACGACACGCCCGAGCCTTATGACTCATGGCGCGACATAGTGTGGGGCAGGTCGGGTGATAATCCTAAAAACTCCCCCCCCCCTCCCCCCCCCACAATTTTCAGATGGGTGGGGCCCATTTACTTTGTTTTCATAGATGTAGCATTGCCCCAGGTCAGGTGGCCTCTCTGTGTTATATCTTCATGAATTCATTAACATAAGGCATCTGCAACGTTGATCCACAAATTTGCTCTAGTATCCGTCCGCGGACATGGATGCGTGAGTCGGGCAGCCAACACTGTACGCATACATTTCAACCACTGTTTGAACTAGACCGATGAAATTCATTCAAACACAGCAGATTTCATCAAAGTTGTTGGAATTGTGTCGAATATAGTGTACAAGGTAGGTTATAGTTGCATTTTAAGTTGTATTTTCTTTAGACAGGATATGGAGTCATGTCCTAATACAACACTTGTATTCTGGACTTCTTATATAATGACAGGTAGGTGCACGATGTAACCTAGCCCAACATAATAGCACAGGCAACCAGGGGGAGCCAGCGGCGTGTGCTGGCGCCCGGGTGGCTGCTGCAGTATTATGACGGTGTCACGGGGAGGAGCGTCCATAGGCCCTGTTTGGTTCAGCTTTTATCAAAGGATTCCGCTGCCGCACAGCATAATCTGAACCAAAGGGCGAACCCAGCAGAATCCGATTCCAGAAATCCGCTGCCAAAATCTGAACCAAAAGCGGAAGCAGCCCAGACGTGCTTTCCAAAATATGATTCCGCTGCGGGCCAAAATCTGAAAAAGTTGTATCAGCTGGTTTGCCAAACGACCTACATCTTTTCACATCAGATTTTCCACAGCTGTTTTTCCACAGCAGATTTTTCACAGCTACTTTTAGAAATCAACAACCGAACCAAACAGTAGTCATGCCTCGGGGATGTTGCCAACTTTGGTGAACCTCGTTAACAAATCTCGGTGTTGTGCTTCATATGATTGCTTGGTCCTCGGATGATCGACTACGCACCTCGGTATATTCTAACAAGTGGTATCAGCGCAAGGTTGTTCGAGGCGACGTTGGGGTTGATCTAGAGGAGAACACATGGAAGCTGCCAACGGTATCTAGCGAGATGCGATGTGTGCGATTGGAGACATGACAACGAAGTTTTCACATCAGTGGATCATGATTGCTCGAGTTGAAGATTCAAAAAGGACGGCGCCATGTTTGGAAGAAGCAATCGAAGATGACTAGCTAGTTGATCGGAAGCGCCGACTGGTGGCCAGAATCGAGTTGGCGACCTCGACGAGATTGTACTGCATGTGGCGGTAGTCGCAAGTCACAGCAGCCGTAGCGGTAGAGCGTGTTGTCTAGGAGGAGCACGTGGATGCAGCTCGTATGGCCGACTAGTGTGCGACGACTCCACGCCGGCACCCTCACCGTTCCATGCCAGCTTGACCTTGGAGCAGGTACAGGCGCACTTCAACATCGTCATGGCGGAGGAGTAGCCTACGCCCAGCACCGACGCCTATCTTAGCGTTCCGGCAAGCGCAGTAGAAGCAACGGAACAACCTCTTCCTCCTCGAGTAGCATCGTCTAGGGGAGGGCCAGATCTACGGTGAGTGCGCGAGCGAGGAAGCATGGTGGCCATTGCCGCGACGAACCCCAACTTCGTCGCTGAGCAGCAGGCGCTCTACGAGGCTGCAAGTCGGTGCTCACAACGCGTAGGCCGCGCAAATGAACGCGGGGGCGGCGCTGGCTACATAGGCGATCGTAGACGAGAACATCACGAGCTGCGTGTCCTACGCGCCGCGAAACACTTTTTGGCCGCGCCGGTGGGACGTCGAGACTGCCGGCCCCTCCACTTTCATCGTGGACCTCACGTCCATCAGCGGCGGATAAGTTGCGGACTCTGACGAGAATGAGTAGGGAATGGGAGGCGGCGATGCATTGTGTCCCATGTGGGCCGGTTCGTCTCCCATATTCTACTCTTCCTCGTTGGCGAGTGCACCTTCACTTTGCTGGTCTTATCGCCACCACTCATGGAGACCGCGAGATGAGCCTGGTGATCGACGGAAGGGAACACAAAGGACTTGGATGACGGACACCGTCGTAGGCTAGGTTTAGGTCTGGTCCCTTTTTATGAAAATTATTCAAAATATAATGAATCTCGTCTGATTTATATGAAAATCATCCGGTTTTCATGTAATTCGTCTGGTTTGTTCAAACTCGGCTTGAAATGTATGCTGTCAATTTTAAATGGCTGCCTC
>NC_041393.1:519834381-519835805 GCF_002162155.2 Triticum dicoccoides | reverse complement strand
TCCATGTCTACGAACTGATCTTCCCTTTTCCGATGGATGCAGTGTCTGCTTTGCGGGTTAACGTTGGAGAGCCCTAAAATCATTGAGTAATTTCTTCATGCACGCCATTGAGTAATTTCTTCATGCACGGACGAACATACACGATATCTCTGATCCTGTCGGGCGGACGGGCGTACAGAGAACCTGCTTCGCTCTTTCGTGCAGACCAGTTTTTTTTTTTTGAGACAATGCAGGCCAGTTTCCTGTCTCTTGTGTGTTTTCATTGCGCTGCCAGGCCCGGCCTCCGTCACGCGATCACAACCGGAGGAATGGGACAGCTCGCCTCCGTCATCTGCTGCCAAATGCGGCGCACCCGACCGGCCCGTCCCGGACAGCGCGACGATGACCCCTACCCCCGTTCGCTTAACGAAAAAGGGTTTCCCCCCACTTTGTATTACAAAGCAACCACTGATACATCCAGCGAAAGGTGCTGGGACCGCAGCACAAACAAGCCCAAAGAAAAACAGAGAAGAAAGAAAGAGAAACTAATGCCAACAACGGCAGATCAACGAACGGAGACGACCGGCGACCGCTGCACCCTCCAAAGAAGTACCACCACGCTCCCAGCACTCCGAAGCGCCGTACCAAGCAACACCTTCAAGAAGGAGACGACGACGACGCCGCTGTTGCCCGGACTAGTCCTAGGGTTTCCCCCGGTACGCGGGGGGTAGTGAGGGGAGGGTGTACCCGACGCCCTTCAGGAAGGTCCGGCGGCACCCACAGGCGTCGCCGCGTCGGGGCCGGACGAGCCGCCAAAGATTTCTCCCAACCCAAACCCCCACCACCACCCCAGACGAATCATAGTGCACCGCCCATCCCGCCGCCCACCAACATGTGCCACCACGGTCACCGAATCAACTTCACCGTCTCCCTGAGGTCACCGACACGAGACCTGGAGGACGGGAGAAGAGCAAGAGGCCTCGGGGGCATCCACAACATCGCCGACGTGAGGGGACAACCACCACCGCCGTCGCGGAGCCGACCGGACGCACGGACAAGGGGCCTGCCAGGCGCCGAGGCCCGGCCGGACCCAAAAGGATCCGGACAACCCCTGCCGTCACGCTGCAGCTCGCCGGCCGATGAAGCCGCCACCGCCCGCAGACCACCGCCTCCTCGCCACCAACCAGGGAGCGTCGCCGCGCACCGAGCCGCCGGCCCGCCCAAGCCCAAATGGAGCCTGAAAGGGCCCAGATCTGGGCCGCCGGGGCGCCGCCGGCCACCAGCACCGCCACGCCGTTCCGCGACCAACGACCGCGCCGCCGCACCGAGAACCCCGAGGCCCGCCACCGAGCCGCACCGCAGCTGGCCGAGATGCACCGCCGCCCTCAGGAGGCCCCCGTGCCTCCCCAAGCGCGCGCGGGGAAAGAACGGCCCGCCGCCGCCGG
>NC_041393.1:519829114-519833911 GCF_002162155.2 Triticum dicoccoides | reverse complement strand
GGAGGGGGAGGAGAGGCGCGACGCGCGCGGCCGGAGGCGGCGGGAGGGGAGGGCGGCCGGCGGCGGCGGGAGGGAGCGGGAGGAGGAACCCTCGAAGTGCTTCTCAATTCACTTCTACCCCCGTTCGCTCGACCCGTCCGAATCGCGCGTGCCGATCCCACGCGCGGGAGCACGCAAGTGGCGCCATTGGATGCCGCCATGGAGCGTCGTGTACGTACAGGCAGAGGTGCATGTAAGGGCTGTGTTGCTGTTGCAGTCCACGCCGGCGCGCGGTGCGTTGCTTTCGGCACGCCCGTATTAAACCTGGCCTGGATTGCGCGGTGGTCACGTCACTGCCTACGTGCTGCTTGCGTGGAGGGATGGTGCAGCCGTGCAGGCACCGGCCTTGGCAGTTGGCTGCCGGCCGGCCGCGCGCCGAGACGCATGCATGCATGCCGCCTCCGATGAACTTTCACTTGTGGAAAGACGTCCTCATGTTCCTTCGCCTTCCATTCACATACGATTTTTTCACTGTGATTAAAAAAATTATTACGTACTCAGAGTACTCTCCAGACTAACATCCCTAGCACGGCAGCACCTTGACAAGGTCCACCAATACTGATCACTGGTTTATAGATAGAAGTTTCCTGGTCGTGCATGGACACGCACGGTTCCAAGCATACTCCTTGGTGACCAATTAGAAGCTTTCTGTTGAAAAATCCACACCACCAAAAGAGTGTTGCGATCGGTAATCCACCGAGCTGTCTCGTACGCAGCAGGCACCGATAACGACTGAAATCTGTACCCGGCCTGCATGCACCCGCATTTGCATTGATTGGCCAGCGGTCATCAGTTGAACAGAGAAACGCGCACGTCAAAGCATGTCCGAAAAGTGCATCCGGCGGGTTCATTGAACAATGGCCGACGTCTCGCTCGCGCGTACGCTTTCGCTCGAGCCAGCGTGCGTGTGTGTGTGTGCGCGCGCGCGCGCGCGCGCGCGCGCGATGGTGCACCACGTAGCTAGGTGCATGCAATTCTTCCACGACGGCGACGACGGGTAAAAGCGCACCCGAGATTGATTGGGCAGCACGTCCACGTCCGTCAGTGTATAACGGAGCGATATATGGGTTGGTTGACGTATGACTTGCCTGGCCGCTGCCGCGCGCGGAGCTGCACCGCCCGACCTCGAGCTTATCGATTGTTCCCTGTCAATTCCAACGGATAGTTCTCAGCAGCTCTATGTAAATGCATTTCGATCTTCACGCATTTTTACAGAAAGGAAAACCAGCAAAAGGACATACGAGGTCATGATGAGTCCTTGGTCGTTGTACACTTGTACTTGTAGCAGAATATATGTCTTTGAATATGTCCATGTATACGTTTAGTTCACCAGAAAACATCCACTGTGGTCATGCTCCAAGAAGATAAAAGGTTAATTTGCCAAAACGTTTCAAGATGCTTGTCTGATCAACTTGCAGATAGCTATATCATTAAATTTGACTTGTATAGGACTAAGCTGTATCAATCGCCCCTTAACTGGTCATCAATTCATCATGACACAGTATGAACTGCTAATCTAGAAATAGATTGATTTAACAATATGACTGCATGCATCGATTGATGCAGAGGCCGGGGTGACCCTCCTTTAAAAAAATAAAAATAGATTTAGCTCCCCGAAGCTACCTGCCTGATTCATAGATGTCTTTTTTTTTTTGGAAAAGGAGCGCAGCCCCGGCCTCTGCATCAGAAAGATTGATGCATACGGCCACATTTATTAAAATAAAATAGGTCCAACAAAGGTATGTAACTCCGTTACACAATAGTCCCCAAACGGCTCACAAAGAGCAGCAAAGTAAAAGCCACAGCCGGCGTGCAAAATAAAGGTAAGAAAACTAATTGCTTATTCTATTACATGACCGCCATCCAAACCGGCTGAAAATAGCCCGAGCTACCATCTCCCATCGGGCAGATCCAGTAACCAAATGCTCCCTGGCCTCCGTCTGAGTGAGTAACGACCACATACGGATCAGCGTAGTAGCTCGGAAGATGACCTGCAAAAAATGAGTATATGTTGTTCTGTTAAAAACCATATCATTCCTACAGTTCCAGACTGCCCAGAGTAAGGCACATACTCCTACACGAATATGTTTAGCCGTTTGGGCCTCTATCCCATCTAGCCACGTCCCAAATAACGTGTTGATATTATTCGGTGGAGTAATATTAAAAGTAATGCGAACAGTCCGCCAAAGAACCTTCGCCATAGGACAATCAAGGAAGAGGTGTTTGATATTCTCGTCTTGATCACAAAAACTACATCTCTTAGAGCCGGTCCAATTACGCTTTGTCAAATTATCCTTGGTTAAAATAACTTGTTTATGAACAAACCACATAAACACTTTAACTCTCAGAGGGACCTTGACATTCCAAACATGCTTGGAGAGGGGAATAGAGCTAGAATTGATGACATCTAAGTACATCGATTTAACCGTGAACTCTCCACTCCTGGTTAATTTCTAGCTCAACGAATCCGGCCGTTGAGCAAGCTGCACATCCATCAGTCTTCTCACCAGATGTAGCCAGGCTTCCCAACGCGCTCCGGAAAGTGTTCTCCTAAATTGGATATTAAGGGGGGCGGTCCTAAGAATGGTTGCAACCAGAGCGTCTCTCCGTTGCACGACGTTATAAAGAGACGGATACTGTAGCGCGAGAGGAGTTTCCCGTAGCCATGTATCCTCCCAGAATCTGGTATTGTTACCGTCTCCGATAATAAACTTTGTTCTGTTGAAAAAGACCGATTTAACTCTCATCAGCCCTTTCCAAAAGGGTGAGTCCGTCGGCCTCACTGTCACCTGTGACAAAGTTTTTGAATGAAGGTACTTGTTGCGTAGAATCTGCACCCACGAGGCTTCCGACTCTACAGATAACTTGTACAGCCACTTGCTGAGAAGATATCTGTTTTTCACCTCAAGATTTTCAATCCCAAGACCCCCTTGGTCTTTTGGTCGGCAAATAATATCCCATTTAGTGAGTTGATATTTCCTTTTGGACTCATCACTTTGCCAAAAGAAACGGGATCGATAGAAATCCAGTCTTTTTCTAACTCCAACTGGTATCTCAAAAAACCACAAAAGAAACATAGGCATGCTCATGAGGACCGAATTAATAAGAATTAACCGCCCCCCATAGGACATCAACTTGCCCTTCCAACAACTTAGTTTCTTCTCGAATCGATCCTCAACACACTTCCACTCTCTATTTGTTAGATTACGATGGTGAATTGGTATATCTAAATACGTAAAAGGTAAACTCCCAATTTCACACCTGAACAATTGCTTATAAGCCTCTTGTTCTTCTTTGGCTCTTCCAGAGCAGAACAATTCACTCTTGTGAAAGTTAATCTTTAAGCCCGTCAATTGTTCGAATAAGCATAACACCAGCTTCATGTTTCGCGCTTTTGCCAAGTCATGCTCCATGAAAAGTATAGTGTCATCAGCGTACTGTAGGATAGAAACCCCTCCATCAACTAGATGAGGTACAAGGCTACCTACTTGGCCAGCATCCTTTGCCCTACCTATTAGAATGGTCAACATGTCAGCTACGATGTTGAACAGAATAGGTGACATCGGATCTCCTTGTCTCAGGCCTTTATGTGTCTGAAAATAGTGACCTATGTCATCATTCACTTTGATTCCAACACTCCCTTTTTTGCGTAAAAGATTCAACCTGCTTTCTCCAAGCTGGGTCGAAACCTTTCATGCGCAAAGCCTGTTGTAGGAACGGCCACTTAACTTTATCGTACGCCTTTTCGAAATCCACTTTGAAAACAACCCCATCTAGTTTTTTTGAATGGAGTTCATGGAGGGGCTCATGCAAGACTACAACCCCGTCTAGGATGTTTCTGTCTGGCATGAAAGCAGTTTGGTCGGCCGCATCACAGAATGCGCAATCTGTGTGAGTCTATTAGTCCCAACCTTGGTAAAAATTTTGAAACTGACATTAAGAAGACAGATAGGCCGGAACTGCTCAATTCTCACAGCCTCTGTTTTCTTCGGTAGTAGTGTAATTGTTCCAAAATTCAAATGAAACAACTGAAGCTGACTGAAGAACAGATCGTGGAACATCGGTAGCAGATCCCCTTTAATAATATGCCAACATCTCTTATAAAACTCAGCTGGAAATCCATCCGGCCCCGGAGCCTTATAGTTCTTCATCTGTGCAATCGCGTCAAACACCTCTTTCTCCGAGAACGGCGCAGTCAATACCTCATTCATAGATGTCTGGGTCCAAGAAAACGTTAAGAAAACTTTTAGAACCCAAGTGGACACTCCACTACTACAGCCATGAGAGTTGCGAGCTGTATCTTGAATGGAGAGGTTTTGGTGCGGTGCATATTGATGTTGCTCACGCCTTGCAACTGTCAACACCGTTGGCTACAAAGAGTTGGATCGACAAATGCAGGTTGCATTGAGTTTGGGACAAGGTTTTAATCGTGTCTTGTCCAAACGCAGCTACTCTCTCTGTAAATTAGTGGTCTAATAAACGCTATTATATTTTTTTACAGAGGGAGCATATAAAGGCAAATTTATGGACGAAGGGGACAGTTTAACCGTTTTACCATATCTTTTGGGTCTAGACCATCTATTCTTCAGTGATCATATGATATGCCCATACTAAGCTAGCTAGCATCGCAAGGACACACAACTTACAGCTCTATTCTATTTTCTCTCTTCCCTTTGTAAATTAGTGGTCTAAACACTTTTATATTTCTTTACAGAGAAAGTATATAAAGGCATATTTATGGATGAATGGGACAGTTTA
>NC_041393.1:519764418-519828888 GCF_002162155.2 Triticum dicoccoides | reverse complement strand
TGCAGGGGGCAGAAGCCATTATTTTTCTTAATCTAATCTTTCCTTAAAAAATCCCATGTAGTTTAACCAAAGCTGGGGGGCCACGACACCTGCAGTAACCAACGTAGCTCCGCCGCTGATCATATGATATGCCCATACTAAGTGGAAGAGGATTTGTGTCTCTCGGATGCCACACACCCTATATGAATATGGCATTAAAAAATATATTAGGAAACTTCAAAAAACATTTTAAAAAATTGGGATATGAAACCTGAGTGTCCATTGTACACACGTGTTAAGTTTCGCGGGGAATGGGTGCCCATGCTAATGTCAGTAGAAAAGACAAAAAATCCATATGTGTAGAAAAAAAACTCGATGTAACGTATGTCGGATTGTAATTCATGCGCCGCAGATACCACGGGCACCCATTCCCAACAAAAATAAACACGGATGAACAATGGGTACTCAAGTTTCGTATCCCAAAATTTTAGAATTTTTTAAAATTGTCTGATATTTTTAAGATGCTATATTCATATAGGGGTGTGTGGCACCTGGGTGCTCCCATGCATTTCCCCGTACTAAACTAGCTAGCATTGCAAGGACACATAACTTGCAGCTCTATCCTATTTTCTCTCTTCACAATATTTTTGAGTACTTGCTAAAAGCATCTCTAGCAGACCTTTAAACCGCGAAACTAAAAACACAGTTTTCAATTCGCAAAAAACGCATTTTAAGGGCCGGTTTAAGCTGCGGCTGAACAGACCCCTTAAACTCGGACCGTAAAACCAAATATTCGTCTGTATTCTTCCTCACGTCATCTTTTTTCTCTCGCCCGTGTTCATAGTCAGCTCCCATCGTCCGCCGTAGTCACCGAATCGATCCAGGAGCCAGCCCCTCCATTGCCGGATGGATCCAGGAGCTAGCTAGCTCGACCGTGGCGGGATGGATCCGGGAGCTAGCTAGCTCGTCCATGTCCAGCTGGATCGAGGAGCTTGCTAGCTAGCTTGTTCGTGGCCGGATGGATTGAGGAGCTTGCTAGCTAGCTTGCTCGTCTATGGCCGGGTCGATCCAGGCTTGTTAGCTAGCTAGCTCGTCCTTGGTCGGATCGATCAGGAGCTCCTTCGTCGCTGTGGCTGGTCGAGTCTCTAGCCGCAGCCCCTGCGATCTACTCCGCAGGCCGACGCCGCAGCAGCTGTAAACGGCGAGATTCCGGCGGAAGGTTATCGGAGCCCGTGTGTGCATGGCGGAATTTCCTTGTCGCGTAGTGTTGATCGGTTTTCAGTCCCTCTTATATTTTGCCTCCAAATTTGTAAATAAAAGGGTCGTGGGAATGGATTCCTCATGGGCCTGCAAATTTTTACAAGTTTGACCACTTTTACGTGTTCTATTCGGGACGGTTTTTGACACCGCGGAACTGATAACGCAGATTATTACGGGTTTGACCACTTTTAAGGGGTCTGCTAGAGATGCTTTAATCATCTTCGCGATGATCTTGGACCATGCGTGCATGCATGCAAGACCTTTATTGAGGTTTCCTTGGGGAACTCTGAGGGTATTTGTTACAGGGCCTTTTTGGTGTAGGGACTAAAAAAAGTCTCTTTTAGTCCCATCTAAACCAAACAGGAGGGACTTTAGGGACTAAAATTGGGCATTTAGACTAAAGAAAGAAGACCCTGAGAAAGAGTCTTTTTGGGACTTTTTTCAACGGTTGCCCCTGCCCCGCATCGCACCTTATCTCTATTAGTTCATTACTAGGGGTAACATGATCTTTTAGCATGTCATTTAATAACCTCCAGTCCATATTTAGTCCCTGAAACCAAACAGGTAGGGACTAGTAACTTTTTAGTTGGGACTAAAAAAAGTCCTAGGACTTTTTAACCAAACAGTGCCTGAACCCGTGGTTAGATTCTTGCGTGATGCATACCCCAAGGAGAACAACCACTTGATCCATCGATTGAGTGCCCCAAAGGAAATGTTAGCTGTATCTCGAGGTCGGCTCTGGCGTGTGCAAAGCTGGCCAGTAAACCTGTAACATTCATCAGTCCTTTATGTTCGTAGTCGTGGTGAGCTGAATCCAATAAATCCATGGACTGATACATGTACGTTCCATGCACGCACTATCATACACCGACGTATGCACGTATTCGGCGATGTTTCTCCCACCTGCAGGTTGACGTTACGTTCAGTGAACCTACTTCTTTCTTCTGCTGCCCCGCCCGATGGAGTGTGGAAAGGGGATTCTTATAGGCAGTCGGCTTCAATACCAACTTGTGGTGCCCCCGATTCAATCATACCCTAATCATACCAACTTGTGGTGCCCCCGATCAGTGTCTCACGGGAAGATATCACAACACAACTCTAAAAACAAATAAGTCATATAAGCATCATATTACAAGCCAGGGGCCTCGAGGACTCGAATACAAGTGCTTGATCATAAACGAGTCAGCGGAAGTAGCAATATCTGAGTACAAATATAAGTTAAACAATGTGCCATAAGATGGCTAGCACAAACTGGGATATAGATCGAAAGAGGCGCAGGCCTCCTACCTGGGATCCTCGTAACTACTCCTGGTCGTCGGCGACGGCCTGAACGTAGTAGTAGGCACCCTAGGTGTAGTAGGAGTCGTCGAAGGTGGCGTCTGGCTCCAGGGCTCAAGCACCTGGTTGCGGCATCCAAGAAGAAAGGAAAAGGGGGGAAGGGGGAGCAAAGAAACCGTGAGTACTCATCCAAAATACTCGCAAGTAAGGATCTACACTACATATGCATTGGTATCAATGAAACATGTAGTATATGTGGACTGAACATGCCAGAATAATAGGGGGATAGCTAGTCCTATTGAAGACTACGCTTCTGGCAGCCTCCATCTTGCAGCATGTAGAAGAGAGTAGCTGGTAAGTTCACCAAGTATCATTGCATAGCATAATCCTACCCGAAAATCCTCTCCTCGTCTCCCTGTGAGATAGCGATCGCCAGGTTGTATCTGACACTTGAAAGGGTGTGTTTTATTAAGTATCTGGTTCTAGTTGTCATAAGGTCGATGTACAACTCCAGGTCATCCTTTTAGCGAGGGACACGGCTATTCGAATAGGTAAACTTCCTGCATGGGTGCACCACATTGCCCAACACGCTCGATCCCTCTGGTCGGGCACACTTTCCTGGGTCATACCCGGCCTCGGAAGATCAACACGTCGCAACCCTACCTAGGCTTAACAGAGAGGTCAGCACGCCGGTCTAAATCCTAAGCGCGCAGGGGTCTTGGGCCCATCACCCTTTGCACTCCTGCATGTTGCGAGGGCGACCGGAAGCAGACCTAGCCTCCCTAATACAAGAGCAGGTGTTCCAGTCCAATCCGGCGCGCGCCGCTCAACCGCTTGCGTCTAGAAGGCTTCGGCTGATACCACGACGTCGAGAGCCCATAACTGTTCCCGCATAGTTGGTTAGTGTGTATAGGCTCGTAGCCAGACTCACATCAAATACCAAGATCTCGTTAAGCGTGTTATTTTGAAGTAATCGTGGACGCCGACCAGGCACCAGCCCCACCAGTCTCCTAGGTGGTCGCAACCTGCCATGTTGCTCCGCCACAAAGTAATAATTAGGGGGCTGCCGGGAACCTAGGCCCACCACTACATGGGTGGAACCACCTGCCCCTTCAGCCCCCATCTCCGAACAGTAACATAGGTAATGTAAAAGTATATAGTATATGCACCCGTGATCACCTCCTGAAGTGATCACGGCCCAGTAATATAGCATGGCAGACGGACAAGAATGGAGGGCCACTGATGGAATACTAGCATCCTATGCTAAGCATTTAGGATAGCAGGTAAAGGTATCAACAATTGTGACAACAATGACAGGCTATGCAACAGAATAAGAGCTATCGAATCAACAATAGTAGAAAACCTAATGCAAGAATAAGAGAGAAGACAGTGGGAGATATCAGGTTAATCAAGGGGGGTTTGCTTGCGTGGAAGCTCTGTCGAGAAGGAGGATCGTCAATACCGTAGTCGATCGGGGCAGCAGCAGCGTTAGTCTCGTAGTCTACCGGAGAGAAGAGGGGGAAGGAACAATGAATACTATGCAAACAGATGCATGACGATGCATGACATGACATATAATAGTGCTAGGTGTGCCCTACACGGTATTAGGCGATACTGGCGAAGGGGAAAAACATTCGGGAAAGTATTCTCGGTGTTTGGCATTTTTTGACAGATGGTCCGAAGGAGGACGGTTGCATGTTCGCTATGCTAGGGACGTGTGGCGGATGAACAGAATGCGTATTGGGATCCACCTCATCGCTCTGAGCAACTTTCATGTACAAAATATTTTCATCCGAGATATGGATTATTTTCTATTAATTTATAAATTATTAATCATTTTTTGGGATTGTTATTATTTAATTAATTCAAAAAAAGAAATACGGCGTCATCATGACGTCAGTGGTCAAAGTTAACCGTTGACCAGTCAAACTGATGCATGTGTCCCGTTCGTCATAGCCTCAGAGTAATTAAACAGGGTTAATTTGCTTTAACTAAACTAGTAAATGCGCACGTGCAAACACATGTGTAATCTTAAGATTTGTTTTTGTTTATTCTACTTCATTCATTGTAGGTTTCAAAATATAAGCTGTGAGGTGATAATAATATGTTTCTCTCACATGGCAAGATACACTTTCATATGCAACAGGACACTGCACTTTAGAGTGCGACTGCATGCCCTACCAACTTACTATGGAATGACCGATTACTAACTAAGCTGCCACAAGTAAATCGTTTATCGATCAAATTTATTATGGGCGTTTGAACGATTAGGGTATTGCCTTATGCCGCACTGACATGTACAAAATTAGAACATGGTTTATTAATTTTTTACAAATAAATCACATGAAATGCTGAGCGTTATAGGTATAATGCACCTGTAGGGATGCAGAATGATGCCCTTAACCTTGACCGTCAGGAGCGGACATTGTCCATCTCCGCCGCCATCTCTCCCTCATCAGTGGCCACCCAGTGCTTGTCCTTTGGCCTGATCTTCTTCGGGACCTTGCTGCCGTTGTTCCCGACGACCGGCACGGCCGGGCCCTGATGTTTATAACACAACCTTCTTCTTGTAGACGTTGTTAGGCCTCCAAGTGCAGAGGTTTGTAGGACAGTAGCAAATTTTCCTCAAGTGGATGACCTAAGGTTTATCAATCCGAAGGAGGCGTAGGATGAAGATGGTCTCTCTCAAGAAACCCTGCAACCAAATAACAAAGAGTCTCTTGTGTCCCCAACACACCCAATACAATGGTAATTTGTATATGTGCACTAGTTCAGCGAAGAGATGGTGATACAAGTGCAATATGGATAGTAGATAAAGGTATTTGTAATACGAAATTATAAAACAGCAAGGTAGCAAGTGATAAAAGTGAGCGTAAACGGTATTGCAATGGTAGGAAACAAGGCCTAAGGTTCATACTTTCACTAGTGCAAGTTCTCTCAACAATAATAACATAACCGGATCATATAACTATCCCTCAACATGCAACAAAGAGTCACTCCAAAGACACTAATAGCGGAGAACAAACGAAGAGATTATGGTAGGGTACAAAACTACCTCAAAGTTATCCTTTCTGTTCTATCTATTCAAGAGTCCGTAGTAAAATAACATGAAGCTATTCTTTCCGTTCAATCTATCATAGAGTTCATACTAGAATAGCACCTTAAGACACAAATCAACAAAACCCTCATGTCACCTAGATACTCCATTGTCACCTCAAGTATCTATGGGCATGATTATATGATATGCATCACACAATCTCAGATTCATCTATTCAATCAACACAAAGTACTTCAAAGAGTGCCCCAAAGTTTCTACCGGAGAGTCAAGACGAAAACGTGTGCCAACCCCTATGCATAAGTTCACAAGGTCACTCAACCCACAAGTTGATCACCAAAACATACATTAAGTGAATCACGTGAATATCCCATTGTCACCACAGATAAGCACGACAAGACATACATCAAGTGTTCTCAAATCCTTAAAGACTCAATCCGATAAGATAACTTCAAAGGGAAAACTCAATCCATTACAAGAGAGTAGAGGGGGAGAAACATCATAAGATCCAACTATAATAGGAAAGCTCGCGATACATCAAGATCGTGCCACAGAGAGAACACGAGAGAGAGAGAGAGAGATCAAACACATAGCTACTGGTACATACCCTCAGCCCTGAGGGTGAACTACTCCCTCCTCGTCATGGAGAGCACCGGGATGATGAAGATGGCCACCGGCGAGGGATCCCCCTTCAGTAGGGTGCCGCAACAGGCTCCCGAGAGGTTTTTGGTGGCTACAGAGGCTTGCGGCGGCGGAACTCCTGATCTATCTTCTGTTTCGATGGTTTTAGGGTATATGGAAATATATAGGCGAAAGAAGTCGGTCGGGGGAGCCTGGAGGGGCCCACGAGGGTGGAGGGCGCGCCCAGGGGGGTGGGCGCGTCCCCCTATCTCGTGGCCTCCTCGACGCTTCCCTGGCTTGCACTCCAAGTCCCGGGATTGCTTCTGTTCCAAAAATAACTTTTCCGAAGGTTTCATTCCGTTTGGACTCCATTTGATATTCGTTTTCTTGGAAACACTGAAATAGGCAAGAAAATAACAAGATGGGTTGGGCCTCCGGTTAGTAGGTTAGTCCCAAAAATAATATAAAAGTGTAAAGTAAAGCCCATAAACATCCAAAACGGGTAATATAATAGCATGGTACAATAAAAAATTATAGATACATTGGAGACGTATCAAGCATCCCCAAGCTTAATTCATGCTCGTCCTCGAGTAGGTAAATGATAAAAACAGAATTTTTGATGTGGAATGCTACCTAGCATAATTCTCAATGTAATTTTCTTTATTGTGACATGAATGTTCAGATCCAAATGATTCAAAATAAAAGCTTATAAAACATATAAATAATAATACTTCGAAGCATACTAACAAATAATCATGTCCTATCAAAATAGCTTAGCCAAAGAAAGCTTATCCCTACAAAATCATATAGTTAGGCCATGATTCATGTCCATTACACAAAATACTCCCATCATGTACAACCCCGATGACGAGCCGAGCAATTGGTTCATAGTTTTTAACGTTCTTCAGCTTTTTCAACTCTTACGCTATACATGAACACAAGCCATGGACATAGCACTATGGTGGTATATGGTGGTGGTTGTGAGGACAAAAGGGAGAAGATAGTCTCACATCAACTAGGCGTATCAACGGGCCATGGAGATGCCCATTAATAGATATCAATGTGAGTGAGTAGGGATTGCCATGCAACGGATGCATTAGAGCTATAAATGTATGAAAGCTCAACAAAAGAAACTAAGTGGGTGTGCATCCAACTTGCTTGCTCACGAAGACCTAGGGCATTTTGAGGAAGCCCATCATTGGAATATACAAGCCAAGTTCTATAAAGAAAAATTACCACTAGTATATGAAAGTGACAACATAGGAGACTCTCTATCATGAAGATCATGGTGCTATTTTGGAGCACAAGTGTGGAAAAGAGATAGTAGCAATTGTCCCTTCTCTCTTTTTCTCTCATTATATTTTTTTCTCTTTTTTTCTTTTTCTCCCTTTTTTTCTTTTTTCTTCTTTTTTTGGCCTTTCCTTTTTTTGGCCTTTCTTTTTTTTCTTTTTTTCTTTTTGTAAAGTCCGAAGTCTCATCCCGACTTGTGGGGGAATCATAGTCTTCATCATCCTCTCCTCACTGGGACAATGCTCTAATAATGAAGATCATCACACTTTTATTGATTTACAACTCAAGAACTACAACTCAAAGCTAGAACAAGATATGAATCTATATGAATGCCTCCAGCGGTGTACCGGGATATGCAATGAATCAACAGCGACATGTATGAAAATTATGAAGGTGGACTTGCCACAAATACGATGTCAACTACATGATCATGAAAAGAGCAATATGACAATGATGATGTGTGTCATAATAACGGAACGGTGGAAAGTTGCATGGCAATATATCTCGGAATGGCTATGGAAATGCCATAATAGGTAGGTATGGTGGCTGTTTTGAGGGAGGTAAGTAATGGGTGCATGATACCGGCGAAAGTTGCGCGGTATAATAGAAGCTAGCTAAGTGGAAGGGTGAGTGTGCGTATATCCATGGACTCACATTAGTCATAAAGAACTCATATACTTATTGCAAAAGTCTACTTAGCCCTCGAAGCAAAGTACTACTACGCATGCCCCTAGAGGGATAGGTTGGTAGGAAAAGACCATCGCTCGTCCCCAACTGCCACTCATAAGGAAGACAATCAAAAGAGCACCTCATGCAACAAATTTGTCACACAACTTTTACCATACGTGCATGCTACGGGACTTGCCAACTTCAACACAAGTATTTCTCAATTTCATAATTACCCACTAGCATGACTCTAACATTACCACCTTTATATCTCAAAACAATTATCAAGCATCAAAGTGATCCTAGTGTTTAATGCACTTTCTATGATAGTTTTTATTATACCCAAATTGGATGCTCATCATTCTAGGACCAAATTCATAACCATAGAAAATGCCATGCTGTTCTAAGAAACTCTCAAAATAATATAAGTGAAGCATGAGAGACTAGCAATTTCTACAAAATTAAGTCACCGCCGTGCTCTAAAAGATATAAGTGAAGTACTAGAACAAAAACTATCTAACTCAAAAGATATAAGTGAAGCACATAGAGTATTCTAATAAATTCTAATCAAGTGGGCTTCTCCCAAAAGGTGTGTACAACAAGGATGATTGTGTGATACGTCTCCAACGTATCCATAATTTATGAAGCATTCATGCTATTTTGTTATCTGTTTTGAATGATTATGGGCTTTATTATAAACTTTTATATTACTTTTGGGACTAACCTATTAACCGGAGGCCCAGCCCATATTGCTGTTTTATTGCCTGTTTCAGTATTCCGAAGAAAAGGAATATCAAACGGAGTCCAAACGGAACGAAACCTTCGGCAGTGTGATTTTTTGGAAGAATATGATCGTGGAGACTTGGAGTTCACGTCAGAAGATCCTCGAGGAGGCCAGGAGATAGGAGGGTGCGCCCACCCCTCCTGGGCGTGCCCCCTATCTCCTGGGCCCCTCGAGGCTCCCCTAACCAACTTCTTTCGCCTATATAAGCCTACGTACCCTAAAAACATCAACAACGAAGATAGATCAGGAGTTCTGCCTCCGCAAGCCTCTGTAGCTACCAAAAACCTCTCGGAAGCCTGTTCCGGCACCATGCCGAGGGGGGATCCCTCATCGATGGCCATCTTCATCATCCCAACGCTCTCCATGACGAGGAGGGAGTAGTTCACCCTCGGGGCTGAGGGTATGTACTAGTAGCTATGTGTTTGATCTCTCTCTCTCTCTCTCGTGTTCTCTCTATGGCACGATCTTGATGTATCGCGAGCTTTGCTATTATAGTTGGATCTTATGATGTTTCTCCCCCTCTACTCTCTTGCGATGAATTGAGTTTTCCTCTTAAAGTTATTTTATCGTATTGACTCTTTAAGGATTTGAGAACACTTGATGTATGTGTTGCCATGTTTATCTATGGTGACAATGGGATATCATGTCCCACTTGATGTATGTTTTGGTGACCAACTTGCGGGTTCCGCCCATGAACCTATGCATAGGGGTTGGCACACGTTTTCGTCTTGACTGTCTGGTAGAAACTTTGGGGCACTCTTTGAAGTACTTTGTGTTGGTTGAATAGATAAATCTGAGATTGTGTGATGCATATCTTATAATCATGCCCACAGATACTTGAGGTGACAATGGAGTATCTAGGTGACATTAGGGTTTTGGTTGATTTGTGTCTTAAGGTGTTATTCTAGTATGAACTCTTGAATAGATTGATCCGAAAGAATAGCTTTGAGGTGGTTTCATACCCTACCATAATCTCTCCGTTTGTTCTCCGCTATTAGTGGCTTTGGAGTGACTCTTTGTTGCATGTTGAGGGATTGTTATATGATCTATCTATGTTATTATTATTGAGAGAACTTGCACTAGTGAAAGTATGAACCCTATGCCTTGTTTCCTACCATTGCAATACCCTTTGTGCTCACTTTTATCATTAGTTACCTTGCTGTTTTTTTATTTTCAGATTACAAATACCTTTATCTACCATCCATATTGCACTTGTATCACCATCTCTTCGCCGAACTAGTGCACCTATACAATTTACCATTGTATTGGGTGTGTTGGGGACACAAGAGACTCTTTGTTATTTGGTTGAAGGGTTATTTGAGAGAGACCATCTTCATCCTACGACTCCCACTGATTGACAAACCTTAGGTCATCCACTTGAGGGAAATTTGCTACTGTCCTACAAACCTGTGCACTTGCAGGCCCAACAACGTCTACAAGAAGAAGGTTGTGTAGTAGACATCAAGCTCTTTTCTGGTGCCATTGACGGGGAGGAGAGTGCTTTTAGGTTGATTCTTTTTGCAGATGATTAATAGACAAATTCCTCAGGTCCAGCAATTTATTTCAGAATTTTTTGAGTTCCAGAAGTATATATTTGATACAAATTACTACAGACTGTTCTGTTTTTGACAGATTCTGTTTTCTATGTGTTGTTTGCTTATTTTGATGAATCTATGAGTAGTATCGGAGGGTATGAACCATAGATAAGTTGGAGTACAGTAGATATTACACCAATATGAGTAAAGAATGAGTTCATTATAGTACGTTAAGTGGTGGTTTGTTTTCTTTTAACTAACGGAGCTTACGAGTTTTGTGTTAAGTTTTGTGTGGTTGAAGTTTTCAAGTTTTGGGTAGAGAGTTGATGGACCATGGAATAAGGAGTGGCAAGAGCCTAAGCTTGGGGATTCCCAAGGGACCCCAAGGTAATATTCAAGGACAACCAAGAGCCTAAGCTTGGGGATGCCCCGGATGGCATCCCCTCTTTCGTCTTCGTTCATCGGTAACTTTACTTGGAGCTATATTTTTATTCGCCACATGATATGTGTTTTGCTTGGAGCGTCATTTTATTTTATTAGTATTTGCTTGCTGTTATTTAGAATAATGTTTGTATCTTTAGTTTTAATAAAAATGTCAAGGATAGCCTTTACCATGCTTAATTTGCTAGTATACATGTTGCTGTTTGAAAATAGAAAGTTTACCGCTGTTGCAAAAATTCCCTAGAAAAGTAAGAGAATGGTACAATGTTGAATATTTTTGCATATTGAGATCTGATAAATCTTCTACAACGTAGTATTTTTCTCATAATTTTTGGAGTTAGGGAAGTATGATGAATCTTGCATTCTTTATAGACTATACTGTTTTGGCAGATTGCTGTTATGTTTGCATATGTTTGCTTGTTTAATGATTCTATTTGAGGATAGGAGTATTAGATATGCAGAGACATTTAGTATGTAATGTTGAATAATAATGTTTGTGATTTGTTACAATAGAAAATGATAAGGTTTTGCATTGTTTTATACTAACCTATCTCACGAGTTCTTGTTGAGTTTGGTGTGGATGAAGCTTTGATGAAAAGAGAAACAATGATATGAGAAGAATTAAGGAGACACAAAAGTTCAAGCTTGGGGATGCCCAAGGCACCCCAAGATAATATTTCAAGAAGTCTCAAGCATCTAAGCTTGGGGATGCCTCGGTAGGCATCCCACCTTTCTTCTTCAACAACTATCAGTTAGTATCGGTTGAACCTAAGTTTTTGCTTCTTCACATGAGTTGTGCTATCCTTGCAATGCCATTTTATTTTGTTTTGCTTGCTGTTTGAATAAGATACCAAGATCTAAAATTATTTAATGAGAGAGAGTCTTCACATAGTTACATAATTATTTAGCTACTCATTGATCTTCACTTATATCTTTTTGGAGTAGTTTGTCATTTACTCGTGTGCTTCACTTATATCCTATGAGTAAATGGTTGAATGAGTTGAATGTCATAAATTTGAAATTATATATGTCTCGTTTGCTTATCCCATGGGGAGTAATGACTTCACATCTAAGAAGTAGAGGTTTATTGAAGGTTAGCAAGCATTGTATTGGTCATTTGAACAATTCATGAAAGAATATTGAAGGAAGAGAGATTCCACATATAAATATACTATCCTAGACATATTTTATAATTGTGAGCACTCATTATGTATGACATGCTAAAGATTTGATGTTGAACAAGGAAGACAACATAATGGGTTATGTTTTCTCACATCTCAGTTAAAGTATATTTTCATGGATCATTCAAACATGTTGAGCTTGCCTTTCCCCCTCATGCTAGCCAAAAATTCCTAGCACCAAGTAGAGATACTACTTGTGTTTCCAAATATCCTTAAACCCAATTTTTGCCATGATAGTTCACCATATCTACCTATGGATTGAGTAAGATCCTTCAAGTAAGTTGTCATCGATGCAGGCAATAAAAATTGCTCTCTAAATATGCATGACTTATTAGCGCGGAGAAAATAAGCTTTGTACGATCTTGTTATGGAAGCAATAAAAGCGACGGACTGCATAATAAAGTTCCATATACAAGGGGCAATATAAAGTGACGTTCTTTCGCATTAAGATTCTGTGTATCCAACCCTAAAAGCGCATGACAACCTCTGATTCCCTCTGCGAAGGGCCTATCTTTTACTTTATGTCTTTTACTTTATGCAAGAGTCAAGGTGATCTTCACCTTTCCCTTTTTCATTTTATCCTTTGGCAAGCACTTTGTATCGGGGTGATCTTGATATATATATCCAATTGGATGTAAGTTATCATGAACTATTATTGTTGACATCACCCAAAGGTGAATACGTTGGGAGGCAACACTATAAGCCCCTATCTTTCTCAGTGTTCGATTAAGACTTCATAACCACAAGTATTGCGTGAGTGTTAGCAATTGTAGAAGACTATATGATAGTTGAGTATGTGGAGTTTGCTATTCCTTAAAATAATATGAATTGCAATTGTTTGATGACTAAGAATGAAGTTTGATAGTTTATGGTCTATGCTTTAACATGTGAATTGCTTGTTACTTGATCATGAGAAGTTTTATGAGATGAACTACTGTTATGACTTATAATCGTGCTAGAAAAGGTGATTGCAATTATCATTGATCTAACTTGTGCACCTTCTAGCATTCACACTTCATAAATTCTTTCTTTTATCATTTATCTACTCGAGGACGAGCAGAAATTAAGCTTGGGGATGCTGATACGTCTCCAACGTATCTATAATTTATGAAGCATTCATGCTATTTTCTTATCTGTTTTGAATGATTATGGGCTTTATTATACACTTTTATATTACTTTTGGGACTAACCCTTAACCGGAGGCCTAGCCCATATTGCTGTTCTATTGCCTGTTTCAGTATTTCGAAGAAAAGGAATATCAAACAGAGTCCAAACGGAATGAAACATTCGGCAGCGTGATTTTTTGGAAGAATATGATCCTGGAGACTTGGAGTTCACGTCAAAAGATCCTCGAGGAGGCCAGGAGATAGGAGGGCACGCCCACCCCTCCTGGGCGCGCCCCTGTCTCCTGGGCCCCTCGAGGCTCCCCGACCGACTTATTTTTGCTATATAAGCCTACGTACCCTAAAAACATCAACAACGAAGATAGATCGGGAGTTCCGCCGCCGCAAGCCTCTGTAGCCACAAAAACCTTTCGGGAGCCCGTTTTGGCACCCCGCCGGAGGGGGGGATCCCTCACTAGTGGCCATCTTCATCATCCCAGCGCTCTCCATGAAGAGGAGGGAGTAGTTCACCCTCGGGGCTGAGGGTATGTACCAGTAGCTATGTGTTTGATCTCTCTCTCTCTCATGTTCTCTCTATGGCACGATCTTGATGTATCGCGAGCTTTGCTATTATAGTTGGATCTTATGATGTTTCTCCCCCTCTACTCTCTTGTGATGAATTGAGTTTTCCTCTTGAAGTTATCTTATCGGATTGAGTCTTTAAGGATTTGAGAACACTTGATGTATGTCTTGCTGTGTTTATCTGTGGTGACAATGGGATATCACGTACCACTTGATGTATGTTTTGGTGACCAACTTGTGGGTTCCGCCCATGACCTATGCATAGGGGTTGGCACACGTTTTCGTCTTGACTCTCTGGTAGAAACTTTGGGGCACTCTTTTAAGTACTTTGTGTTGGTTGAATAGATGAATCCGAGATTGTGTGATGCATATCGTATATTCATGCCCACAGATACTTGAGGTGACAATGGAGTATCTAGGTGACATTAGGGTTTTGGTTGATTTGTGTGTGAAGGTGTTATTCTAGTACGAACTCTTGAATAGATTGATCCGAAAGAATAGCTTTGAGGTGGTTTTGTACCCTACCATAATCTCTTCGTTTGTTCTCCGCTATTAGTGGCTTTGGAGTGACTCTTTGTTGCATGTTGAGGGATTGTTATATGATCTATCTATGTTATTATTGTTGAGAGAACGTGCACTAGTGAAAGTATGAACCCTATGCCTTGTTTCCTACCATTGCAATACCATTTGTGCTCACTTTTATCATTAGTTACCTTGCTGTTTTTATATTTTCAGATTACAAATACCTTTATCTACCATCCATATTGCACTTGTATCACCATCTCTTCGCCGAACTAGTGCACCTACACAATTTACCATTGTATTGGGTGTGTTGGGGACACAAGAGACTCTTTGTTATTTGGTTGTAGGGTTGTTTGAGAGAGACCATCTTCATCCTACGCCTCCCACAGATTGATAAACCTTAGGTCATCCACTTGAGGGAAATTTGCTACTGTCCTACAAACCTGTGCACTTGCAGGCCCAACAACGTCTACAAGAAGAAGGTTGTGTAGTAGACATCATTTTGGTAAACTAAAAAGCAAATACTAATATCATACACGACGCTCCAAGCAAAACACATATCATGTGGCGAATAAAAATATAGCTCCAAGTAAAGTTACCGATGAACGAAGACGAAAGAGGGGATGCCATCCGGTGCATCCCCAAGCTTAGGATCTTGGTTGTACTTGAATATTACCTTGGGGTGCCTTGAGTATCCCCAAGCTTAGGCTCTTTCCACTCCTTATTCCATAGTCTATCGAATCTTCACCCAAAACTTGAAAACTTCACAACACAAAACTCAAAACAAAACTCGTAAGCTCCGTTAGTATAAGAAAATAAAACCACCACTTAGGTACTGTTGTGAACTCATTCTAAATTCATATTGGTGTAATATCTACTGTATTCCAACTTCTCCATGGTTCATACCCTCCGATACTACTCATAGATTCATCAAAATAAGCAAACAACACATAGAAAACAGAATCTGTCAAAAACAGAACAGTCTGTAGTAATCTGTATCAAACGTATACTTATGGAACTCAAACAATTCTGAAATAAATTGGTGGACCTGAGGAATTTTTCTATTAATCATATTCAAAAAGAATCAACCTAAAAGCACTTTCTAGTAAAAAATGGCAGCTTCTCGTGAGCGCTAAAGTTTCTGTTTTTTACAGCATGATCATAAAGACTTCACCCAAGTCTTCCCAAAGGCTCTACTTGGCACAAACATTAATTAAAACATAAAACCACACATAACCGGAGGCTAGATGAATTATTTATTACTAAACAGAAACAAAAAGCAAGGAACAAAAATAAAGTTGGGTTGCCTCCCAACAAGCGCTATCGTTTAACGCCCCTAGCTAGGCATGATGATTTCAATGATGCTCACATAAAAGATAAGAATTGAAACATAAAGAGAGCATCATAAAGAATATGACTAGTACATTTAAGTCTAACCCACTTCCTACGCATAGGGATTTTGTGAGAAAACAACTTATGGGGACAATAATCAACTAGCGTAGAAAGGTAAAACAAGCATAACTTCAAAATTTTCAACACATAGAGAGGAAACTTGATATTATTGCAATTCCTACAAGCATATGTTCCTCCCTCATAATAATTTTCAGTAGCATCATGAATGAATTCAACAATATAACCAGCACCTAAAGCATTATTTTCATGATCTACTTGCATAGAAATTTTACTACTCTCCACATAAGCAAATTTATTCTCATCAAAAGTAGTGGGAGCAAACTCAACAAAATAAATATCATGTGAAGCATAATCCAATTGAAAACTAAAATCATGATGACAAGTTTCATGGTTATCATTATTCTTAATAGCATACAAGTCATCACAATAATCATCATAGATAACAACTTTGTTCTCATAATCAATTGGAACCTCTTCCCAAATAGTGGATTCATCACTAAATAAAGTCATGACCTCTCCAAATCCACTTTCATAATTATCACAATAATATTCAACATCCTCCAAAATAGTGGGATCATTACTTCCTAAAGTTGACACTCTTCCAAACTCACTTTCATCAATATAATCATCATAAATAGGAGGCATGCTTTCATCATAATAAATATTCTCATCAAAACTTGGGGGACAAAAAATATCATCTTCATCAAACATAGCTTCCCCAAGCTTGTGGCTTTGCATATCATTAGCATCATGGATATTCAAGGAATTCATACTAACAACATTCCAATCATGCTCATCATTTAAATATTTATTGCCAAACATTTTATAGAATTCTTCTTCTAGCACTCATGCACAATTTTCCTTACCATCATTCTCACGAAAGATATTAAAAAGATGAAGCGGATGAGACAAACTCAATTCCATTTTTTTGTAGTTTTCTTTAATAGACTAAACTAGTGATAAAACAATAAACAAAAAGATTCGATTGCAAGATCTAAAGATATACCTTCAAGCACTCACCTCCCCAACAACGGCGCCAGAAAAGAGCTTGATATCTACTACACAACCTTCTTCTTGTAGACGTTGTTGGGCCTCCAAGTGCAGAGGTTTGTAGGACAGTAGCAAATTTCCCTCAAGTGGATGACCTAAGGTTTATCAATCCATGGGAGGCGTAGGATGAAGCTGGTCTCTCTCAAGCAACCCTGCAACCAAATAACAAAGAGTCTCTTGTGTCCCCAACACACCGAATACTATGGTAATTTGTATAGGTGCACTAGTTCGGCGAAGAGATGGTGATACAAGTGCAATATGGATAGTAGATAAAGGTATTTGTAATCTGAATTATAAAAACAGCAAGGTAGCAAGCGATAAAAGTGAGCGTAAACGGTATTGCAATGGTAGGAAGCAAGGCCTAAGGTTCATACTTTCACTAGTGCAACTTCTCTCAACAATAATAATATAACCGGATCATATAACTATCCCTCAACATGCAACAAAGAGTCACTCCAAAGACACTAATAGTGGAGAACAAACGAAGAGATTATTGTAGGGTACGAAACCACCTCAAAGTTATCGTTTCTGTTCTATCTATTCAAGAGTCCGTAGTAAAATAACATGAAGCTATTCTTTCCGTTCAATCTATCATAGAGTTCATACTAGAATAACACCTTAAGACACAAATCAACCAAAACCCTAATGTCACCTAGATACTCCATTGTCACCTCAAGTATCCGTGGGCATGATTATACGATATGCATCACATAATCTCAGATTCATCTATTCCACCAACACAAAGTACTTCAAAGAGTGCCCCAAAGTTTCTATCGGAGAGTCAAGATGAAAATGTGTGCCAACCCCTATGCATAAGTTCACAAGGTCACTGAACCCGCAAGTTGATCACCAAAACATACATCAAGTGAAACGTGAATATCCCATTGTCACCACAGATAAGCACGGCAAGACATACATCAAGTGTTCTCAAATCCTTAAAGACTCAATGTGATAAGATAACTTCAAAGGGAAAACTCAATCCATTACAAGAGAGTAGAGTGGGAGAGACATCATAAGATCCAACTATAATAGCAAAGCTCGCGATACATCAAGATCATGCCATAGAGAGAACACGAGAGAGAGAGAGAGAGATCAAACACATAGCTACTGGTACATACCTTCAGCCCTGAGGGTGAACTACTCCCTCCTTGTCATGGAGAGCGCCGGGATGATGAAGATGGCCACCGGTGAGGGATCCCCCCTCCGGTAGGGTGCCAGAACAGGCTCCCGAGAGGTTTTTGGTGGCTACAGAGGCTTGCGGTGGCAGAACTCCTGATCTATCTTCTGTTTCGATGGTTTTAGTGTATATGGAAATATATAGGCGAAATAAGTCGGTCAGGGGAGCCTCGAGTGGCCCACGAGGGTGGAGGGCGCGCCCAGGGGGGGTGGGCGCGTCCCCCTATCTCGTGGCCTCCTCGACGCTTCCCTGGCTTGCACTCCAAGTTCCCGGGATTGCTTCTGTTCCAAAAATAACTTTTCTGAAGGTTTCATTCTGTTTGGACTCCGTTTGATATTCGTTTTCTTCGAAACACTGAAATAGGCAAGAAAACAACAATATGGGTTGGGCCTCCGGTTAGTAGGTTAGTCCCAAAAATAATATAAAAGTATAAAGTAAAGCCCATAAACATCCAAAACGGGTAATATAATAACATGGAACAATCAAAAATTATAGATATGTTGGAGACGTATCAGGCCCCAGGCGGTTTAGTCCTCGATGACCGCCAGCACGGCTGGGCAGGCAGGCAGGAGGTGTCCCTGATCTTCTTAGCGACCTTGCTATCATCGTTCTCGATGGCCGGAACGGCTGGGCTCCAGAAGGTGTCCCTGATCTTCTTTGCAACCTTGCTGATGTCAGTCCCAACGGCCAGCACATCCAGGCCCCAGGCAGTTTAGTCCCCGACGGACAACACGACCGGGCAAGCGGTGTCCCTGATATTCTTCGCGACCTTGTTGTCGTCGTTCTCGAGAGCCGGCACGGCCGGGCCCTAGGCGGTTTAGTCCCCGACGGCCGGCATGGCCGTGCAGGTAGTGTCCGAGACGGCTGGATCACAGGCGGTTTAGGGGGTGTCCCCGGCAGCTCGGTGCGGTGCGGCTTGTAGTGGTTGCCATTTGTCAGTTTCCTTTCTACGAAAGGGTATGGAAGGAAGGGGATCAGGGTGAAGAGATGATTGGTTAGCGAGTTTCCTTTCTACGAAAGGGTGTGGAAGGAATAGGATTAGGGTGAAGAGATGATTGGTTAGCGCTAAACGTGTTTAGTCGCTCACCATCAGGATGATAATGAAGGTTGGATTAAGGCGAATGAATGGCCGAGATTTGTTGGATCTGCCCCACTGAATCTTTTTATATTGGTATAGATGATTAGGTTAACTAGTTTCAATTAACTAACAAATTAATTAACCAAACAAATTAATTAAGTTAATTAACTAACAAATTAATTAATTAATCAATTAGTATTTATATCTTTATTATATCTATTTATTTTTTATTCTCCCTTTTTTTATCGTTCTTGGGCGTGGGCCCCGGCTGTCAATGGGCCAGAGGCCATAGCGGATTCAGGCGTTGCAGCGCAGCCCGAACAGGCACAGCGGGCGCTAGGACCCGGTCGGAGCGGGGAGGCCGCTCGAGCGTGCGCGCTGGCATGCCGGGCGGGGCATGGCATGGGCCATGTGAGGCCGCGGTGGGCGCCATCGGCGCGGTTGCGGGCGCACCCGTGCAGGGCCAAGCCCGTGCGCATGCGGCGGCTTGGCTGCGAGGCAGAGCGGCAAGTGGGAGCCAGCGAGGCATGAGCGTGCGAGCGCTAGCGAGGGCATGGTGGCCGTGGGCGCAGCCAGCGCGTGCCCTAGGCGCGGCGAGTGGAGACAGGGCGCACGAGGGGGGAGGGGTTCATGGTGAGCGCAGCCATGGGGCGGGGTGAGCACGGGCCGGAAGCGCGGACGCTGGCAACGATGCGCACGCAGGCAGCGATGGTCGGAGGCAGAGGCCACGGCGGAGTGCGAGCTCGGGTCCGGGACGGGCAACGTGCAATGGAAAGGGGGAGAGGGGAGGTGTAAGCCGACGGCCTCACCGGCGTTGCAAGTGAACGGTTGTCGAGGCGCGAGGAAGCCATTTGGGGAGGAGGATAAATCCGATCAACGAAAACGTGGAGGCGGTCCGGCGACGGGCGCGGCGATGAGGTGGTAGTTGATGGAGAGGGCGAGGAGGCGGCGCGGATGGGGACCTCGGGCGATGGTGGACGGCGAAGAGCGGGAAGGGCATCGGGGGCGACGGGATCGGGGTCGATCCCGATCCAGATCAGGGGGGAGGAGAGAGCGAGTGGGGGAAGTGTGGTGTCGGTGGTTAGGGTTTGGGTCGCCTCACGGGATAAGGGAGTGCGGATGTGTCGGACGGGCCACTGGGCTAGCCGGCTGGGCTGTTTGCCCAGTTTGCCGGGGGGACCTTTTGACTTTTTATCTGTTTTGTTTTATTTCCACTTTTATTTTCTATTTTTATCTCATTTTGATTCATTATAGTTTTATAAAACCTAAAAGCAAGTCCCAATTCAGCAATAATAATTATGCCATGCCTCATTAATTTCAGGCAACTAAATAAGATAGTTTAATATTTTATAAAATAGAAAGGTATTTATTTAATTGTTTTTCCAATTCCTTTAATTACCTAAGTGCATTTAAACCTTTTATAAGAATGTGGTTTCTCCAACATGATTACCTATGCATTATTTGGCATTACCCAAACATTTTATTTTTTTGAAAACTTTCATTGTTTGACTTTAATTCAAATTTGAATTTGAACGGTTTTAAACTAACGTGAGTTTATCGACAGTAACCGAGGTAACGTGGCATCATTAGCAAAGGTACATTGTAGCTTAATTATCCGAGCATCACAGAAATCTCCCTGAGGCTCTGGATGTTCTTATAGATGGTTTTGGCAAGGAAAGAACTGTTCTTGCCATGACCAATGTGGAGGGGGGGTGATGTAAGATCCAATTCTTCCAAGGAAGTTCATAAAAGTGTGAAAATTTATAAGCAAATTTCAGTAGTAGACAAAAGTTTTGTGCACGTAAATTTCTGACCCCTAGACCACCCGGTTCCTGAGGAGTACAAACTTTATCCCATGCTACCAGGCATTTTGCCCCGGAACAAACCTCATCTTTGGACTAGAAGAATGTATGCCTACGTTTAGAGATAGCCTCTACGACTTGGATGGGGAGAGAGAAGCACAACATGAAATACATGCAGAGACTATCCAAAACCACCGAGAGCAGGACAAGCAGCTTCCTGCCTCTGGAGAGAAGAAGGGCACACCAACCCAAGAGGTACGCATCACACCTATCGATAACTAGTTGGAACACAGACAGAGTGAGTTTGTGGCGGGGGGGAGGGGGGAGAGGAAGCCCTAAGTAGGTCTGCAGAAATGAGGAGATGTTTGTGCCCATGTCTGAAGACATTTGAGAGGCCTGAGCAGAGTCCACATATATGGGAATGAAAGTGGTCATAGTGAAGTTGATTTGGAGCCCAGTAGTAGCTGCAAAGCTGTCAAGAATGTTTTTGAGGTGACGGGCTGAGTCAGGAGTAGCTTTTACCATGATGAGAGCATCATCGGCATATTGGAAGACAAGGCATTGGAGGTCAGGGTTAAGGGGGTGGAGCAACAATCCTTCTCTGTTAAATTTAATAATCATTTGTTGCAAAATGTTTGCGATGATGATGAAGAGATAAGGGGATGAAGGGTCCCCTGGACGGAGCACATTTTTACATTTAATCCATCTACCAGGAATGCCATTTAGCATGATGGTGGTGAAGCCAGTGCAGAGGAGGGCATTGATCCAATTGCACCATAAATGCGAGAAACCTCTAATACAAAGCGTATGTAGAAGAGAGGCCCATCAGACCGAGTCGAAGGCTTTCTTGAAGTCTACTTTAACAATGAGAGTGGGGGGCTTACTTTTAGCACAAAAATGTTGGATATCGGCCGTATAGAGGAAGTTCTCCGATATGTTCCGTCCGGAGAGAAAACCTGCTTGATCACCATGCACCAAGAGAGGGATAAGAGGTTTAGTCTATTGATGACTCATTTCATCTTTGTTACACGTTTTTTTGGAAATGGAGGCATGCCCCCGGCCTCTGCATCATGATGATGCATGCGGCCATCTTATTAACAATCCAGAAAGTATCGTCATAAAAGTCTTACAGCTCACAAATGGAGCAGAACAAAGTAAAATAAGGAAAATTACATGCGGACAAGGACAACTGGTACAGTGATAAGAAGGATAAGCTCCCTAGAGTCCTATCCTGTTATGCGAGCGCCATCTGAACCGGTTGAATATAACCCGAGCTACCATCTCCCATTGGTTGCACCTAGTAACCAAAGGCTCCCTGGAGTCCATAGGAGTGAGTAAGGATCATGTACGAATCCAAGCTGTAGCTCTGAAGATAACCTGCAAAAAAGTTTAAGTGTGTTGTTTATTAAAAATCATATCATTCCTGCAGTTCCATATAGCCCATAATAGCGCACATATTCCAATCCGAATACGAGTCGCAGTAATCTGTTCAACCCCAGCTAACCACGTCCCAAACAAAGACGCAATATCTACTGGAGGATTAATATTGAAAGTTATATGAATCATTCTCCAAAGTAACTTGGCAAGTGGGCATTCAAGAAATAAGTGTTGTATTGTTTCATCATGATCATAAAAACAACACCGCGAACTGCCTACCCATCGCCTCTTAATTAAGTTGTCCTTTGTGAGTATCACTTGCTTGTGGACAAACCACATGAAGATTTTAATACGCAAAGGAATCTTAACCTTCCAAATGTGTAGCGACCTGGAGAGGGGGCCAGAGTTAATCCGATCCATATAGAATGATTTCACCATAAACATCCCATTCTTAGTTAACTTCATTGTGTTGAATCCGGCTAGGAGAGTTGAACTTCTATCAATCTCCGAACCAGGTGCATCCAGGCGGTCCATCTCTCACCAACTAACACACGTCTGAACTGGATGTTCAAGGGAATTGTTCAAAGGACGGTGCCTACGTAATCCTCCTTATGTTGCAAAATATTATAGAGGGTAGGATATTGGACGGCCAGGGGCGTCTCTCCTAACCACGTATCCTCCCAACATCTTGTTGACATCCCATTGCCAACAAAGAATTTGACCCTATGAAAGAACAGGTCCTTCATTCGCATAAGTCCCTTCCAGAACGGCGAGTCGATCAGTCTCATGGTAACCAGGGCTAGTGTTTTCGAGTGCAGATACTTATTGCACAGGAT
This sequence comes from Triticum dicoccoides, assembly GCF_002162155.2. NCBI lineage: Eukaryota > Viridiplantae > Streptophyta > Magnoliopsida > Poales > Poaceae > Triticum > Triticum dicoccoides. The sequence continues at coordinate 519,805,858 of NC_041393.1, read as the reverse complement.
TTGAGACCACATGCCCTCCGGCTTTGTCTCTAATCTGTATAACCATTTTCTCATAAGACATTTGTTCTTAATTTCTTACCGAGACCCCCTTGGTCTTTAGGTCGTTAAAGGATATCCCATTGCACGAGATGGTATTTCCTCTTGGCCTCATCAGACTGCCAAAAGAAGCGAGATCTAAAGAAATCAAGTCGCTTTCGAACCCCTTTCGAAATGTCAAAGAACGAAAGTAGAAACATCGACATACTAGTCAGTACTGAGTTAATCAGGACTAGCCGACCTCTATATGACATAAGCTTGCCCTTCCAACAACTAAGTTTTTTTTCAATTCGTTCTTCAATACATTTCCATTCTTTATTGGATAGCTTATGGTGATGGATCGTTATACCCAAGTAACTGAATGGTAAAGCACCCGATTCGCATCTGAACAATTGTCTGTAAGTGTGTTCCTCGTCTTTGGCCTTCCCAAAGCAGAACACCTGCTCTTATGAAAATTAATTTTTAAGCCAGACAATTGTTCAAAGAGACACAAGATAAGTTTCATATTACGTGCCTTAGCCATGTCATGTTCCATGAATAGAATAGTGTCATCAACATACTGTAGAATGGATACCCCTCCATCAACTAGATGAGGAACTAGACCCTCTACATGGCCATGCTGCTTGGCCCTTCCAATAATGACGGCTAGCATATCTTCCACAATATTGAACAGAAGAGGAGACATGGAATCCCCTTGTCGCAACCCCTTATGTGTCTGGAAATAGTGACCGATGTCATCATTCACCTTGATTCCAACACTACCTTTCTGGACTTGGGTATCCACTTGGTTCCTCTAGGTTTCACTAAAACCCTTCATGCGCATTGCCTGCTGAAGAAAAGGCCACTTTACTTTATCATACGCCTTCTCAAAGTCCACTTTGAAGATAACCCCATCCAGTTTCTTCGAGTGTATCTCATGAAGCGTTTCTGTAGAACGACCACCCCGTCCAGTATGTGTCGTCCCGGCATGAACGCTGTCTGGCTTGGTTGGATCACCGAATGAGCAATTTGTGTCAATCTATTGGTTCCAACCTTTGTGAAAATTTTGAAACTCACATTCAATAGACAAATGGGCCGGAATTGTTTGATCAGAACTGCCTCATCTTTCTTAGGTAGCAGCGTTATTGTACCAAAGTTAAGATGGAACAACTCCAAATGGCCGTCGAAAAAATCGTGAAACATAGGCATAAGATCATATTTAATAATATGCCAACATTTTTTATAGAATTCAGTTGGAAAACCCATCAGGTCCCGGTGCTTTATTCGGCTTCATTTGGGAAATTGCCTGATGAACCTCTTTTTCAGTAAACGGTGCAGAGTGAACATCATTTTCTGCTGCTCAATCAATCACAGATTCATCAATCATAGATTCATCAAGTGACACCGTAGTTGTATTCGGGGGTCCAAAAAGTTTTTTATAATAGTTAGAGATGTATGCTTTCAGATTTTCATGTCCCACTATTGTCCCCTCCTCCTGTTCAAGATGTATGATTTTCTTCTTCCTATGCTTACCATTTGCAACCCAGGAAGAATTGTGTATTGTCGTCCCCTTGGACAACCCTAAGCGTTTTTTGCACGCAATGCCCACTTCAGCTCCTCTTCTCTCAAGAGAGTTCGTAGACCTTGTCAGCATCGGACTTGGTTCGTTGCTCATTAACAGAAAGAAGAGTGGCTTCAGCCTTTAAGTCTAGTGCCTCAATCAATTGAGTAAGACACTCTTTTTCTCGTTTGAAAATCCCACTCTCATTTCGGGCCCAACCTCTCAGAAACTGTCGGAGATGTCTAATTTTATTTTGCCATCTCTCAACATGTGTCCTTCCACTAAGCGGCTTAGCCCATTCTCGTGCAATCATGTCCATAAATCCTTCTCGCTCAAACCAGCTTTGCTCGAAGGAGAAGATATTTTTATTTGCCAAATGGCTAGCCTCCCTCGAGTCTAAAAGAAGTGGTGTGTGATCCAAGATCGCTCTCTGCATCGCATGGACCGACACCAACGGATATTTTTGTTCCCACTCCACACTAGCAAGTACCCTATCCAGCTTTTCATAAGTCGGAATAGGTAACGAGTTGGCCCATGTAAACTGTCTACCAGTGAGCTCTTTTTCTCTCAAATTGAGACTCGGTAAACATATTAAACATCATAGACCATCGTCCATCAAAATTGTCATTATTCTTTTCATCTCTCCTCCTAATGATATTAAAATCCCCCCCCAACTAGTATTGGCAGATTTTCATCTCCATAAACCCGCATCAGATCGGCCAAAAAGTCAGGTTTGAATTCAGGTTGTGCTGCCCCATATACAACTACTAGAGACCATCAGAACCCATCCAGTTTTGATCGCACCCTGAATTTAACCAAAAAATCTCCATGAACCACATTAAGCACCTCTAATGTCTCATGCCGTAGTCCTAGTAAAATCCCGCCAGATCTTCCTCTAGGAGGTAAGATGTGCCAGTCAAAATTGATACCACTGGAGAGAGTTTGAAGAAACTGTGATGTGAAATTATCTCGTCCAGTTTCCAAAAGTGCAATAAAGTCTAAGTGTTGTTCTATCATTGTCTCTGCTAAGAATCTTTGTTTAGCCAAGTCAGCTAGACCTCTTCTATTCCAGAAGATCCTTTCATAAATCATCATGAAATTTTTTCTTAAGCTTAACTCTGGCACTTCTGCGTCTTGCCGAAGTAGGATAAATTTTCTGCTTCCAGGGCCGTTTGGGCTTCTTGTCAACACCCTGCAGGAAAGTAGGATTGGCGACGCCAGAAACTGCACCCTCCATCAGGAGAGGCTTTACCATGTCTGTAGTCTTAGAATCCTCCTCCTCCTCCTCCTCTGCACTAGGCAAAAGCTTATTACATATATTTGCAAGATCAGCCATTCCTAAGTTGTTCATTTCATTTTCATTCATGGGTTTGATAGATGCAAGATTTTGAATGATTTCGGAAGCCCTCCCCTCTTCCAAGTCTAAAAGATCGTTAACGGATTTGACGACCTCAGTTTCATTTGATCCCAAAGAAATTCCTAAGTCGTTTGCCTTATCTACTATTTCATTCTCTGAGAAGTGCAAAATTGAACAACTTTTATCAAAATACGCACCTGTAGTAGCGTCGACATGATGAAGCATGGCGGCCCTCTTGGCACGTGATGTCTACTACACAACCTTCTTCTTGTAGACGTTGTTGGGCCTGCAAGTGCACAGGTTTGTAGGACAGTAGCAAATTTCCCTCAAGTGGATGACCTAAGGTTTATCAATCCGTAGGAGGCGTAGGATGAAGATGGTCTCTCTCAAACAACCCTGCAACCAAATAACAAAGAGTCTCTTGTATCCCCAACACACCCAATACAATGGTAAATTGTATAGGTGCACTAGTTCGGCGAAGAGATGAAGATACAAGTGCAATATGGATGGTAGATAAAGGTATTTGTAATCTGAAATTATAAAAACAGCAAGGTAGAAAGCGATAAAAGTGAGCGTAAACGGTATTGCAATGGTAGGAAACAAGGCCTAGGGTTCACACTTTCACTAGTGCAAGTTCTCTCAACAATAATAACATAGATAGATCATATAACAGTCCCTCAACATGCAACAAAGAGTCACTCCAAAGCCACTAATAGCAGAGAACAAACGTAGAGATTATGGTAGGGTACGAAACCACCTCAAAGTTATTCTTTTGGATCGATCTATTAAATTGTTTGTACTAGAATAACACCTTAAGACACAAATCAACCAAAACCCTAATGTCACCTAGATACTCCATTGTCACCTCAAGTATCCGTGGGTATGACTATACTATATGCATCACACAATCTCAGATTTATCCAACCAACACAAAGTACTTCAAAGAGTGCCCCAAAGTTTCTACCGGAGAGTCAAGACGAAAACGTGTGCCAACCCCTATGCATAAGTTCACAAGGTCACTCAACCCCTATGTGCCAACCCCTATGCATAGGTTCATGGGTGGAACCCGCAAGTTGGTCACCAAAACATACATCAAGTGGCACATGATATCCCATTGTCACCACAGATAAGCACGGCAAGACATACATCAAGTGTTCTCATAAAAGACTCAATCCAATAAGATAAATTCAAAGGGGAAACTCAATTCATCACAAGAGAGTAGAGGGGGAGAAACATCATAAGATCCAACTACAATAGCAAAGCTCGGGATAAACCAAGATCGTGCCATAGAGGGAACACGAGAGAGAACACGAGAGAGAGAGAGAGAGAGATCAAACACATAGCTACTGGTACATACCCTCAGCCTCGAGGGTGAACTAGTCCCTCCTCGTCATGGATAGCGCCGGGATGATGAAGATGGCCACCGGTGAAGGATCCCCCCTCCGGCAGGGTGCCAGGAAGGGCTCCCGAGAGGTTTTTGGTGGCTACAGAGGCTTGCGGCGGCGGAACTCCCGATCTATCTTGATATTCGATGTTTTTAGGGTACATGGGCTTATATAGGCGAAAGAAGTCGGTCGGGGGGGGGGGTGCTCGAGGGGTCCACGAGACAGGGGGGTGCGCCCAGTAGAGGGGGGCGCCCCCTATCTCCTGGCCTCCTCGATGATCTTCTGACTTGAACTCCAAGCCTCCAGGATCATAATCTTCCCAAAATCACGCTGCCGAAGGTTTCATTCCGTTTGGACTTTGTTTGATATTCCTTTTCTTCGAAATACTGAAACAGGCAATAAAACAACAATATGGGCTGGGCCTCCGGTTAATAGGTTAGTCCCAAAAGTAATATAAAAGTGTATAATAAAGGCCATAATCATTCAAAACAGGTAATATAATAGCATGGAACAATCAAAAATTATAGATACGTTGGAGACGTATCAGCACACGCTAGCTGCAGGTCGTCCGCATCCGGCTGTCCCTGGATCCGGTTGCTGACACGCCTACCAGCCGACACCGGATCCGCGATCCCGCCAAAAGCGATAAGTTCCTCCGCCGTCCTCGCCCGAGGGGTATGTTCCCGACTCCCATGCCCATCCCCTATCATCGGTGAAGGAGGTAGGGCGTGGTCGAGCGGAACTCGGCCATAGAGGTTAAGGGGGGAGAAGACCATAGAGCCGCCTACTCACTAGTCCCTCTCCCCCTCTCCCCACCAGAACATCTCGTCCCCTAGCCGCATTGTACGGAACGGTCCTGTGGGGGAGTTACGACATGGGACTCCTTCCCGCACCTAACCCCCAGCTCGCCATTCTGCACGGCGCGGTCCTGCGGGGGGATTACGGCACGTGACTCCTTCCTGCACCTCACCTCCAGCTCGTCCGTGGTCGCCTCAACCGTGGTGGGAAGAGTGCCACAGACCTCCTGTCCAGGCGCCCCTCCTGAAGAAGACAGGCCGGGCACAAGTAGGCGGGTGCTATGGGCCTCCTGCCCATGCCCCCCCACTCGCAGCCGCCTCGTAAGTGACGACCTGCCCGCCAGGGGTGGAAACAATCATGTCTGGGCCGCAGTCAACGTGTCCCTTGAGTGCCGTCGTCGCCTCGCAGGCTAGACTCAACACCGGTGGCAACTCAAGTTCCGTCGGGTCATCTGCCTCGACTCTGGTGCTCCATAACCGACTAGGAGCCGACCTCGATCCAAACGAACCAAAGCGAAGCATGTTCATTGGAGTTGTGGACGTGTCCTCCTACATCGGCGTCACCATCGGTGTCGACGTGTTGCTCCTCTCGGCCTCCTTTCCCGCATGTTGTTGCATTAGAGCCACCGCCGGCGTCGTTCCTCTCAACCTCCTCCCCCATGTCCTGCTACACTGAAACTATCGCCGGCGTCGTTCCTCTCGGCCTCCTCACTCGCGTTCTCTCCCGCATGTTTTTGCATTAGCGCCACCGCCAGCGTTGTTCCTCTCAACCTCCACTCCCAGGTCCTGCTACACTTGTGCGGTCATCGTTCCTCTCTGTCTCGTCTCTCATGTCCTGCTACACTAAAGCCATCGCCAATGTCGTTCCTCTTGGCCTCCTTGCTCATATCCTACTACAATGGTTGCGGCATCATCGTTGTTCTTTCCAACTTCCTCCTCTGCGTCCTACTACACTGACGCCGTCGTCATCATCATTCTTTTTGGCCTACTCCTCCACTTCCTACTACACTGACGACGTCATGGCGGGCACACTGCATTTTTTCACCATCATCCTCTGCCTCAACGCCTTTCTATTCGTTACTCCACATGAACTTTCTCTGCGGCGATGGCGCTACCAAATAACTCATTGTGTCGCCGATGAGATCGCTCGCCCGCGACTCCATGCTCGCCGTGTCAGACGTGGCGCCACGACCACCGCCCACCGCTGTCGCCGAGGCATTCTAGTGTAACATTGTGTGTTATGGATAGTTGTTAAGTCTTAATCATATTCCGTGCAAGCAACCAAACAACATGCACTCATCTGACCACATACAATGCGAGCAACCAAACACGATGCATAGAGGCATCGTTACGATGCAGGAAGAGGACATGCAGGCAATCAATCAACATACACATGTTGCTTTTTTGCCTGCATATACTCAATCAGACCCAACTGAAACAAGTATGCAAATGTAAAAAATGCTGCAGGTAACCAAACGCATTCTGAGATGCCCTCTGTAAGACAATATGTTTGGGGGGAACCGGCACAACCCTCTAGGGGTGGCCTATCACACATATATATAATGAGGTGGTATAGAACGGTATAGTATACACATGTAAATACAGAAGCTATACAGTCTAACACCCTCCCTCAATCTTAGTCACTTCCTAAAGAATCTAGAAGGGTAAGATTGCGCCTGCAAGGCTCAAACTGCCGTAAAGTGTAACACCCACGATGCGGCTATATCTCTCACATGTCGAGGCACGACTTAGAGGCATAACCGCATGGTGGTTTTGTCGCAAGAAGGGTCATATTCACACAATCCCATGTAATGAACAAGAATGGGATAAAGAGTTCGCTTACAATCGCCACTTCACACAATGAACATATAATTCATACATTATTCAGAGTACACACATAGTCCGACTACGGACGAAGCCAAAAGAAAAGAAGATAACCCAACTGCTAGATCCCCGATTGTCCCAACTGGGCTCCATACTGATCAACTAGAAACGAAACATAGCAACGACCAAGATCTTCGTTGAGCTCCCATCTGAGCTCGACTGCATCAGCTGCATTGGTATCATCGGCACCTGCAATTGTTGTGATAGTATCTGGTGAGTCACGAGGACTCAGCAATCTCAAAACCCGTGAGATCAAGACTATTTAAGCTTATGGGTAGGATAAGGTAATGAGGTGGAGTTGCAGCAAGCACTAAGCAAATATGGTGGCTAACATACGCAAATAAGAGCGAGAAGATAAGCAACGGAACGGTCGAGAAGCTAGAAGTGATCCTGAAACTACTTACGCACAATCATAACACAAAGACCGTGTTCACTTCCCGGACTCCGCCGAAAAGAGACCATCACGGCTACACATGCGGTTGATGCGTTTTAATTAAATCAAGTGTCAAGTTGTCAGGACCCCGACTCAATGCCACATCGATCTAGCATGTAACACCTCATATCACTTTGCGGCCTCACGCACGGTATCCCCACGGGTGTCGCCTTACCTTTGCCCGAGACAGTTTGCGCCTTTTGGCACACGTATATGATGGTGTCGCTAGCATCCATATGATAAAGAGCCCGGGCTGACATGGCTAGTCGTAAACCCAAAGTGGCACTAACTTACAGGGACAAGCATCCATGACCCAGCATCGAACGTGTCGGTCATCAGTGAGTGAATCCAGGCTGTAGCACTGGGCTAACAGGCCTCTGGTGAACCGGGCTGTAGCGGGCTAGCAGGACTCCGGTATTCATCGCGTGACATTTCCCCGAAGGGACAGACACATGAACGAAGAAGGACACATGCCGGCCAGCCTAAGTGTTCCGGAGCAGTAGCAAGCTACCAGGGCTCAGTGGAAGCACTAGGAGACATTTCCCGGCAAGAGAGACTACTAAGGATAAACAACTAGATAGTCAGATCCCACACATAGCAATACACATTACACGTACACATAACATGCAAGTATGTGTTGTACAACATGGCATCACAGCATAACTCAACAACTCATATAGATAAAGGCTCAGAAGAGCCATCATAGCATTTTTACAAACAGGGGTCACATGACCCAACATTCAGAGCAATCAAGCAACAAACGGAAGCATTACATGTCTGAGTACAGACATCTATAAATGAAAAAGGCTGAAAGCCTGACTATCTACAACGTCCGATCAGGATCGTAGCTGAGGTACAAGCTACTCGTCGAAGTCCACGAGAACACTAATAAGACCGAAGTCTCCGCTGCAAAAGCATAAATAAAGCAACATGAGTACAAAGGTATTCAGCAAGACTTACATCAGATCCTATCATACATGCATTTGTATCAAGGGGGTAATGTGGGGTTTAGTTGCAGCAAGCCAGCTTTGACTCTGTGGCTATCCTGTTCTACGACTACCGGAAACTCTTGAGGTGAGACAACGTACACGAGTCCACTAATCACCACACAATACACTACTATGGATTCATCCCCGTCTCCCTACGAGAAGGCCATCCATAGCACTCACACTTGTCTTGAGAATTTTAGAGTATCCACTTCAAGTTGTCTATGTACCATGTAAGCATCCAAGAAGTCCATAACCGCGGACCCGGCTATTCGAATAGATCATGTTAACCCTGCAGGGGTGTACTTCTTCACACACGCTCTCGCCACTTACCGCCATGCACACGTCATGTATCTCGGCAACCTTCAAGCGGAAGCCTGGCGAGGGTGTCGGCCACGACCTGACTAACCACACAAGACTCTAATCCAGGTTTATCGCCTATTCGGGTTCCATCCGCAAGGAGATCCGGCCGGGGTGTCGCTCACGGCCCCAAACGATGTGAGCAGGGTTCCCAAGCCCACCATCCGGGTGCCACTTGGTACACCGTGCCACCTGTGCCTAGTTTGTCCCAAGCCCACCCTGCCGGGTGCCACCTGGTAGAAAAATAGCACTACCTACAAACACCAGAAACTAGTTGCGACTCCTGGACAGAGATCAAGTCGGTTAATAAGTCGAGAGGGCTTGGAGCGCCCGGAGCCCAATGTGTGGTAGTATCGAGTCATTGGACAACATACATAGAACTCGGTGCTTAAGGACGGTTCCAGTGAGACAACCCACCATGTACTCCTACATGGCCTCTCACCGCTACCTTTACCAAATCGTGTTCACACACTTAACTCTCAGCACCAGAACATATCGTAACACTCCAATTCATTCCCAATGAATCAGACCTGACACAACTCTAAGCAATAGCAGGCATAGCATGGTAGGAACACAACATGGCTCAATCAACTCCTACACATGCTAGTGGGTTTCAACTATTTACTGTGGCAATGACAGGTCATGCAGAGGAATGGGTTCAACTACCGCAGCACAAAGTAACAGATGAATCGTTGTTGTCCTAATGCAATAACTGAGAGCAGGAGCGAGAGAGTAGGGTTTTATCGAAATGAACAAGGGGGTTTGCTTGCCTGGTAAATCAACAAGGAAGGCACTGCTTCATAGACAGGCACTCTGGAACAGACTCCGGAGCAGGACCTATCGAGAAGGAACAGTGTCGGCAATCAACACACAAACATATGCAACAATATGATGCATGAACATGGCATGAAGATGTGATGTTGTTTGAGCTAATGCAACTAGTAATCATTTGGTTTGAAGTCCATTTGAACCATAAGCTCAAATGCATCTCCAAAGTAGGCTCGTATATATGCCATAATGTGTTTTCACCTATACAGCAAGTATAAGTTGGTTTGTCATGCATGAAACTAGTATAGATGGAAAGATTGCATTTTTCTAATAATTTTTCATATATAATTTATTTTAATCTGAGCTACGGTTGAATTGATATGAATTTTTGAAGTTTAAATCAATTTCTGGAATTTCCTGAATTATTTTAATTCCAGAAAATATATTATTGCGCCAGCATGACGTCAGCACGACGTCAGAAGTCAACTGCGGCTGACTGGGGTCAAACCTGACGTGTGGGGTCCACACGTCAGTGTCAGGGGATTAAACAGGGGGTTAGATTAACTTAATTAAAAGATTAGAGGGCACCGGGGCCCACAGTCAGTGTCAGAGGGGTTAGTTAACGGTGATTAGCACTAAGCTAATCACCTGGCCGACGGGGCCCACCCGTCAGGCCGGCGATGTCATCGGCGGCGACCTCTGGACGCGGCAGCGTCCGCAATACCGGCCACGGGAACGGCGTCGGAGAGCACCGGGGCGTAGCCCGGGCTCGTCCGCATCCAGGGGAGCAGACGGGAAGCCGCGGGGACACCGGAGCTCGCCGGAGCAAAGCTCGCGGCGGCGGCCGGAGCTCGGCTTCGGTCGGGAACAGGCTGCGGGGCACGGGGAGACCACCTGAGGGGCTCAGCGGCACCCTCGTGGCATCGGGAGCACGCTAGGGTGCTTGGTTTGGGCGGAGGCGGGCCGAGACGACAACGGCGACATGGACGGCGTCGAGAAGCTTCGGCCATGGTGGGGAGGAGGGCTACGGCGAGCGGGCAGCGAAATGGAGAGAGGGGAATGGTGGCGGAGCTCACCGCGGTTGCAGCGGGCGTTGAAGCGGGCTCGGGGAAGGCTTGGGGCAGCCAGAGCGACGACGGCGATCTCGTCGGCCGAAGCTTGAAGACGACGGCGATTGCGATGAAGCGGAGCTCGCCCGGGTTGCTTTGCTCGGTGAGGAGGGAGAGGGGGTCGCGGCGGAGCTGGGAAGCGTGTCGGGGAGGTGAGGGGAGGCCGGTGGCCGCGGCAACGGCGAGCGGCGGCGGTGATGGCGCTCGAGTGTGCGAGGGAGAGAGCAGGGGGAGAGGAGGAGGGTGAGGGAGAGTGCGAGAGGGGTCGGGGTGGCTGCGTGGCGTCTCCGGGGCATCCAGACGAGGAGGGGAGAGGGCAGGCAGGCAGAGAGGGAGGTGGCGTGGCGCGGTGGCGCGCGCGCGCGCCGGGCACGCTCCCATCCCTCTGTCGGGGAGGAAGACGACAGAGGGGGGCCAGTGGGCTGGGCCGGCGCTGGCTGCTGGGCCGGCCAGGCCGCACAGGGAGGAGGCCCAGGTAAGTTTCTCCTCTTTTTCTGTTTTCTAATTTTTCTGACATTTTTTTTGATTTAATTAAAATATTAAATCATTTTATTACCTTATGCCAATTTTTGCAGGAGCTAACTATATTATTCCAGAGCTCCCCAACAGGTGGCATAATTTTTGGACATATATTAATATATATAACTAATATATTTCCAATGCAAATACTTATGCATTAATTCCAAATGCCCAAAATAAATACCCATGAGCTCTTAAAAATATTGGTTTGATTTTTATCTCTGTCCAATATTTTCACAGAGCAACATGAGCATTTTCTTGGACCCTTTTGGAGAAATTTTTATTTGGGTCATTTTCAAAAATGATTCTGAGCGTTCCACCAATCCTCATTTCAAATTTAAATGAAAATTTAAACATGATGCACAAATGACTAGCTAGTCTAGGTCATACCAGACTAGGGATGTGACAACTCGCCCCCACTTGAAAGAATCTCGTCCCGAGATTCAGGGGTCGACGGAAAGAAAGCGGGGTACTCCAATCGAAGACGATCTTCTCGCTCCCAAGTAGCTTCTCTCTCGGAATGATGAGACCAGTGAACTTTGAGAAACTTGATGTTCTGACGTCGGGTAACACGCTCGGCTTGATCAAGGATGCGAACCGGGTACTCTCGGTATGTGAGGTTATCTTGGAGATCAAGCGTTTCGTGGTCCACTCCGCGGATGGGATCCGAGAAGCAAAGCCTGAGTTGAGAGACGTGGAAGACATCATGAACTCGAGAAAGATGTGGGGGTAGTTCCAATTGGTAGGCAACCTCTCCTCGTTTAGCGAGAATACGAAAAGGACCAATGTAACGAGGAGCCAACTTGCCCTTGATACCGAAACGATGGGTACCCTTCAAAGGAGTAACCCGAAGGTAAGCTTGGTCGCCAATTTCATAAGTCATATCCTTATGATGACGATCGTACTGGCTTTTCTGACGAGACTGGGCTGTTTTCAAGTTCCCACGAATGATGCGAACTTGCTCTTCTGCCTCCTGGATCATGTCCGGTCCAAAGAATTGTCTTTCACCAGTTTCTGACCAGTTCAAAGGTGTTCGACATCTTCGTCCATAGAGAACCTCAAAAGGAGCTTTCTTGAGGCTGGATTGATAGCTATTGTTATAAGCAAACTCGGCAAAAGGAAGACATTTCTCCCAATCCATACCGAATGAGATAACGCAAGCTCTAAGCATGTCTTCGAGAATTTGGTTGACCCGTTCCACCTGACCACTCGACTGAGGGTGGAAAGCGGTACTGAAGGAAAGATGGGTTCCCATGGCAGTTTGGAAACTCTCCCAGAAATGAGAAGTGAAAAGACTGCCACGGTCTGAATTGATCTCTAGTGGAACACCATGAAGTGACACTATTCGAGAAATATATAAGTCAGCAAGCTGACTAGCAGTGATACTCTCTCGAACAGGAAGGAAGTGAGCCACTTTGGAAAGACGATCAACGACTACGAAGATAGCGTTATTCCCTTTCTTGGTCCTGGGAAAGCCGGTGATGAAGTCCATACCAACTTTATCCCATTTCCACTCAGGAATAGCTAAAGGCTGAAGGGTGCCAGCAGGCCTTTGATGTTCTGCCTTAACGCGACGACAAACGTCACATTTAGCAATGAACTCAGCGATTTCTCTCTTCATCCTAGTCCACCAGAACCTCTGGCGTAGGTCCTGATACATCTTAGTACTACCGGGATGAATCGTGAGAGGAGATTCACACGCCTCCTTAAGAATCAGTTGTCGAAGATGTTGCTTCTTGGGAACCACCAAGCGATTCTCAAAGAAAACAACACCACGATCATCCATAGAGAAACATCCACCAACTCCCTTCTTAATGTTTCTCTTGATCCGAGAAATTCCTGTGTCTTGCTTTTGAGCAGCGACAATCCGATCTTCAAGATCAGGTTTCGCCACCAAGGTAGAAAGGAATCCATGAGGAGCAATGTGAAGATTAAGCTTAGAGAATTCCTCATGGAGAAGTGGTTGGCCTTGCTGCAACATGAGATTGTTGCAATAGGATTTACGGCTTAGAGCATCAGCCATGACATTGGCTTTGCCTGGGGTGTAGGTAATCCCTAGATCATAATCTGTGATTAACTCCAACCATCGTCTTTGCCTAAGGTTCAGATCCGGTTGGGTGAAGATATACTTGAGACTCTGGTGATCGGTGTAGATCTCGCAACGTTTACCAAGAAGGTAATGTCGCCAGGTCTTGAGTGCATAGACTACGGCTGCAAGCTCTAGATCATGTGTAGGATAATTCTCCTCATGTGGATGCAACTGTCGAGATGCATAGGCAATCACATGACGATCCTGCATAAGAATGCAACCTAGTCCCTGTCGTGAGGCGTCGCAGTAGATAATAAAGTCTTTAGTGAAATCCGGTGGCACAAGTATGGGAGCAGAAGTCAAGCGTCTTTTCAGTTCCTGAAAATTGTACTCACACTGTGGGGACCACTCGAACTTTTTATCTTTCTTGAGAAGTGCCGTGAGGGGTTTGGCTACTTTGGAGAAATTTTCAACAAAGCGGCGACAATAGCTGGCTAGACCAAGGAAACTCCTAACTTGTTTAACGGTCTCAGGTGGAGTCCAATCAAGAACGGCTTGAACTCTCTCGGGATTGACAGCAATGCCCTTACCAGAAATTACGTGGCCTAGGTAGGTCACTTCTGGCAACCAAAATTCACACTTGGAGAACTTGGCATAAAGGCGGTGCTCTCTGAGTTTTTCTAACACAAGTCTAAGATGTTCGGCATGCTCTTCCTCGTTCTTCGAGTACATAAGAATATCATCGAGGTAAACCACGACAAAGTTATCTAAGTACTCCATGAAGATTGAGTTCATCAAGCGGGAGAATGTGGCTGGGGCGTTGGTTAGGCCGAAGGACATGACGGTGTACTCGTACTGGCCATAACGAGTGACAAAAGCTGTCTTGGGAATGTCCCCGTTTCTGATCTTGATTTGGTGGTATCCTAACCTTAAATCCATCTTGGAGAAGACTGAGGATCCAGCGAGCTGATCATACAGATCGTTGATCCTGGGGAGCGGATATTTGTTCTTTATCGTGACCAAATTAACGGGACGATAATCTACAACCATCCGGTCCGTACCATCCTTCTTCTTGACGAAGAGGACGGGGCAAGCCCAGGGAGAAGAACTAGGACGGATGAAACCTTTTTGCAAGGACTCATCAAGTTGTTTCTTAAGCTCGGCTAGTTCTAAGGGTGCCATCTTGTAAGGTCTCCTAGAGATTGGAGCTGTTCCTGGGATAAGATCTATGACGAACTCTACATCTCTGTCAGGTGGAACACCTGGCAGTTCCTCTGGAAAGACATCCGGAAAGTCACGGACTACCGGGATATCTTCAAGATCTGGAAGAGGGCTGGCATTAAGAGAATAGAGCTGACGCTTTGCAACTCTAGTGGAGACAGTGACTATCTTGCCAGATGGGTGTGTAAGCTGAACAGATCTGGTGTAACAATCAATCTTGGCATGATGAGCTGTCATCCAGTCCATACCCAAGATGATGTTAATATCTAAGGACTTGAGGGCTACAAGTGATGCAAGGAATACAAGTCTGTCAACAAGGATTTCGTTACCATGGCTTACACTAGAGGTTTGCCATTTGGATCCAGGAGTTTGGATGACTAGCGGAGTTGGCATATCACAAAATGACAGGTTGTGCAAACGGGCATAGCCTTCAGAAATGAAGGAGTGAGATGCTCCAGTATCGAATAGAACTGATGCTGGGTGACAATTGACAAGGAGTGTATCAAGAACGACATCCGGATCATCATGAGCGTCTTTAGCTGAGACGTGATGCACACGTCCACGTTCAGTGGGGGCTGACTTGACACTGATCATCTTGCGTGATGGCTTAATACAGCCAACAGTCTTCTCGGGCTGGGGTGGAGCATAACTAGTCTGAGAGCAGTCACATGCATAGTGTCCTGGCTTCCCGCATGGGAAGCAAGTCCCTGAGGTTGGACGTGGACCCGCACTGACAAACGGTCTACCAGTAGGCCTGGGTGGAACATATGACTGAGCTGGGGGAGACACCACATGAGATGACCTCGGTGTATAACCGGAAGGAAGAGCGTAGTTTGGAACCCAAATCCGGCGCTTCTGGGAACTAGAGCCAGGGGAAGATCCCAAATCACGGATGTGCTTACGAGACTCCTCGTAAGTGAGCTGAGCTGTCTCTGCATTGATGGCCTTGTTCACAAGGGCTTGGAATGTATCACAATGATGCAGGTGGAGATCACGACGCAACTTGGGGTTGAGACCCTTCCGGAACCTAGCTTGCTTCTTGGCGTCCGTGGACACTTCTTCTGTGGCATAGCGGGCAAGGTTCTCGAACTCTCTGCTATAAGCATCAACAGCCATCTTATTCTGGGTGAAACTACAGAACTCTTCTCTCTTGCGATCAAGGAGGGCCTGGGAAATGTGTTGCTCGCGAAAAGCCTCAGTGAAATCTCTCCAGGTAGGAATCTGGCCAGCTGGAAGCATAGCCTCATAGTTCTGCCACCAAAGACTAGCAGGACCTTCCAGGTGGTATGCAGCATAAGTGACCTTGTCATCTTCAGCTACGCGCGCGGAATGCAGCTTATGAGTGATGCTACGGAGCCAGTCATCTGCATCGAGTGTCTCGATGGAATGACGAAAGGTAGGTGGGTGCAAGCGAATGAAGTCATGAATGGTAGCAGACTTATTGGACTGAGGTGCGGTGTTCTCCTCGATGCGTGCCAACAAACGGTTAGACTCACGCTTGTTCCTCTCCATTTCTAACATGAACTCTGTCAACGAAGGTGGGTCGGGAGGATCCTCATCCCTACCATCTTCATGGTTCTGGCTACGAATAATAGAACTTGATGACATCCTGAGAAACGAAACCAAGGACGGAATCAGCATCAATCTATAGGCTATAGAATGTAGGACAAGGGATTAGTATCACTCGAACTCCTAGGGAAATTCCGGTAGCATAACGACAGTAAAATGCTCAGAATGAGACATCCTACTAAAAATGGGGTGGTAACATACTCATCATCAGCACTCAAGGTTCTGAGATAGTGCTAAACAGACTACACCGGAAATACTCAAAACTGGGGTATGACTCTGATCAACCAATCCTATGGGACTACGGAGTAGTAACACGTGATCCTAATAGACGGAAGAGAAAGCCTAGTTCCTTAACCCCGTAGGAAAGATAGGATGACTCAGATCAGAAGGCCATGAGGTATAAGGAGTAAAGAGAGCCTTACGTTCCTTCCCACAATCAATTCCCTTACATAACTAAAGAATTTCTAGACCCAACTTCGACCAGTTGGCTTGGTAATCCTACAGGCAGTCAGGCTCTGATACCAACGCTGTCAGGACCCCGACTCAATGCCACATCGATCTAGCATGTAACACCTCATATCACTTTGCGGCCTCACGCACGGTATCCCCACGGGTGTCTCCTTACCTTTGCCCGGGACCGTTTGCGCCTTTTGGCACACGTATATGATGGTGTCGCTAGCATCCATATGATAAAGAGCCCGGGCTGACATGGCTAGTCGTAAACCCAAAGTGGCACTAACTTACAGGGACAGGCATCCATGACCCAGCATCGAACGTGTCGGTCATCAGCGAGTGAATCCAGGCTGTAGCACTGGGCTAACAGGACTCCGGTGAACCGGGCTGTAGCGGGCTAGCAGGACTCCGGTATTCATCGCGTGACATTTCCCCGAAGGGACAGACACAGGAACGAAGAAGGACACATGCCGGCGAGCCTAAGTGTTCCGGAGCAGTAGCAAGCTACCAGGGCTCAGTGGAAGCACTAGGAGACATTTCCTGGTAAGAGAGACTACTAAGGATAAACAACTAGATAGTCAGATCCCACACATAGCAATACACATTACACGTACGCATAACATGCAAGTATGTGTTGTACAACATGGCATCACAGCATAACTCAACAACTCATATAGATAAAGGCTCAGAAGAGCCATCATAGCATTTTTACAAACAGGGGTCACATGACCCAACATTCAGAGCAATCAAGCAACAAACGGAAGCATTACATGTCTGAGTACAGACATCTATAAATGAAAAAGGTTGAAAGCCTGACTATCTACAACGTCCGATCAAGATCGTAGCTGAGGTACAAGCTACTCGTCGAAGTCCACGAGAACACTAATAAGACCGAAGTCTCCGCTGCAAAAGCATAAATAAAGCAACATGAGTACAAAGGTACTCAGCAAGACTTACATCAGATCCTATCATACATGCATTTGTATCAAGGGGGTAATGTGGGGTTTAGTTGCAGCAAGCCAGCTTTGACTCTGTGGCTATCCTGTTCTACGACTACCGGAAACTCTTGAGGTGAGACAACGTACACGAGTCCACTAATCACCACACAATACACTACTATGGATTCATCCCCGTCTCCCTACGAGAAGGCCATCCATAGCACTCACACTTGTCTTGAGCATTTTAGAGTATCCACTTCAAGTTGTCTATGTACCATGTAAGCATCCAAGAAGTCCATAACCGCGGACCCGGCTATTCGAATAGATCATGTTAACCCTGCAGGGGTGTACTTCTTCACACACGCTCTCGCCACTTACCACCATGCACACGTCATGTATCTCGGCAACCTTCAAGCGGAAGCCTGGCGAGGGTGTCGGCCACGACCTGACTAACCACACAAGACTCTAATCCAGGTTTATCGCCTATTCGGGTTCCATCCGCAAGGAGATCCGGCCGGGGTGTCGCTCACGGCCCCAAACGATGTGAGCAGGGTTCCCAAGCCCACCATCCGGGTGCCACTTGGTACACCGTGCCACCTGTGCCTAGTCTGTCCCAAGCCCACCCTGCCAGGTGCCACCTGGTAGAAAAATAGCACTACCTACAAACACCAGAAACTAGTTGCGACTCCTGGACAGAGATCAAGTCGGTTAATAAGTCGAGAGGGCTTGGAGCGCCCGGAGCCCAATGTGTGGTAGTATCGAGTCATTGGACAACATACATAGAACTCGGTGCTTAAGGACGGTTCCAGTGAGACAACCCACCATGTACTCCTACATGGCCTCTCACCGCTACCTTTACCAAATCGTGTTCACACACTTAACTCTCAGCACTAGAACATATCGTAACACTCCAATTCATTCCCAATGAATCAGACCTGACACAACTCTAAGCAATAGCAGGCATAGCATGGTAGGAACACAACATGGCTCAATCAACTCCTACACATGCTAGTGGGTTTCAACTATTTACTGTGGCAATGACAGGTCATGCAGAGGAATGGGTTCAACTACCGCAGCACAAAGTAACAGATGAATCGTTGTTGTCCTAATGCAATAACTGAGAGCAAGAGCGAGAGAGTAGGGTTTTATCGAAATGAACAAGGGGGTTTGCTTGCCTGGTAAATCAACAAGGAAGGCACTGCTTCATAGACAGGCACTCTGGAACAGACTCCGGAGCAGGACCTATCGAGAAGGAACAATGTCGGCAATCAACACACAAACATATGCAACAATATGATGCATGAACATGGCATGAAGATGTGATGTTGTTTGAGCTAATGCAACTAGTAATCATTTGGTTTGAAGTCCATTTGAACCATAAGCTCAAATGCATCTCCAAAGTAGGCTCGTATATATGCCATAATGTGTTTTCACCTATACAGCAAGTATAAGTTGGTTTGTCATGCATGAAACTAGTACAGATGGAAAGATTTCATTTTTTTGATAATTTTTCATATATAATTTATTTTGATCTGAGCTACGGTTGAATTGATATGAATTTTTGAAGTTTAAATCAATTTCTGGAATTTCCTGAATTATTTTAATTCCAAAAAATATATTATTGCGCCAGCATGACGTCAGCACGACGTCAGAAGTCAACTGCGGCTGACTGGGGTCAAACCTTACGTGTGGGGTCCACACGTCAGTGTCAGGGGGTTAAAAAGGGGGTTAGATTAACTTAATTAAAAGATTAGAGGGCACCGGGGCCCACAGTCAGTGTCAGGGGGGTTAGTTAACGGTGATTAGCACTAAGCTAATCACCTGGCCGACGGGGCCCACCCGTCAGGCCGGCGATGTCATCGGCGGCGACCTCTGGACGCGGCGGCGTCCGCGATACCGGCCACGGGAACGGCGTCGGAGAGCACCGGGGCGTAGCCCGGGCTCGTCCGCATCCAGGGGAGCAGACGGGAAGCCGCGGGGACGCCGGAGCTCGCCGGAGCAAAGCTCGCGGCGGCGGCCGGAGCTCGGCTTCGGTCGGGAACAGGCTGCGGGGCACGGGGAGACCACCTGAGGGGCTCAGCGGCACCCTCGTGGCACCGGGAGCATGCTAGGGTGCTTGGTTTGGGGGGAGGCGGGCCGAGACGACAACGGCGACATGGACGGCGGCGAGAAGCTTCGGCCGTGGTGGGGAGGAGGGCTATGGCGAGCGGGCAGCGAAATGGAGAGAGGGGAACGGTGGCGGAGCTCACCGCGGTTGCAGCAGGCGTCGAAGCGGGCTCGGGGAAGGCTTGGGGCAGCCGGAGCGACGACGGCGATCTCGTCGGCCGAAGCTTGAAGACGACGGCGATTGCGATGAAGCGGAGCTCGCCCGGGTTGCTTTGCTCGGTGAGGAGGGAGAGGGGGTCGCGGCGGAGCTGGGAAGCGTGTCGGGGAGGTGAGGGGAGGCCGGTGGCCGCGGCAACGGCGAGCGGCGGCGGTGATGGCGCTCGGGTGTGCGAGGGAGAGAGCAGGGGGAGAGGAGGAGGGCGAGGGAGAGTGCGAGAGGGGTCGGGGTGGCTGCGTGGCGTCTCCGGGGCATCCAGACGAGGAGGGGAGAGGGCAGGCAGGCAGAGAGGGAGGTGGCGTGGCGCGGTGGCGCGCGCGCGCGCCGGGCACGCTCCCATCCCTCTGTCGGGGAGGAAGACGACAGAGGGGGGCCAGTGGGCTGGGCTGGCGCTGGCTGCTGGGCCGGCCAGGCCGCACAGGGAGGAGGCCCAGGTAAGTTTCTCCTCTTTTTCTGTTTTCTAATTTTTCTGACATTTGTTTTGATTTAATTAAAATATTAAATCATTTTATTACCTTATGCCAATTTTTGCAGGAGCTAACTATATTATTCCAGAGCTCCCCAACAGGTGGCATAATTTTTGGACATATATTAATATATATAACTAATATATTTCCAATGCAAATACTTATGCATTAATTCCAAATGCCCAAAATAAATACCTATGAGCTCTTAAAAATATTGGTTTGATTTTTATCTCTGTCCAATATTTTCACAGAGCAACATGAGCATTTTCTTGGACCCTTTTGGAGAAATTTTTATTTGGGTCATTTTCAAAAATGACTCTGAGGGTTCCACCAATCCTCATTTCAAATTTAAATGAAAATTTAAACATGATGCACAAATGACTAGCTAGTCTAGGTCATACCAGACTAGGGATGTGACACAAGTTCTTTACAACCGGACATTAACAAATTCCCATCTGCCACATAACCGCGGGCACGGCTTTCGAAAGTTTATACCCTGCAGGGGTGTCCCAACTTATCCCATCACAAGCTCTCACGATCAGCGAAGGATATTCCTTCTCCCGGGAAGACCCGATCAGCCTCAGAATCCCAGTTACAAGACATTTCAACAATGGTAAAACAAGACCAGCAAGACCGCCCGACTATGCCGCCAAATCCCGATAGGAGCTGCACATATCTCGTTCTCAAGGCACACCAGATGAGACATCCTACGAGTAAAACCAACCCTCAAGTTTCCCCGAGGTGGCCCCGTAGTCTACTTGGTTCGGACCAACACTTAGAGAAGAACTGGCCCGGGGGGTTAAAATAAAGATGACCCTCGGGGCTGCAGACCCCAAGGGAGGGTTATAGGTTGTTAGGCAAATGTAAAACCAATGTTGGGCCTTGCTGGAGGAGTTTTATTCAAGGCGAACTGTCAAGGGGTTCCCATAAACCCGACCGCGTGAGGAATGCAAAATCAAGAAACATAACACCGGTATGACGGAAACTAGGGCGGCAAGAGTGGAACAAAACACTAGGCATAAGGCCGAGCCTTCCACCCTTTACCAAGTATATAGATGCATTAATTAAAATAAGAGATATTGTGATATCCCAACATAAACATGGTCCAACATGGGGCAATCTTCATTTTCACCTACAACTAACAACGCTATAAGAGGAGCTGAGAAAAAGCGGTAACTTAGCCAAACAACGGTTTGCTAGGAAAGGTGGGTTAGAGGCTTGACATGGCAATATGGGAAGCATGGTAAAACAAGTGATAGGTAGCGCAGCATAGCGATAGAACGAAGCAACTAGCAAGCAAAGATAGAAGTGATATCGAGGGTAATGGTCATCTTGCCTGAAATCCTGCTAGGAAGAAGAACGAGTCCATGGAGAAGACGGACCAACGTAGTCGAACGAATCCTCACAAACGCAACGTTACCGGAACTATCAAGTAGAAGCGCAACCAGAAAGAAGCAAACAACATGGTAAACAACCATCATATAAGCATGGCATGATGCACAAACAAGTATGATGCATGTCCGGTTTAATGAGGCATGGCATGGCAAAGTGCATAAACAATACTACAAATTAAGTGGAGCTCAATATGCAACGAGTTACATATTGATGAGACACCACATTTGAGTTATTTAGTTCGCTCTCATTTAGGTACACAACAATATTAAATGTTGTTAAACATGGCAAGAGGTGAAGCATAATTAATATAACTAATTAGGCAAGTTTAAATGAGGCCGGAAACAACAAACAACAATTCCGGGAAATCCTCATGTCCATATTTTGAATTTGCTACTGTTCTGCCATAAACCATATTTTAACGTTGTTAAACAGCAAAACAAAGTGCACCAAGTACATCTATGCATTTTCCCACCCCATTTACATATAAAGTTTTTTAAAATGGGAGCTACGATTATTTAGTTATGAAATAAATCATTTTAGCATAGCATTCAATAAAATTAATGCAAACAGAAAGCTAAACATTTTAAACATGTATGAAGACAGCATATTATGAAACTAGATGAAATTCTAAGAATTTTACATATATAAATTATTTAAATATGATGCATGGTTAACTAGTTATTAGATGCATGAACATTAGCGGTTTTTCTGTAAAACAACACTCTCTGGAAAAATAGCTAAAATTATTCAGAGGAAAAGAAAACACGCATCGGGCCGAATCTATATCTGGCTCGAAACAGAGCAGAGGGGCTGGAGGGGCTGCTCACCCATGGGCCAAGGCCCGGTTGGTGGTGCTGGGATGCAGGAGGACTCGTTGGGCTGGCGCAGACCAGCGGATTGGTCAACGCGGGGCGGCTGGATCGAGCAGGCGCTCGTTGCAGCACAATAGAACAGCGGGAAACAGAGGCAATGGCGGCGGCTTGGCGCTCGACTCGGCACGAGCATCTCCTGGCGAGATCCAACAAGGGGACGACGAGGACCGATGGAACTGGGCGGCGTGGAACGGATCTCATGGCGTGGGTCACAGCCATCCATGGAGGCGGCAGTGGTCCTGCTCGAACAAAGAGACACGAGCGACAAATAGGTGAGAGAAGGAGAAAGAGCGCGAGGTGAAAGGAGAGGGAAGCGGCGGCATGGCTCACTGGAACGCATGGGGCGGTGAGGAGTAGATGCTTGCTCAGGCGGCGGGATCCTGGTGGCTTCGGTGGGCAGAGTCGGGGCGAGCACAAGCAGAGGTGTGGGGCTCCATGCGCGAGGCTGGGGATGTAGCGACGCGTCCTGCGGCTGACTCATTGTTGCTGGATGCAGGGGAGCACGGGACTTGGTTGCGGGGATGACGACGAGGGGGGGGGCCGGGACAATGCAGCCGCAGACTGGGAGATCCATGGCGGGGCTCCTGTCCATGGTGGCGCTACGAAGACAACAGAGAGAGCAGCGTGAGAGGGAGAGAAAAAGAGAGAGCAGATGGGGAAGGAAGGGAGCAGGGCACGGCGGGGAACTCATCTCCTGGTGGCGCTGCTTGCGGCCGAAGCGACGCAAGGTGGTTGAGGAGGGCGACTCGTGAAGAAGGCGTGGTGATCTGGGAGGAGCTCAAGGGGGGTGGCTGGCTGCTTGGGATCGGGCACATCTCGATCTGCAGCTCAGGGCGCCAAGGGAGCATAGAAAGGGGGTGGAGTGATGGTTCTTGGAGCTGCTGATGCGGCTTGATGCAGTGGTTGGGCGGTGACGCGATGGGATTGATGGGACAAGGCTCCTAGGATCTCGGGTTAGTCTGCTTAGTAAGTAGGTGGTCTATATATATATACGAAAGGGGATGATTTGGATCCTCCGATCACGATCGGGCGGTCCGGAATAAATGGGTTAGGGAGTCCAAAAGAGAAACCAAAGATGTTTTACGGATGTTAGGGGATGATTCAAATCCAACGGAGATAACCGAGCGGGTCACGTTCGGGCAAGTTTCGGACGCACGCGAGGGGTGTGAGAGGGGTTTGCTGGTTTGCTAAGAGGGACTCGAAAAACTCGGTTGGTCTCGGAACGGTCAACGAACGCAACGGTGAGAAGCGAGGAACGAGAACTACGAGCGGATGCAAGATTTAAGAAAACAATGCCGATGCAATGCACGTGATGCTATGACATGAGATGCATGACATGAACAAAATGCAAAACAAAAGACAAAAACCCAACCACGAAGGAAATATCATAACACATAGCCGAAAATGGCAAGAGTTGGAGTTACAATTACGGAAAGTTAAATCCGGGATGTTACAACACTCCACCAGTACAAGAGGATCTCGTACGAGATCTAGGATGGCACCGGAGAGAAACCGAAGAGGAAGAGAAGAGGTAAAACAAAGTTGATTTTTTGACAAACGAGTGAAACCACGATCCTTGAGAGGTTGAAAAGTTGAAAGAAAGAACACAATGGAGTTGAACACAATTGAGAGCAATGCGGTAGAAAACAGAAACAAGGAAACCATGTGAACCTTGGAGGTTGCACAGCTATGAATAACGAGTACAATGGACAAGAAGGAATTGAACCCACTCTGGTTGAAACAAGATAAACAAGGAACAAGGGAGAATAAATTCAGACAGCACTCCGGATGAAAAAAGATGCAAGACTTGTTAAGATGAAAAGAACTTGAAAAGAGGACACGACACTCCAGTTAAATGGATAAGCATGAAAAGAACACGATCCTCAATTCAAGAAGATGAGTGAAGAGAGCAACATCACAAGGCCTCCGAAAAAAAGAATATAAGATAGATCATTGGAATAACAGAATGGAGAAGAAAATGCCAACTTCTGCCACAAATGAGCTTGGAAAGCACCCTTCCAAGAAGGTTATAACGGAGTTGTTGGAAATCCCACAACGAAACGAATAAGCTTGTAGTGGGCTTATGGAAAACTTCTCAAAATTAAGGTGAAATTCTGCCACTACGGAAACAAATAATATAATTGATAACACCGACGAGATGAAAAACTTCTTGCACCATGATGATAGAGAGATAACTTGGACCATTGATAATCACCATGAAGCAACATTCCATAGGGAAGACTTTAGGTGAAATATCACACAAGATAACTCCAACGAAGATATTAATGGATTTAAAATACCTCATTCTTGACAACATGAGAATCGCGAAACATGAATGGAAATTGTCAAGAATGATATAACGCCATCTCGAAGATAACGTAGAAGGAATTGCACTTTGGAATGCAAGATGAAGAATACTTGACCTCCTCAAAACAAAACATGTGTTGGGCACCATGTTTAATTTTTGAGTATAGCTTGGCGGACCTTAGCTTCAAGAGAAATCTTGAAGAACAATTAAAGAATGAAAAGAATCCTTGATGAACCACCATGTAGAGCCTCCATGAAGAACTCCAGTAATAAAAGGATGATAAAAAGAAAGAGAAGTTGAAAACACAAGGTGAAGCCTTGTGATGATTTAGAAGGAGCTTCGCGACGAGATAATGCGGAAAACTTGGAACTTCGGAATTGAAAAGATGAAGCATCTCGAACTGAGAAATGTGACATGATGAACAACTCTGGAAAGAAGAAACTAGATCATATGGATGAAACAATAATATGAATTATGTTATGCGTATCCTTCACCAATTTAAATTGATGACAAGCAACGGGTTTGGCAT
Source organism: Triticum dicoccoides (assembly GCF_002162155.2). NCBI lineage: Eukaryota > Viridiplantae > Streptophyta > Magnoliopsida > Poales > Poaceae > Triticum > Triticum dicoccoides. The sequence goes on along the minus strand of NC_041393.1, from coordinate 519,780,580 downwards.
ACTACTTATTCTTCTTGAGGGATTAAGGATGGAGATAGCGCAAACTTGAGAAGGTATTGATGGAACCACCGGTGGGATTTGGAAACAATGAATGAATTGATATAATAACAAAGGAAGTGAAATCTTGAACGAACCACCGTAAAAATTGGAAAAGAGAGTAGCAAGGGCATAATTCACTAGAAAGAATTTGAAAACGAATGAAGATACTTGAAGGGATTTAGATACATGAGAATGAAGAGAACATGAACTGATTAGAGGATATTTGAATGATTCACCGGTAAGATTTGGAGAACGATAGGTACGCGAGAATGAATAATAATGACATGATGGCCTTCGGAGGAAAGAAATGGAAACAACTCATGAAATGCTCCGGATGGTAAGAAAAGAATTGTCACAATCAAAAACAATTATGAGGATGGTATGAAGCTAGAACCATGAATCTTCAAGAGAATGGACCAAGATTTTAGGAGAACTCTCTTCCTCGGTCTTCTGTGTTGAGAATGACGAGGAGAAACACCACCATGAATTGTTGAGATACTCCGGGAGAATGAAAAACAAAGAGGTTGAGCCCACAATGAAAAATAATTTGAAATCGATCTTGGAAAACATCTGAGTGATGATATTCATTCTTACGTCAAACTTTGAAAAGAATTTGGGAATGGCTCCGGGAAAAATTAGAAGAGTCAGATAAGATCCTGGAAAAAAGACCTATGGGTTAGGGTCCACTCAAGAGAAACACCGTTCAAATGATTGATTGAAAGCGGGGATTGCACCGGTTGAATTAAATGGCTTGAATGAGATAATAATCTCCAAATAGCTTGAACAGATTAAGAATGGAAGACACGAATCTTCTGAGATATCTTGAGCACTCCGGATATGAACTGGGAGAGGTGAATAAATAAACCACTGGAGGAAGATATGTGAAGATATGTGAAACAAAACGAAGAGATATGATCAACACCGAAACTTTAAATTAAACCACTTGAGAAGAAAAGAGACGAAGAATAATGAACTTGAAGCTCCGTTAGTAACTTCCTGAGAATCACCGGATAAGAACATTGACGGAAAAGAATGAAGAGACTTCCCATCAATAAAAGGATACTTGATTAAGAAATCTGAGTCGTTGAAGAAAAAGGGTGAGAGGGCGAGAAAAACAAAGGCAACATGGGGCAGATGGAATGGTTACCGTTGAGAAAACTTAGAATTGATCTCGCGAATGTTGAAATGATCGGATCCACTTGAAGAGAAGCATGTTGGTTGAAAAGAATTAACATGACGACCTCGATGATCAAGAAGGATTAGTATTCACATAGCAATATGAGAACACCGTTTAGGAAAGATATGGATTCAACACTTGACTTCGAAGCAACTCGAATACCACAAATAAAACAAAACAAAGGATTGGCTTGAAGAATAAGCCAGAACAAACATATGATAGAGATTTCGTCCGAAATTTTCATGGTGGGGCCCACACGGGCTCGATCGTACAACACCATCATGTACAAGGCAGTGCACATGACATACGAAGCATCCCCGAGTCAGCATAGCAAGGACTCATTAGGACACAATGAGACCACTGTAAAAACGGCTGTGGATAGGTGGATCACTAGGCGTCGAACCCCAATCTCATATCATGCATCTGTCGGAAAGTAAAAAACTAGAGCTACTTGAATCCCCACCTATAAAACTCCCAAAACTTTCTGGTTATGCAATCTGGTGTTGGGGATATAGGGGAAGCAATATATCTCACCCAAAACTAACAATCCCTACATCCAAGCTATATCCATCCATCAACACAAAACCAAGAAACCTTCGGAAATCGTGTACCTCAACCTTCGAAAAGCATCCGTTATACTATCTATGGCAATACTCCCGAACTCCCCAGTACCGGGTGGCGTCGAGGTTATCTTACCACTAGCTGCATAAAAGAGATTTTCGATGTCGGTGAAACTCAGGTATTCCAGAACTGCAATGATAAAATTGTGACGACAACACCTCGGAGCTCAACTCCCCGGGATACTGCCAGAACCCCTAAATGTCAGGAGGCACCAAGAACAATGTTCTCGTCACAAGAATATCGGAATGATCCCAAGATATCCGCGTGATCCTAAATATTTGTTTGTGAAATTTGAGGAGCGGAAAGTCAAAATATCTACGTCAGGAGGCCTCACCAGAGCGACAAAGGGGGTTGAGGAGTAAAAATAATCCTACTCTCCGATATATATAATCCTAAGACTCAAAACATTTTCCTAAGTCGGGGATGGCTCTGATTACCAACTTGTAACACCCACGATGTGGCTATATCTCTCACGTGTCGAGGCACGACTTAGAGGTATAACCTCATGGTGGTTTTGTCGCGAGAAGGGTCATCTTCACACAATCCCATGTAATGAACAAGAATAGAATAAAGAGTTGGCTTACAATCGCAACTTCACACAATGAACATATAATTCATACATCATTTAGAGTACACACATAGTCCAACTATGGACGAAGCCAAAAGAAAAGAAAATAACCCAACTGCTAGATCCCTGATCGTCCCAACTGGGCTCCACTACTAATCAACAAGAAACGAAACATAGCAATGACCAAGATCTTCATTGAGCTCCCATCTGAGCTCGCTTGCATCAATTACACTGGTATCATCGGCACCTGCAACTGTTGTGATAGTATCTGGTGAGTCACGAGGACTCAGCAATCTCAAAACCCGCGAGATCAAGACTATTTAAGCTTATGGGTACGATAAGGTAATGAGGTGGAGTTGCAGCAAGCACTAAGAAAATATGGTGGCTAACATACGCAAATAAGAGAGAGAAGAGAAGCAACGGAATGTTCGAGAAGCTAGAAGTGATCAAGAAGTGATCCTGAAACTACTTACGCACAATCATAACACATAGACCGTGTTCACTTCCTGGACTCCACCGAAAAGAGACCATCACGGCTACACACGCGGTTGATGCGTTTTAATTAAATCAAGTGTCAAGTTCTCTACAACCGGACATTAACAAATTCCCATCTGCCACATAACCATGATCACGGCTTTCGAAAGTTTATACCCTGTAGGGGTGTCCCAACATAGCCCATCACAAGCTCTCACGATCAGCAACGATATTCCTTCTCCTGGGAAGACCTGATCAGCCTTGGAATCCCTGTTACAAGACATTTCGACAATGGTAAAACAAGACCAGCAAGACTGCCCGACTGTGCCGACAAATCCCGATAGGAGCTGCACATATCTCGTTCTCAGGGCACACCGGATGAGACATCCTACGAGTAAAACCAACCCTCAAGTTTCCCAGAGGTGGCCCCGCAGTCTACTCGGTTTGGACCAACACTTAGAGAAGCACTGGCCCGAGGGGTTAAAATAAAGATGACCCTTGGTGTTGCAGACCCCAAGGGAGGGTTATAGGTCGTTAGGCAAATGTAAAACCAATGTTGGGCCTTGCTGGAGGAGTTTTATTCAAGGCGAACTGTCAAGGGTTTCCCATAAACCCAACCGCGTGAGGAACGCAAAATCAAGGAACATAACACCGGTATGACGGAAACTAGGGCGGCAAGAGTGGAACAAAACACCAGGCATAAGGCCGGGCCTTCCACCCTTTACCAAGTATATAGATGCATTAATTAAAATAATAGATATTGTGATATCCCAACATAAACATGTTCCAACATGGAGCAATCTTCATCTTCACCTGCAACTAACAATGCTACAAGAGGGGCTGAGCAAAAGCGTAACTTAGCCAAACAACGGTTTGCTAGGAAAGGTGGGTTAGAGGCTTGACATGGCAATATGAGAAGCATGGTAAAACAAGTGATAGGTAGCGCAACATAGCGATAGAACGAAGCAACTAGCAAGGCAAAGATAGAAGTGTTATCGAGGGTAATGGTCATCTTGCCTGAAATCCCGCTAGGAAGAAGAACGAGTCCATGGAGGAGACGAACCAACGTAGTCGAACGAATCCTCACAAACGCAACGTTACCGGAACTATCAAGTAGAAGCGCAACCAGAAAGAAGTAAACAACATGGTAAACAACCATCATATAAGCATGGCATGATGCACTAACAAGTATGATGCATGTCTGGTTTAATGAGGCATGGCATGGCAAAGTGCACAAACAATACTACCAATTAAATGGAGCTCAATATGCAACAAGTTGCATATTGATGAGATACCACATTCGAGTTATTTAGTTCGCTCTCGTTTAGGTACACAACAATATTAAATGTTGTTAAACATGGCAAGAGGTGAAGCATAATTAAACTAACTAATTAGGCAAGTTTAAATGAGGCTGGAAACAACAAACAACAATTCCGGGAAATCCTCATGTCCATATTTTGAATTTGCCACTGTTCTTCCATAAACCTTATTTTAATGTTGTTAAACAGCAAAACAAAGTGCACCAAGTCAATCTATGAATTTTCCTCCCCACTTACATATAAAGTTTATTAAAATTGGAGCTACGGTTATTTAGTTATGAAATAAATCATTTTAGCATGGCATTCAAGAAAATTAATGCAAACATAAAGTTAAACATTTTAAACATGTATGAAGGCAGCATATTATGAAACTAGATGAAATTATAAGCATTTTACATATATAAATTATTTAAATATGATGCATGGTTAATTAGTTATTAGATGCATGAACATTAGGGGTTTTTCTGTAAAACAACACTCTCTGGAAAAATAGCTAAAATGGTTCAGAGGAAAAAAAACACGCATCGGACTGAATCTATATCTGGCCCAAAATAGAGCAGACGGGCTGGAGGGGCTGCTCACCCATGGGCCAAGGCCCGGTTGCTGGTGCTGGGCTGTAGGAGGACTCGTTGGGCTGGCGCAGACCAGTGGATCGGTCAATGCAGGGCGGCTGGATCGAGCAGGCGCTCGTTGCAGCATGATACAGCGGCGGGAAACAGAGGCAACAACGGCGGCTTGGCGCTCGACTCGGCACGGGCGTCTCCCGACGAAATCCAACAAGAGGACGACGAGGAACGGCGGAACCGGGCGGCACGGAATGGATCTGATGGCGCGGGGCACAGCCATCCATGGCGGCGGCGGTGGTCCTGCTCGAACAGAGAGACACAAGTGACAAAGAGGTGAGCGAAGGAGAAAGAGCGTGAGGCGAAAGGAGAGGGAAGCGGCGGCAGGGCTCATCGGAACGCATGGGGCGGCGAGGAGTAGCTGCTTGCTCCGGCGGCGGGATCCTGGTGGCTTCGGTGGGCAGAGTCGGGGCGAACACAAGCAGAGGTGCGGGGCTCCATGCGCGAGGCTGGGGATGCAGTGACGAGTCATGCGGCTGACTCATCATTGCTAGAAGCAGGGGAGTACGTGACTTGGTTGCGGGGATGACGACAAGGGGGGCCCCGGGACAATGCATCCGCAGACTTGGAGATCCATGGCGGCGCTCCTGTCCATGGCGGCCTGCGAAGACAACAGAGAGAGCAGCGTGAGAGGGATAGAAAAAGAGAGAGCAGATGGGGAAGGAAGGGAGCAGGGCACGGCGGGGAACTCATCTCCTGGTGGCACTGCTTGCGGCCGGCGGCGACGCAAGGTATTTGAGGAGGGCGACTCGTGAAGAAGGCGTGGTGATCTGGGAGGAGCTCGAGGGGGGTGGCTGGCTGCTTGGGATCGAGCCCATCTCGATCTGGAGCTCAGGGCGCCAAGGGAGGAGAGAAAGGGAGTGGAGCGATGGTTCCTGGACCTGCTGATGTGACTTGATGCAGTGGCTGGGCGGCGGTGCGATGGGATTGATGGGACAAGGCTCCTAGGATCTAGGGTTGGTCTGCTTAGTAAGTAGGTGGTTTATATATATATATATATATATATATATATATATATATATATATATATATATATATATATACGAAAGGTGATGATTTGGATCCTCCGATCACGATCGGGCGGTCCGGAATAAATGGGTTAGGGAGTCCAAAAGAGAAACCGAAGATGTTTTACGGATGTTAGGGGATGATTCGAATCCAACGGAGATGACTGAGCGGGTCAGGTTCAGGCAAGTTTAGAACGCACGCGAGGGGTATGAGAGGGGTTAGGTGGTTTGCCAAGAGGGACTCAAAAAACCCGGTTGGTCTCGGAACGGTCAACGAATGCAACAGAGAGAAGCAAGGAACGACAACTACGAGCGGATGCAAGTTTTAAGAAAACAATGCCGATGCAATGCGCGTGATGCTATGAGATGAGATGCATGACATGAAGAAAATGCAAAACAAAAGACAAAAACCCAACCACGAAGGAAATATCATAACACATAGCCGAAAATGGCAAGAGTTGGAGTTACAATTATGGAAAGTTACATCCGGGGTGTTACAACACTCCACCACTACAAGAGGATCTCGCCCCGAGATCTAGGATGGCACCGGAGGAGGAAGAGAAGAGGTAAAACAAAGCTGCTTTTTTGACAAACGAGTGAAACCACGATCCTTGAGAGGTTGAAAAGTTGAAAGAAAGAACACAGCGGAGTTGAACACAATTGAGAGCACTGCGGTAGAAAATAGAAACAAGGAAACCATGTGAACCTTGGAGGTTGCACAGCTATGAATAACGGGTACAATGGACAAGAAGGAATTGAACCCGCTCTGGTTGAAACAAGATAAACAAGGAACAAGGGAGAACAAATTAAGACAACACTCCGGTTGAAAAGAGATGCAAGACTTGATAACATGAAAATAACTTGAAAAGAGGACACAACACTCCGGTTAAATGGATAAGCATGAAAAGAACACGATCCTCAATTCGAGAAGATGAGTGAAGAGAGCAACATCACAATGCCTTCGGAAAAAAGAATAGAAGATAGATCATTGGAATAACAAAATGGAGAAGAAAATGCCAACTTCTGCCACAAATGAGCTTGGAAAGCACCCTTCCAAGAAGGTTATAACAGAGTTGTTGGAAAACCCACAATGAAACGAATAAGCTTGTAGTGGGCTTATGGAAAACTTCTCAAAATTGAGGCAAAATCCTGCCACTATGGAACCAAATAATATAATTGATAACACCAACGAGATGAAAAACTTCTTCCACCATGATGATAGAGAGATAACTTGGACCATTGATAATCACCATGATAGCAACATTCCATAGGGGAGACTTTAGGTGAAATATCACACAAGATAACTCCAACGAAGAGATTAATGGATTTAAAATACCTCATTCTTGACAACATGAGAATCGCGAAACATGAATGGAAATTGTCAAGAATGATATAACGCCATCTCGAAGATAAGGTAGAAGGAATTGCACTTTAGAATGCAAGATGAAGAATACTTGAACTCCTCAAAACAAAATATGTGTTGGGTACCTTGTTTAATTTTTGAGTATAGCTTGGCGGACCTTAGCTTCAGAGAAATCTTGAAGAACAATTGAGCAATGAAAAGAATCCTTGATGAACCACCATGTAGAGCCTCGATTTAGAACTCCGGTAATAAAAGGATGATAAAAAGAAAGAGAAGTTGAAAACACAAGGTGAAGCCTTGTGATGATTTAGAAGGAGCTTCGCGACGAGATAATGCGGAAAACTTGGAACTCCGGAAAAGAAAAGATGAAGCATCTCGAACCGAGAAATGTGACATGATGAACAACTCTAGAAAGAAGAAACTAGATCATATGGATGAAACAATAATAAGAATTATGTTATGCGTATCCTTCAGCAATTTAAATTGATGACAAGCAACGGATTTGGCATACTACTTATTCTTCTTGAGGGATTAAGGATAGAGATAGCGCAAACTTGAGAAGGTATTGATGGAACCACCGGTGGGATTTGGAAACAACGAATGAATTGATATAATAACGATGGAAGTGAAATCTTGAACGAACCACCGTAAAAATTGGAAAAGAGAGTAGCAAGGGCATAATTCACCAGAAAGAATTTGAAAACGAATGAAGATACTTGAAGGGATTCAGATACATGAGAACGAAGAGAACATGAACTGATTAGAGGATATTTGAACGATTCACTGGTGAGATTTGGAGATCGATAGGTACACGATAATGAATAATTATGACATGATGGCCTTTGGAGGAAAGAAATGGAAACAACTCATGAAATGCTCCGGATGGTAAGAAAAGAATTGTCACAATCAAAAACAATTATGAGGATGGCATGAAGCTAGAACCATGAATATTCAAGAGAATGTACCAAGATTTTAGGAGAACTCTCTTCCTCGGTCTTCTGTGTTGACAATGACGATGAGAAACACCACCATGAATTGCTGAGATACTCCGGGAGAATGAAAAACAAAGAGGTTGACCCCACAATGAAAAATAATTTGAAATCGATCTTGGAAAACATCTGACTGATGATATTCATTCTTACGTAAAACTTTGAAAAGAGTTTGGGAATGGCTCCGGGAAAAATTAGAAGAGTTAGATAAGATCCTAGAAAAAAGACCTATGGGTTAGGGTCCACTCAAGAGAAACATTGTTGAAATGATTGATTGAAAGGGGGGATTGCACCGGTTGAATTAAATGGCTTGTATGAGATAATAATCTCCAAATAGTTTGAACAGATTAAGAATGGAAAACACGAATCTTCTGAGATATCTTGAGCACTCTGGATATGAACTGGGAGAGGTGAATAAATAAACCACTGGAGGAAGATATGTGAAACAAAAGGAAGAGATACGATCAACACTGAAACTTGAAATTAAACCACTTGAGAAGAAAAGAGACGAAGAATAATGAACTTGAAGCTCCGTTAGTAACTTCCTCAGAATCACCGGATAAGAACATTGACGGAAAAGAATGGAGAGAATTCCCATCAATAAAAGGATACTTGATTAAGAAATCTGAGCCGTTGAAGAAAAAGGGTGGGAGGGCGGGAAAAACAAAGGCAACCTGGGGCAGATGGAATGGATACCATTGAGAAAACTTAGAATTGATCTCGCGAATGTTGAAATGACCGGATCCACTTGAAGAGAAGCACGCCGGTTGAAAAGAATTAACATGACGACCTCGATGATCAAGAAGGATTAGTATTCACGTAGTAATATGAGAACACCGTTTAGGAAAGATATGGATTCAACATTTGACTTTGAAGCAACTCGAATACCACAAATAAAACAAAACAAAGGATTGGCTTGCAGAATAAGCCGGAACAAGCATATGATAGAGATTTCGTCCGAAATTTTCGTGGTGGGGCCCACACGGGCTCGATCGTACAACACCATCATGTACAAGGCAGTGCACATGACATACGAAGCATCCTCGAGTGAGCATAGCAAGGACTCACTAAGACACAATGAGACCACTGTAAAAACGGCCATGGATAGGCGGACCACTAGACGTCGAACCCCAATCTGATATCATGCATCTGTCGGAAAGAAAAAAACTAGAGCTACTTGAATTCCCACCTATAAAACTGCCAAAACTTTCTGGTTATGCAATCTGGTGTTGGGGATACTGGGGAAGCAATATATCTCACCCAAAACTAACAATCCCTACATCCAAGATGTATCCATCCGTCAACACATAACCAAGAAAACTTTGGAAATCATGTACCTCAATCTTTGAAAAGCATACATTATACTAGCTATGGCAATACTCCCGAACTCCCCAGTACTCGGTGGCGTCGAGGTTATCTTACCACTAGCTGCATAAAAGAGATTTTCGATGTCGGCGAAACTCAGGTATTCCAGAACTGCAACGATAAAATTGTGACGGCAACACCTCGGAACTCAACTTCCCGGGACAATGCCACAACCCCTAAATGTCAGGAGGAACCAAGAACAATGTTCTCGTCTCAATAATATCGAAACGGTCCCAAGATATCCGCGTGATCCAAAAAACATGTGAAATTTGAGGAGAGATAAGTCAAGACAACTACGTGAGGAGGCCTCACCAGAGCGACGAAGGGGGTTGAGGAGTAAAAAGAATCCTACTCTCCGATATATATAATCCTAAGACTCAAAACATTTTTGTTCTAGACTCAACAACGCCAGCGATTCGATCAAAGCAGGGGACTCCTAAGTCGGGGATGGCTCTGATTACCAACTTGTAACACCCACGATGCGGCTATATCTCTCACGTGTCGAGGCACGAATTAGAGTCATAACCACATGGTGGTTTTGTCGCAAGAAGGGTCATCTTCACACAATCCCATGTAATGAACAAGAATGGGATAAAGAGTTGGCTTACAATCGCCACTTCACACAATGAACATATAATTCATACATCATTCAGAGTACACACAGAGTCCGACTACGGACGAAGCCAAAAGAAAAGAAGATAACCCAACTGCTAGATCCCCGATCGTCCCAACTGGGCTCCACTACTGATAAACAAGAAACGAAACATAGCAATGACCAAGATCTTTGTTGAGCTCCCATCTGAGCTCGGTTGCATCACCTGCACTGGTATCATCAGCACCCACAACTGTTGTGATAGTATCTGGTGATTCTCGAGGACTCAGCAATCTCAAAACCCGCGAGATCAAGACTATTTAAGCTTATGGGTAGGATAAGGTAATGAGGTGAAGTTGCAGCAAGCACTAAGCAAATATGGTGGCTAACATACGCAAGTAAGGGGGAGAAGAGAAGCAATGGAATGGTCGAGAAGCTAGAAGTGATCAAGAAGTGATCCTGAAACTACTTATGCACAATCATAACACAAAGACCATGTTCACTTATCGGACTCCGCCGAAAAGAGCCCATCATGGCTACACACGCAGTTGATGCGTTTTAATTAAATCAAGTGTCAAGTTCTCTACAACCGGACATTAACAAATTCCCATCTGCCACATAACCGCGGGCATGGCTTTTGAAAGTTTATACCCAGCAGGGGTGTCCCAACTTAGCCCATCACAAGCTCTCACGATTAGCAAAGGATATTCCTTCTCCCAGGAAGACCCGATCAGCCTCGGAATCCCGGTTACAAGACATTTTGACAATGGTAAAACAAGACTAGCAAGACCGCCCGACTGTGCCGACAAATCCCGGTAGGAGCTGCACATATATATCTCGTTCTCAAGGCACACCGGATGAGACATCCTACGAGTAAAACCAACCCTCAAGTTTCCCCGAGGTGGCCCCGCAGTCTACTCGGTTCAGACCAACACTTCGAGAAGCACTGGCCCGAGGGGGGGGGGGTTAAAATAAAGATGACCCTCGGGGCTGCAGACCCCAAGGGAGGGTTATAGGTTGTTAGGCAAATGTAAAACCAATGTTGGGCCTTGTTGGAGGAGTTTTATTCAAGGCGAACGGTCAAGGGGTTCCCATAAACCCGACGGCGTGAGGAACGCAAAATCAAGGAGCATAACACCGGCATGACGGAAACTAGGGCGGCAAGAGTTGAACAAAACACCAGGCATAAGGCCGAGCCTTCCAACCTTTACCAAGTATATAGATGCATTAATTAAAGTAAGAGATATTGTGATATCCCAACATAAACATGTTCCAACATGGACCAATCTTCATCTTCACCTGCAACTAACAATGCTATAAGAGGGGTGAGCAAAAGCGGTAACTTAGCCAAACAACGGTTTGCTAGGAAAGGTGGGTTAGAGGCTTGACATGGCAATATGGGAACCATGGTAAAAACAAGTGATAGGTAGCGTAGCATAGTGATAGAACGAAGCAACTAGAAAGCAAAGATAGAAGTGATATCGAGGGTAATGGTCATCTTGCCTGAAATCCCGCTAGGAAGAAGAACGAGTCCATGGAGAAGACGAACCAACATAGTCGAACGAATCCTCACAAATACAACGTTACCGGAACTATCAGGTAGAAGCGCAACCGGAAATAAGCAAACAACATGGTAAACAACCATCATATAAGCATGGCATGATGCACAAACAAGTATGATGCATGTCCGGTTTAATGAGGCATGGCATGGCAAAGTGCACAAACAACAATACAAATTAAGTGGAGCTCAATATGCAACGAGTTGCATATTGACGAGACACCACATTCGAGTTATTTAGTTCGCTCTCGTTTAGGTACACAACAATATTAAAAGTTGTTAAACATGGCAAGAGGTGAAGCATAATTAAACTAACTAATTAGGCAAGTTTGAATGAGGCCGGAAACAACAAACAACAATTCCAGGATATCCTCATGTCCACATTTTGAATTTGCTACTGTTCTGCCATAAACCATATTTTAATGTTGTTAAATAGCAAAACAAAGTGCACCATGTCAATCTATGCATTTTCCACCCCATTTACATATAAAGTTTATTAAAATTGGAGCTACGGTTATTTAGTTATGAAATAAATCATTTTAGCATCGCATTCAAGCAAATTAATGCAAACAGAAAGTTAAACATTTTAAACATGTATGAAGGCGGCATATTATGAAACTAGATGAAATTCTAAGCATTTTACATATATAAATTATTTAAATATGATGCATGGTTAATTAGTTATTAGATGCATGAACCTTAGGGGTTTTTCTGTAAAACAACACTCTCTGGAAAAATAAAATCATTCAGAGGAAAAAAACACGCATCGGGCCGAATCTATATCTGGCCTGAAACAGAGCAGAAGGGCTGGAGGGGCTGCTCACCCATGGGCCAAGCCCCGGTTGGTGGTGCTGGGCTGCAAGAGGACTCGTTGGGCTAGCGCAGACCAGTGGATCGGTCAACATGGGTGGCTGGATCGAGCAGGTGCTTGTTGCAGCACGATACAACGGCGGGAAACAGAGGCAACAGTGGCGGCTTGGCGCTTGACTCGGCACGGGCGTCTCCTGGCGAGATCTGACAAGGGGACGACGAGGAACAGCGGAACCGGGCGGCGCGGAACGGATCTGATGGTGCGGGGCACATCCATCCATGGCGGCGGCGGTGGTCCTGCTCGAACAGAGAGACACCAGCGATAGAGAGGTGAGAGAAGGAGAAACAGCGCGAGGCAAAAGGAGAGGGAAGCGGCGGCAGGGCTCACCGAAATGCATGGGGCGGCGAGGAGTAGCTTCTTGCTCTAGTGGCGGGATCCTGGTAGCTTCGGTGGGCAGAGTCGGGGCGAGCACAAGCAGAGGTGCGGGGCTCCATGCGCGAGGCTAGGGATGCAGCGACAAGTCCTACGGCTGACTCATCGTTGCTGGACGCAGGGGAGCACAGGACTTGGCTGCGGGGATGACGACGAAGGGGGGCCCGGGACAATGCAACCGCAGACTTAGAGATCCATGGCAGGGCGACGCTGCGAAGACAACAGAGAGAGCAGCGTGAGAGGGAGAGAAAAAGAGAGAGCGGATGGGGAAGGAAGGAAGCAGGACACGGCGGGGAACTCATCTCCTGGTGGTGCTGCCTGCGGCCGGCGACAACGCAAGGTGGTTGAGGAGGGCGACTCGTGAAGAAGGCATGGTGATCTGGGAGGAGCTCGAGGGGGGTGGCTAGCTGCTTGGGATTGAGCCCATCTCGATCTGGAGCTCAGGGCGCCAAGGGAGGAGAGAAAGGGAGTGGAGCAATGGTTCATGGAGCTGCTGATGCGGCTTGATGCAGTGGTTGGGCGGCGACGCGATGGGATCGATGGCACAAGGTTCCTAGGATCTAGGGTTGGTCTGCTTAGTAAGTAGGTGGTCTATATGTATACAAAAGGGGATGATTTAGATCCTCCGATCGTGATCGGGCGGTCCGGAATAAATGGGTTAGGGAGTCCAAAAGAGAAACCGAAGATGTTTTACAGATGTTAGGGGATAATTTGAATCCAACGGAGATGACTGAGCGGGTCAGGTTCGGGCAAGTTTCGGACGCACGTGAGGGGTGTGAGAGGGGTTAGGTGGTTTGCTAAGAGGGACTCGAAAAACCCGGTTGGTCTCGGAACAATCAACAAACGCAACAGAGAGAAGCGAGGAATGGCAACTACGAGCGGATGCAAGTTTTAAGAAAACAATGCCGATGCAATGCGCGTGATGCTATGAGATGAGATGCATGACATGAACAAAATGCAAAACAAAATATAAAAACCCAACCACGAAGGAAATATCATAACACATAGCCGAAAATGGCAAGAGTTGGAGTTACAGTTGTGGAAAGTTACATCCGGGGTGTTACATAAAGCAATGGCTTGGTGAAGATGTCTGCAAGTTGATCCTTGGAAGAGATGATCTTGATCTGTAGTTGCTTCTGAGAGACACGTTCACGCACTAAGTGATAGTCAACTTCAATGTGTTTCGTTCGGGCATGGAATACCGGATTTGCAGAGAGGTATGTAGCATCAATGTTATCACACCAAAGGACAGGAGACTGTGGTTGGGATATACCCAAATCCCGAAGCAAAGACTGTACCCAGATAATCTCCGAAGTGGCATTGGCCATAGCTTTATTATACTCAGCTTCAGTACTGCTAGGTGAGACAGTGGCATGTTTCCGAGCACTCCAGGCGATTAGATTAGAGCCAAAGAACACAGCATAACCCCCCGTAGATCGCCTGTCATCCGGATTACCAGCCCAATCTGCATCAGAATATGCTGAGAGACATCCAGAGGAGGTCGGTCGAATATGCAAGCCATGAGCCACCGTGAATCGAATGTAGTGCAAGATACACTTAATAGCAGACCAATGAGTATCACAGGGTGACTGCAGATACTAGCAGACTCGGTTAATAGCAAAGGATATGTCCGGTCGTGTGATCGTCAAGTACTGAAGACCACCAACAATACTCCTGTACTCTGTCATATCTGCAGAAGACAGGAGCGCACCATCAACAACAGTGAGCATGCCAGTGGTAGACATGGGTGTAGTCATCGGTTTGCACTTAAGCATCCCAGCCCGCTGCAACAAATCCAAGGAGTACTTCTTCTGCGTCATAACAAGACCATCAGCCCGAGAAGTAACCTCCACACCAAGGAAGTAGTGAAGCTTCCCAAGGTCCTTGACCGCAAAATCAGCACCAAGCGAGCGAACAAGAGCAGTAGCAGCCTTCTCAGCGGAGCTGGCCAAAATAATATCATCCACATAGACCAACAAGTACATAGTATCCTCAGGCCTCTATAGAAGAAATAGTGAGGAGTCAGCAGTTGATCATGCAAAACCATGAGCACGAAGGGCCATTGCAAGACGATCATGCCAAGCACGGGGAGCTTGCTTCAGACCATAAAGTGCCTTGGACAGACGATAGAGATGATCAGGACGATTCGGATCAGAAAAACCCAGAGGCTGGTGCATATGGACCTCCTCCTCCAACACACCATGGAGGAAGGCATTTTGAACATCAAGCTGACGAAGAAACCAACCTCGAGTAACGACAAGAGAGAGAAGAAGCCTGATGGTAGTAGGCTTGACCACTGGACTGAAGGTGTCTCCATAGTCAAGACCAAAACAATGTCGTAAACCACGAGCAACAAGACGAGCTTTGTAGCACTCAATGGACCCATCAGAATGCCTCTTCATTTTGAAAACCCATTTAGAATCAATGACATTAACCCGTGATGGCGGAGGAACAAGAGTCCATGTCTGATTGCGAATGCGAGCATGATACTCCTGCTCCATGGCCTCTCTCCAATGAGGAATGCGCATACCAGCTTGATACATGTGCAACTCGGAGGAGGGATCTGCAAGGGCAGCAGTCATGCATGTAGCTAACCAGGCAACTGTACCATCGGTACGTTGCTTAGGCTGAAAGATGCCACTTCGGCTGTGCGTATGTCGACGTAGAGCAGCAGCCGGAGCCGTCGAAGTTGTGGATGACGACGGGGAGGCGCCAGAAGAGATCGCATCATGAGCCGGACTGGGCGAAGGCGACGAAGGTGACCCAGTCGGCTCCGGCGATGCAGGAACCCCGGTGCCAGGGGACTCGGAGCCAGGCGACCAGGAGCCAGGCGACGGGCCGGGAGAGGCCGACCCTGGAGACAACGGCCCGGCCACCAGAGGCGAGGCAACACTACTAGGGAAAAGCATATACACAAAAAGTTACTAGTAGCGAGGGTTAAAAACCCTCGCTACTGCTACTTACTAGTAGCGCAGGTTTTTAAACCTCGCTACTACTAAGTTGATAGCAGTAGCGCGGGTTTTTAACCCTCGCTACTACTAAGCGGTCTCTACCGCGCCCCCCGGGACATGCCATAGTAGTAGCGCGGGTTTTTAAAACCTCGCTACTACTAAGTTTGATAGCAGTAGCGTTGGTTTTTAGCCCTTGCTACTACTAAGTGGTGCCATAGTAGTAGCGAGGGGGTAAAAAACCGCGCTACTACTAAAGGTCCCATTTTCAAACTC
>NC_041393.1:519756655-519764217 GCF_002162155.2 Triticum dicoccoides | reverse complement strand
GGATCGCCTTTTCAGTTTAAAAAAATAAAAGAAGATGATGAAAATGTCAAAAAATAAAAGAAAATAAGTTTGAAACTATTAGTGTTACTGTGGTCAAACTAATTATTCAAGAAATATTAGTGTTACTAATTTTTTAGAACAATAGTTTCAAACTCAAATAGTGAAATGTGTGACTTCATGCTCAAGCTAAATTCCTGAGGTTAATAGGATTGACATCTTACTATTGTCAGGAAAACAACAAGTGCAGACTTGGAAATGAGGGAGAATAGAACCCGAAAGTTAAGCGTGCTCAGGCTGGAGTAGTGAGAGGATGGGTGACCATCCGGGAAGTTAGATGATTTGGAATGATGAGGGGTGATTAGAGATTAAATTGAGCAGTGATGAGGGGTGATTAGAGATTTGAGGTTAAAATAATTCAGAAATTTGAAAATTAGGGAAAAAATCGAAATATTTTTTCGAAATAATTCAAAAAAAACCCGCGCTGATAGTAGTAGCGCGGGTTTTTACCCACGCTACTACTAAAAGGACATAGTAGTAGCGCGGGTGGCACCCGCGCTACTGCTATAAGTTAGTTGTAGCGCCTTATTAGTAGCGCCGGCCCCCGCGCTGCTAATAGGCCCAAAACCCGCGCTGCTGCTAGGATTTTCCCTAGTAGTGCAAGGTCGGGTGAAGCCGGCCTGGGCGCTGTAAGCGTGACCGGTGTGACGGGACGAGTGGGCAATGAAGCCCGGGCGGGTGACGAAACCGTCCCAGAGGCCAGAGGCGATGAAGCGGGCAGCAGCACCGGATCACCAAGTGGTCGTGCATGGGCATGAGGACCGAGGCCATGCAGCGGCGCTAAGCGATCGACGTGCACACCGGGAGGTGGCGACGATGAAGGCAAGGGCAACAAAGAAGGTGATGGTGCCTCTAAAACCTCCAAGAAAGCCCCACGTCCAGTGCCTGCACCATGGTTAGGAAACAATATAGGAGAATATGCAACATCATCAAATTGGTTAGGGGCAATAGAGGATGAATGCATGGATGGTGGTTCATTGGTGGATCCAGGAAGTTTGGCAAAGGGAAAAACATGCTCATCAAACACGACACCCCGAGATATATAAACACGATTAGTGGGAACATGAAGACATTTATATCCTTTATGAAGAGAACTGTAACCAGGAAAAACACACTTCTTGGAGTGAAATTCAAGCTTGCGCTTGTTATATGGACGGAGATGCGGCCAGCAGGCGCACCCAAAAACCTTGAAGAAAGTGTAATCAGGTTGTTCATTAAGGAGAACTTCAATGGGAGTCTTCATGTTCAAAACATGAGTGGGAGTACGGTTGATGAGAAAACATGTAGTGGTGAAAGCATCACTCCAAAACCGAAACGGAATAGATGCATGGGCCAAAAGAGTAAGACCAGCTTCAACAATGTGACGATGCTTAGGTTCTACTGAACCATTCTGCTGATGTGTATGTGGACATGCTAAACAGTGAGCGATCCCAAACGACTGAAAGAAGGAGTTGAGGTTGCGATACTCGCCGCCCCAGTCCGAGTGGACATGAACAATTTTGTGTTTGAGAAGGCGTTCAACATGTTTTTGAAACTGAACAAAAAATGTCGAACACATCAGATTTACGTTTAATAAGATAGAGCCAGGTAAAGCGACTATAAGCATCAACGAAACAGATATAATAATTGTGACCAGTGACAGAAGTCTGAGTAGGACCCCATACATCTGAAAACACAAGTTCTAAAAGATGTTTCACCTCACGACTAGACTCTGAAAAAGGAAGTTGATGACTCTTCCCCTGCTGACAAGCATCACACACTGCTACATCTTTATTACTAGACACACTAGGAAGCTCATGACGACACAAAACTTGACGGACAATAGGTGTGGCCGGGTGACCAAGACGAGCATGCCACTGTGATGGAGATACCCGAACTCCACTAAAAACGCGAGCGACACCAGGATGCTCCAGACGGTAGAGGCCCTGGCACAGCCACCCACTAAGAAGAATGTCCCTCATGCCCCGGTCCTTAATAAAAAGATCAAAAGGATGAAATTCACAAAGCACATTATTATCACGTGTGAGTTTAGGAATTGAAAGAAGATTACGTGTCATAGATGGAAATCTAAGAACATTGCGAAGTTGAAGACTCCTATTGGCATGTCTAGTGAGAAGAGATGCTTGACCAATATGAGAGCTGTGCATACCTGCTCCATTGGCGGTGTGGATCTTGTCGGAGCCACGATAGGGTACACGAGTGTGAAGCTTCCCCATCTCGCTCGTCAGGTGCTCTGTCGCCCCAGAGTCCACGTACCAGTGTGGATCGATGGAGTAGGACTGAGTGTGTCCTTGTTGCTTCTGCGGCGCCGGACGATCAGCCATGGCAACCTGACGGGCAAAGTTGCGTGTGTCCTTGCCGTCATTGCCAAGACCAAGAAAACTCCGCTGAAAGCGTTTGTGACAATTGGAGGCCTAGTGCCCCTCAATGCCACATAATTGACACACGCGTCGACCACCGGCCCCTGGTAGGGTTACAGGCGCGGGATGAGTCGAAGAGGATAAAGACGAGGCAGGGGACGGCCCCTTGGACGAGTTGCGGCCACCCTTAGTGGCGGTGTTCGCAGAGAGGGAGCCGTGACTGGCCTTGGAGTGGTGCGCCTCGACACGCTGCTCGGTGAGGAGAAGGTGGGAGTAGACCTCATATGCCTCCATGGGAGTCGAGTTGCCCCGCTCATTGATGATCCTGACCAAAGCATCATACTCCTCGTCGAGACCGTTGACGATGAAGGAGTTGAACTTGGAGTCGGTGAGCGGCTGTCCAATGGAGGTCAACGTGTCAGCAAGGCCCTTGACCTTGTTGTAGAACTCCGTGGCCATGGAATCAAGCTTCTCGCACTCGCCAAGCTGACGGCGGAGCGCGGAGACACGAGCCTGAGACTGTGCCGCAAACGAGCGCTCAAGGATGGTCCATGCCTCATGAGACGTCTTGGCGAAGACAACAAGCCCGGCGATAGCCGGAGAGAGAGACCCCTGGATGGATGAGAGGTTCGCCTGGTCCTGCCCCGTCCAAACACGGTGAGCCGGATTGTAGACCGGACCGTGCACGCTGTCCACCAGCGCGCGCGGGGGGAGGAGGGGCAGGGGAGAGAGCCGTCGACGTAGCCAAGCAGGTAATGGCTCCCAAGGAGCGGAAGAACCTGCGCACGCCAGAAGATGTAGTTGTCGGCCGACAGCTTGATGGTGATGAGGTGGCCGAAGTGAAACGGCGGCGGCGGCGGTGATCCAATCGAGGAGGCTGCCTGGGGTGAGGACACCATGGAGGCAGTCAAGGGAACTGTGGAGGCAGCCGGAGGTGTAGACAGCGCCGGGGCAGCAGGCGCCATGGCCGGGGCCGACGCCGCAAGGCCCGCCATCAAGGTAGACTGGGGTGCCCCCTAGTAGAGCGGCGGGAGAGAACCCGCATCAGGGGCGACGGAGAAGGGGCGCCGGTGTGGACCGCGAGCTCGTGGCCGAGCGAAGACGCGGCTAATGATGTCGAGAAGAAGGAGCAGACGCTCCGTGTTCCAAGCGGAGATTGCACGACAGACGCATCCAACAGGCGGGACAAGAGCGCCGCGAGGGATGTCGGCAAGAACCCTGCAGAGGTGGAACCGGAGGCGGAGGTGCCCGCCATGGCAGCGACGCGATCGGGGAAGGGTGTGATCGTGCGGCGGCGGCGGCGGTTTTAGGGTTTAGCGGAAGCGATCGTAACCTAGTGTGATACCATGTAAGACAATATATTTGGAGGGAACCGACACAACCCTCTACGGATGGCCTATCACACACACACACACACAGATATATATATATATATATATATATATATATATATATATATATATATATATATATATATATATATATATGACAAATGTTTCCTACAAGCAGTGGTAGTTACCACCACTTGCGTTTTGTATGTTGTGTGTAGTATGTAGTATATAACAATGATTAGGTAGTATATATACTAATTTTTAGGTAGTATGTACCATTTTTTGAGTATGCTCTTTTTTACATACAAATATGTACGTATTTCACAAATATAACAAAAACTATGGGCTTATATGCAATTTTTTCATATAACTTGCTTTGAAATAGCTTAGATATAGTATATGAACATATTTAAAATAATAAAATAATATATATAGTAACATATGGTAATATATGAGACATGTGGGATAACTACCACCGGATGGTAGGATGGATTTCCCATATATATATATATATATATATATATATAATGAGATGGTATACAACGTTACAATATATACATGTAAATACAGAAACTATACGGTCTCAACACCCTCAACTCAGAAAACAGCCGGTGAAGTCATGCTGCGACTGCGAGTAGCTATCCATTCATGCATGCACTGCAGGAAGGCGTACGTGCGATCGCCAGCGCCCGCGTCCAGCCGGCGTACGTTCAATGAACTTGCTGCGCTCGCTTTTCGGCCGTGTGTTTCTCTTCTTCTTCTTGCTCCGGTGGAGTTCTACAGGACATGGGTGCGTCCATTTCGCTGGTAATTAAGCTGGACCTTTTCTTCGTCCAAGTACAAACAGGTCGCCATCCATCGACGGGTCGTTGCCGGCGACGTACGAGACAACTTGGCTTACTCTTCTCCGTTGAGCGTTTTGAAAGCCGAAGCTGGTAATGCATGGAATAATTTATTTATTTTAGAAAAGGAAGATGACCCCCGGCCTCTGCATCTGGGAGATGCATACGGCCACTTTATTGATTATTCTCAAGGACCTTACAAAGTATTACAACAATGTGCCTGAATCCACCATCTTGGAAACATATGTCACTACTCCTATCCAAAATGATGAAGGGGTGCTAGTTGGGCCACTACCCAGACCACTCACCTAAGCCTAACATCAAAAGCCGGAACCGAAACACATTCGGAAGCCCCAGCCGAGCCACATACCGGGTCTGGGGCATAATCCGGTCAGACGCACTCGTGTGTCGTCGCCGCCATCTTCCACAGGTCCGTCTTCAGATCAAATTGGGGCATATTTATGACTTCGGTAAAGATGGTTTGAATTACCCGCAAAAATATGGTTTTGATTGGCAACGTAGGATGTGCACATCTTGCAAGGAAGCTTTTGATCACGGAAGCATGGGAAATCAACTCACGCAGTTTGGCCTTCATGTATGCATGCATGCAGCTGTGTGTTCCAGTTTCCAAACTAAATGCAACTTGCAAGTGTTCCTCCAACTGTTTACGTCAGCCCCTCTTCCTCTATGAGGGGCTTGGGCTCTCCGGGTGAAAACCTAAGCTCCAGATGATTTCCGTAGCGGGCGATGACAGCGTTTTTGTCGTTTCCCCCTTGGGGGCGTTGCTTGGGAGAGCTAGCTTGTGCTTGGTGTGTCCGGTTTTCTCCTACGCCGGGTTTGGTGAATGCCGGGGCAGCGGCCCCGGACGGCTGATGTGCACCGAGGCGGCGGCCTTGGAAAGCGATGGGTGAGGCGGCTCCATGGGGCGGGCTGCGGCTCGACCTTCGCTTGGGTGGCAATCTTGCGCCACTTGGGTGGCAGGTTTGTCGGCTCGGTCGACGCGCCCCAGTGGCGGCGGTTGGATGGTACGTCGGGGCGGCGGCCCCGGATGTGGTGCGGAGTTCGTGGTCTGCATGCGGTTGCCCTGAGCAGCGTGGGCTGCGGGCACCCGGGTCGTGCGGCGTTGCAGCTCGAGTGTGGGCGATGGCATGTCGGGGCGGCGGTCCCGGAAGGTGGTGCTGGTGGGCTGCGCAGGGCGCGGTGTGCTACTTGGTGGTTTGCGGCGATTGTGGCGACCAGGCTTATGTGGCAAGGATGATGATGTGAGCGATGTCGGCGACGCGGCAATGGTTGCGATAGTCGGCTCTTCTCCGGCGTGTCCACGATTTTGCCTTGGTTTGTTTGTTGCTGTGGAGTCGAAGCTGCGGCGGCGGGGCCCTGTGGTATACAATGACTGGCTGCAAGTGGCCCGTTCGGTGATCTTCCGTGGCGCCAGCTTTCGTCTAGTTTTGTTCTTCTGAGTTCTCCGCCAGAGTCGGAGCTGCGTTGTCTGGCTGCAGGTCGACATGTTGTCGATGAGGGTGGGCTTTGCCCTGTGTGTGTTAGTCTTTGGGAGTGGGCTTGGCCCTTGTTGTTCCTGTTTTTGCCCAATTTTCCGTAATTAACTGGGCAATTTTCTTCTGCTTAATTAATAGATGAGGCAATATTTGCCTCCGTTTCAAAAAAAACTCGGCCGATCCAACTCTTTGTTGCCCACGCTGCTGGTAGCTGCAAGGGGTGAACGACATCAACTAATCGCCCTCTAAATGCGCCACCACCTTGCGCACCATAAGTCCATAACCACTCCGACACAGGTCGCATGTCGCAACTCTCGATCAGGCCTTGTAGTGGAGTACACCCCACTGTCCACTTGGTTTTTAATTTGTTTTCTCATCATCTTCCGGGGAGCTGAATCCAGCGCTAGATTAGCAGTATACCTTACTATCGTCGTACTGTGTCATGATGGGTTGGTGACTAGTTAAGGGGCCAGTTGATGTAGCTTAATTAGTCCTATAGAAGACAATTAAAGGCATCATCAATCTGTCTGCAAGTTGCTCAGAAAGGCAACTTGAAGCAAAAGTACCATTCTACACCCAGGAGCAAATGCTCCTGGTGTGAACAGTAAAATCAAAAAAATAAAATAAAAATTCTAAAAAAAATTTGTGACATACTTTCACAAGTGTTTCTTGTGCATGAAAATTTTCATCACGAAATCACATTCGTGGAAATCGTGCCGAAAAAAACAAAATCAGAGCTCCAAAATACTTTTGTAAGTAACATTTTCAGAGCATCGATTTTGTTTTTTTATCACACCTTCCACCAAAGTGATTTCGCGATGAAATTTTACGTGCACAACAAACATTTGTATAAGTATGTGACAAAAAAAGTTCAGAAATTTTTAACTTTTTTTTACTGTTTACACCAGGAGCATTTGCTCCTGGGTGTAGAAACTCCACGTCAAACTTGAAGCGGCTTATTTCCGGCGAATTTCTAGGCTCGAGACCATGACCGCAGCGTGCCCGTGTCCTGGTGAACTGAACCTACCCACCATGTATTTTTGGTAATACTGCAAGTACAACAGCCGAGGGCGATTCTTCATCCGTTCTTCTGGTTGCTTGCCTATTTTATAGTATTATAAGAAGGGGATTGGCTATAGGGATAGGACGAGACTTGCCTGCTCCCTTCACGTGCGCCCATCCGTGCTCCATAGGAGTAAGTTGACTGAATATTTGATTTGGCTCAGTCGATCTGTTTTCAACCATCAGATTAGAAATGAATGGCCAGATTGATTTCTTCAACCTCTAGCCCGATCTATTGTTCATCTTCTTCCCTGTAACCGCCGCACGTACCACCGGCCTAGCCGCTGTCCTCCACCACCCGCGGCCGGCGGTGCTCCCGCGCCAGCCCGGCCGCCCCGCCCTTCCCTCAACCGCCGCCCACCGCCGTGCTTCCGCCGTCCCCGGCCGTCCCCGGCCATCCCTCTAGCCCCCCCC
>NC_041393.1:519754778-519756213 GCF_002162155.2 Triticum dicoccoides | reverse complement strand
CGAAAGCCTAAGATAGATACTGCGGTAGCCTGCCCAGCGCGCGACCTTCTTCTTTCCCTCCGGCGAGTTTCTTCCTCCCCGCGCTTGTTTCTTCCTTCAGCCAAAATTGACTAACCCAATATTCGAAAGTCAGGCGATTGACATGTAGCTATTGTGATTAAGAAAACATAACCCTTAGCTTGAAGTATTCCGCATGAAATACTTTGGATTTTCTATACATTTACTGTAACTTTGTGCTGGCTAAATAGTAGTAGTAAGAAGAATACTTGTCCATTCAAAGCAAAGAGAAGGACAAGCTCGGAGGGAGTGCCATTCTCTTTATCAAGTTGCTAGCACTATACTCATCTCTTCTTGACTTCTTGGACAATATTTGCACACACGGCCTTTGCTTGGGGCTGCTCCGATGAGCTGAATCCATGCCTACGGATACACACGACCTTTGATACACATGACGACGGATGAGGAAAAGCCATTGCCTTGCCTAGTCCATGAGTTATCTCGGTGCATGCATGTCCACGCGACGTACGTATGCGACGACGTCTCCACTCTCTTGCCTGGGCCGGGCGGCGTACGTTCAGAAAATCTGCTTCGCTTTTGGGTGCAAGCATGAAGCAGCCGTTGTGTCCGTTCAGCTGCCCCGCGGGCGACGTACAGGAGCGCCCCCCTTTCCACCGACTTTTTATCTTTCTTTCCGCTCATGAAAATGGAAATGGCCGGTCTAGTTCCCTATCGGTGCCGGGGACGTACGAGACAACTTTGCTTACTCTTCCGTCCGCGCCGAGCTTGATTGGGTCGTCGGAAGACGGATTTGGCATTGGGGTAATCTCCTCCTCGCTGTACGTTGATCCACCATTTGAATTTTCGGAGATGCATGCACCTCCTAGCCAGTTCAACAACCGATGAATGAAAGGCCTGGATAACTTTCAACAACCGATGAATGAAAGGCCTGGATAACTTTCAGCTCTTTGCATTTTTTGTTGTTGTTATAAACTGGACATCCTTGGACCATGCATGCACGACCATTATTCAGGTTTCCTCGGGGAGTTGAATCCGTGGTTAGATCTTGCGCGATGCCACCCACCCTCCCTCCCTCCCTCCCTCCCTCCCTCCCGCGCCGCCACCCGCGAGGCGGCCGGGAAGGGCGCCCCGATCTCCTCCGCTCGGCCCCCTCTCCCTCCCTACTTCCCCTCGCCGCCGCTGGAGGGCGTGGCCGGGCGAAGCCCG
This sequence comes from Triticum dicoccoides, assembly GCF_002162155.2. Lineage (NCBI taxonomy): Eukaryota > Viridiplantae > Streptophyta > Magnoliopsida > Poales > Poaceae > Triticum > Triticum dicoccoides. The sequence goes on along the minus strand of NC_041393.1, from coordinate 519,754,989 downwards.
GTCTGCGCAGGCGGCGGCGGGGCCTCCTTCGTCCCCTCGCGCGGGTGGTCAGGCGCGGGCCAGATCCGCCGGGCCTGGGCGCCGGACTGGTTGACGGGTGCGGTGGCACGGCGTGCTGCGGAGTGGTCGAGCTCCTGGCGGCGGTGCGGCGGGAGTCATGGTGGTGGTCCTCGCCTCTCGGCGCGCGGGGCTGCTCCGGGGCGGCGGCGCG
>NC_041393.1:519727605-519754299 GCF_002162155.2 Triticum dicoccoides | reverse complement strand
GATCCCGGCAAGGATGGCGGCGACCCGTGCACGAGAGACGGAGGTCTTCGATCAGATCCGGGTGAAAACCTGCTATTGGCTATTGCCAAGGCCGGCGATGACGACGCTGTCTGCGTCGTTCCCTTCCTGAAGGCATCGTCGTGGAGATGTTCAAGGCCACTCTCTGCTACCTCCGGGGGAAACCCTAGATCAGTAGATCGGATGGCGGCGGCTCTCTGGTGTCGTCTTCCCCCCTGGGGGCGTCATTCTTGGAGGTGCACACAGGCTCGAGGGACTAGAGGACGGCGACGTTGGTGGAGCGGTGCTTCATCTTTCACATTGATGATGGCGGATCTCGGCGGCATGGTGCTGTGGAGACTCGGCGTCTGATGCGCGGAGATGGACTCGTGCAGGAGGAGGAAGCTGTCTGGCGTCATGGGGACGTCGATGGCAGACTGGCCAGACAAGGTAGAAGCCTCAATTTGATCTGAAGACGGACCTGTGGAAGATGGCGGCGACGACACACGAGTGCGTCTGACCGGATTGCGCCTCAGACCCAGTATGTGGCTCGGCTGGGGTTACCGAATGAGTTTCGGTTTCCGGCTTTTGATGTTAGGCTTAGGTGAGTGGTTTGGGTAGTGGCCCAGCTAGCACCCCCTCATCATATTGGATAGGAGTAGCGGCACATGTTGCCAAGATGGTGGATTCAGACACATTGTTGTAATACTTTGTATGGTTATCGAGAATAATCAATAAAGTGGCCGTATGCATCTCCCAGATGCAAAGGCCGGGGGTCATCCTCCTTTTCTAAAAAAAAAAGATCTTGCGCGATGCGTGGCTGGCTCCGGCGTGCAAGCAGACAGTTGCATCTAACAAAGGCAAGATATAAAGTACCAATATCTCTATCAAGTTGCAGCTACACTGCGTATACACTTACCTCTTGATTCTTATCATCCCCTCGGACCATATGAACATACATATGACCTTTACCTGGGACGTCCTGGTGAGCTGAATCCGTGGATCGGTACATCTGGGCTAATATCTCCTGACGCGAAGCAGTAATTGCAACTTTTGTCAGAATGACTTGAATCAACAAGCATTTCTTTCAAGTTATTACCATGCAAAACATATGATCTAGAGCCACATAACTTGATCACGGAAGCGTAGATGAACGAGCTAGGACGAAGATATATGCAAAAACGGCTAAGTTATCTCCTTTCGTGCACAACTTTTCCTTCATATGTACTCCCTCGGTCCCATAATATAAGAACATTTTTGACACTACAATAGTGTCACAAACGTTCCTATATTATGGGATGGAGGGAATAGTTGTCTTGGACAAGGCACACAATTAAAGCACATTCCAAACTCAGTGCAACATATGTTTCTCCCATTGTTTACATCAAGTCTGTCGATCGAACTCTTTGTAGCCCACGCTGCTGATAGTTGCACTGCATGAACGACACAAGTAATAATCCTCTAAAGGCACCACACACTCCATTCAAAAGAGAGTTCACAACTCATTATCATTGTTGTGGTTGTGGAGCACACCCCATTGTCCACTTGTTATTTTTCTCTCATCATCTTCCTTGACCAAGAATTTTATGATTTGGGTAGCGCCAGGGAGCCGAATCCAGTACTAGATAGCGGTACATATGGTCGTACAGTTCGTGTTGTGTCATTCATGATGAACTGATGACAAACATTAAAAAGGCCACTTTGATGTAGTTTAGTCCTCTACTAGACAATTTTAATGGCATCGTCAATCTTATTGGTATCGACAAGTTGATCAGAAAGGCAACTTGAAGCGGCATTATCTCTAGCAAATTGACGCTTCATCTTCTTGGACCATGTCCATGGTGGTTGTTCCCTGGTGAACTGAACGCACACATGGACATATTCATCAGGACATGTGCAACCAGGAGTAGCCAGCGGCGTGTGCTGGCGCCCAGGTGGCTGCTGCAGTATTGTGACGGTGTCACGGGGAGGAGCGCCCATAGTCATGCCCCGGGGATGTTGCAAAGTTCGGTGAACCTCATTAATAAATCTTGGTGTCGTGCCTCGTGTGATTGCTTGGTCCTCGGATGATCGACTATGTGCTCGGTATTAATTAAAACCATTAAGCTACGTGGGAAGGGCGGCCAAACAGCTATGCCACGTGACGCAAGTTGGTTGGCCGCGGTGAGAAACTTTTGGAAAAAAATTTAGATGAAGGTTGGGATTATTTTTTCATATGTATTTTTCCCTTTTTAGATGGAGGTGAGGACCTCTGATATTTTTTAAATGGAGGATTATGCAAAGTGGCACTCGCTGATAGGCTTAATTTTTTTTTTATTTTTTTAGATGAAAGTGAGTATTTTTTTAGATGATTTTAGACGGAGGCGATGAATAAATGAAAACGTGCGCACAACTTTCTCTTAAGCGGCGCCACGGGGTGGCACCCCAATCACTAGTATTCTAACAAGTGGTATCAACGCTAGGTTGTTCGAGGCCGTTGTGGAGTTGATCTAGAGGAGAACACATGAAAGCTGCCAACGATATCTAGCGAGATGCGATGTTTGCGATTGGAGACATGACAACAAAGTTTTCACATCAGTGGATCAAGGTTGCTCGAGTTGAAGATTCAGAAAGGACGGCGTCATGTTTGGAAGAAGCAATCGAAAATGACTAGCTAGTTGATCGGAAGCGCCAACTGGTGGCCAGAGTCGAGTTGGCGATCTCGGTGAGATTGTACTGAATGTGGCGGTAGTCGCAAGTCACAACAGCCGCAACGCTAGAGCGTGTAGTCTAGGAGGAGCACGTGGATGCGGACCGTTCCATGACAGCTTGACCTTGGAGCAAGTACATGCGCACTTCAACATCGTCATGGCGAAGGAGTAGCCTACGCCCAGCACCGACACCTATCTCAACGTTCCGGCAAGCGCAGTAGAAGCAGCGAAACATCCTCTTCCTCCTCGAGTAGCACTGGCTAGGGGAGGGCCAGATCTACGGTGAGTGCGCGAGCGAGGAAGTGTGGCGGCCATTACCACGACGAACCCCAACTTCGTCGCCGAGCAGCAGGCGCTCTACGAGGCCGCAAGCCGCCGCTCACATTGCACAGGCGGCGCAAATGGACGCGGTGGCAGCGCTGGCTACATAGGAGATCACGGATGAGAACGTCACGAGCTGCGAGTCCTACGCGCCACCAAAGACTTTTCGGCCGCGCCGGTGGGATGACGAGACCGCCGGCCCCTCCACTTTCATCATGGACCTTACGTCCATCGGCGACGGATAAGTCGCGGACTCCGATGAAAATGAGTAGGGAATGGGAGGCGGCGAGGCATTGTGTCCCATGTGGGCTGGTTCGTCTCCCATATTCTACTCTTCCTCGTCGGCGAATGCACCTTCAGTTCGTGGGCCTTATTGCCACCACTCATGGAGTCGTCGAGATAAGCCCGGTGATCGACGGAAGGAAACACCAATGACTTGGATGACAGGCATCGTCGTAGGCTAGGTTTAGGCCCGGTCCTTTTTTTATGAAAACTATCTGAAACGTAATGAATCTCGTCTGATTTATATGAATATCATCCGGTTTTCTTTTAATCCGTCTGGTTTGTTCAAACTCGGCTTGAAATGTATGCGGTCAATTTAAAATGGCCGCCTCACACATACATGTCTAGGAACTGATCTTCTCCTTCCCGCGATGGATGCGGTGTCCACTTTGCGGGTTAGTGTTGGAGATGCCTAAAACCATTGAGTGATTTCTTCATGCACGGACGAACGTACACGATATCTCCAATCCTGCCGGGCGGGCGTACAGAGAACCTGCTTCGCTCTTTGGTGGAGGCCAGTTTTTTTTTCTTTTTTTTGAGACAATGCCGGCCAGTTTCGTGTCTCGTGTGTGTTTTCATTGCGCTGCCAGGCTCGGCCTCCGTCACGCGATCACAACCGAAGGAATGTGACAGCTCGCCTCCATCTGCTGTCAAATGCAGCGCACCCGGCCGGCCCCATCCCGAACAGCGCGACGATGACCCCTACCCGTCCGAATCGCGCGTGCCGATCCCACGCGCGCGAGCACGCAAGTGGCGCCATTGGATGCCGCCATGGAGCGTCGTGTACGTACATACAGGCGCAGGTGCATCATGTAAGGGCTGTGTTGCTGTTGCAGTCCACGTCCGGCGCGCGGTGTTTTGCTTTCGGCACGCCGGTATTAAACCTGGCCTGGGTTGCGCGGTGGTCACGTCACTGCCTACGTTTTTTTCGAAAAGGGGGAATACCCCGGCCTCTGCATCTGGACGATGCATACGGCCACTTTATTGATTATTAACACAAGACCTTATAAAGTCGTACAATAGTAAGACCAAAGCCATCATCTTCGCAACCTCGGTCGCTACTCCTATCTAACAACCTCTGTCACTGCCTACGTGTTGCTTGCGTGGAGGGATGGTGCAGCCGTGCACGTACCGGCCTTGGTAGTTGGCTGCCGGCCGGCCGCGCGCCGAGACGCATGCATGCATGCCGCCTCCGATGAACTTTTACTTGTCGAAACACGTCCTCATGTTCCTTCTCCCTCCCTTCACAGATGATTTTTTCACTGTGATTAAAAAAAAGCTTTATTACGTACTCAGACTACTCCTCAGACTAACATCCCTAGCACGGCAGCACCTTGACAAGGTCCACCAATACTGATCACTGGTCTTCTCTCGGTTTCCGCAGTTTGGAGACAGTTCAGAAACGCACATCCACCGCGTTCCGCACACGCTAAGAATTTTCTTCTTGCACGCGATAGGTTTATAGATAGAAGTTTCCTGGTCGTGCATGGCCACGCACGGTTCCAAGCATAGCTCGACAACCACATGCTCCTTGGTGACCAATTAGAAGCTTTCTGTTGAAAAATCCACACCACCAAAAGAGTGTTCCGATCGGTAATCCACCGAGCTGTCTCGCACGCAGCAGGCACCGATAACGACTGAAATCTGTACCCGGCCTGCATGCACCCGCATTTGCATTGATTGGCCAGTAGTCATCAGTTGAACAGAGAAACGTGCACGTCAAAGCCTGTCTGCAAAGTGCATCCGGCCGGTTCATTGAACAATGGCGGACGTCTCGCTCGCGCGTACGCTTTCGCTCGAGCCAACGTGTGTGTGTGTGTGTACGCCGGTGCACCACGTAGCTACGTGCATGCGTCTCTTCCACGACGACCACGATGGGTAAAAGCGCACCCGAGATTGATTGGCAGCACGTCCACGTCCGTCAATGTATAACGGAGCGATATATGGGTCGGTTGACGTATGACTTGCCTGGCCGCTGCCGCGCGCGGAGCTGCACCGCCCGACCTCGAGCTTATCGATTGTTCTCTGTCAACTCCAACGGATAATCCTCAGTAGCTCTTTGTAAATGCATTTCGATCTTCACACATCTTTACAGAAAGGAAACCCAGCAATAGAACATGAAGATGTATGAATTGCACCATATGTTGATTCGGTGCAATGTGCACGGTATATATAAGTATAAGGTGGGGCCTCTACTTCAATCTATACAACAAACTAGAGAGGTGGGCCTAATGTACAAAAGACAATATACATGCACGAATATCATACTCAACACACCCCGCAGTCGAAGCGGCACCAAGGCTGACGCAAAGACTGGACCGGAACTCCTCAAATGACGCCGTAGGCAAGCCCTTGGTCATGATATCTGCAAATTGTTGGGAAGTAGGGACGTGTAAAACACGAATAAGCCCAAGAGCCACCTGTTCCCAAACAAAATGAATATCCAACTCAATATGCTTGGTCCGTCGATAATGCACCGGGTTAGCGGAGAGGTAGACCGCCGAGACGTTGTCGCAGTAGACCACCGTGGCACGGTCAACAGGGCAAGACAGCTCCTGGAGCAGCTGACGAAGCCAGGAACACTCGGCGACGGCGTTGGCCACCGCACGATACTCAGCCTCAGCACTGGAGCGAGAGACCGTAGGCTGCCGCCTGGACGACTACGAGATAAGTGGGTCCAAGGTAGACACAATAGCCCGAGGTGGAGCGACGTGTGTCAGGGCAGCCCGCCCAGTCTGGATCGGAGTAGGCTGTGAGAGCGATGTCGGCGGAGGCGTGAAGCGTGACCCCAAGGTCCATGGTGCCACAAACATAGCGGAGAATCCGCTTGACAGCGGCCCAGTGAACAACCCGAGGAGCATGCATATGAAGACACACCTGCTGCACTGCATACTGGATCTCTGGCCGAGTCAAAGTGAGGTACTGGAGGGCACCAACAATAGACCGATAGAAAGCAGCATCCGAAGCAGGGGAACCATCCATGGCAGAGAGCTTGGCCTTCGTATGGACAGGCGTGGCGGCGGGCTTGCAGTTATGCATGCCAGCGCGCTCCAGGAGCTCATGAGCGTACTTCCGCTGATGAAGAAAGAAGCCATCCAGACGACGCACCACCTCAACACCGAGGAAGTAGTGTAGAGGACCCAAGTCCTTGATGGCGAACTCAGCGCGAAGACGAGCCGTGAGCTGACTGAGAAGGCCAGCTGTACATGCCGTCAGGATGATGTCATCGACATAGAGCAGCAAGTAGGCCATGTCGGAGCCCTGGTGATAAACGAAGAGCGATGCGTCCGAGCGGGTGCAGCGGAACCCAAGCTGATGAAGAAACACCGCGATGCGCTGGTACCAAGCGCGCGGAGCCTGCTCGAGTCCGTACAAGGACCGCGAAAGTAGGCACACGTGATCGGGGAGTGCCGGATCCACGAACCCGGTGGGCTGCTGGCAGAAGACCTGCTCCTCGAGGTGACCATGAAGGAAGGCGTTGGAGACGTCCATCTGGTGCACCGGCCAAGCACGAGAGACCGCAAGGTGGAGAACCGTGCGTATCGTGCCGAGCTTGATGACCGGAGCAAAGGTGTCGGTGAAGTCGATGCCAGCACGTTGTCGAAATCCGCGAACGACCCAACGTGCTTTATAGCGATCAAGGGTACCGTCGGGACGGAGCTTGTGTTTGAAGACCCACTTCCTGTTAATCACGTTGGCGTGCCGGGGACAGGGAACAAGCTTCCACGTCCGGTTGCGCAACAGGGCGTCAAACTCCTCTTGCATCGCAGCCATCCAGAGCGGGTCACGAAGAGCGGCTCGGATGGAGGATGGCAATGGCGACGGCTCAGAGGTGGACGCCGCATGGACGTAGTCATCCGTGGCGTAGCGCGAGGTCGGGCGAAAAACGCCCGTACGGGCGCGGGTGACTGGGCCGGCCACAGGTGCCGAAGGCGCGGGCGCCGGGGGCGCCATGGGGGCGCCGAGGGGGCCAAGGGGGCGCCGTGGGGGCGCCGGGGGCGCCGAGGGGCCGCCGGGGGGCGCCGAGGGGGCCGCGGGGGACGCCGGGGGCGCAGCAGGGGCCGCGAGCACCTGGGGGGCCGCGGAGGCATGCGGGGGGCACGCCTGAAAGCCAGGGGCGGGCCAAGAGAGGCGCGCGTGCGCCCTGGGAGCGGCGTCGAGGAGCCCCCGTCACCGGTGGCGAAAGGAACAACCGGAGGTACCTGCTGAAACGGAAACACATGCTCATCAAAGTAAACGTGCCGGGAAGTGAACACACGGTGGTAGACGAGATCGTAGCACCGATATCCCTTGGAGTTGGAAGGGTAGCCGATGAAGATGCAAGCGACAGAACGAGGTGCAATTTTGTGAGGAGCGGAGTCCGCGGTGCTAGGATAGCAAAGGCACCAAAAAATACACAAGTCATCATAAGATGGGGGCATACCGAAGAGAAGATGGCGAGGTGCATAGTTCCACCGTGGGCGGCAAGGGCGAAGGTTAAGGAGAAGCGAAGTAGTAGCGAGTGCATCCGGCCAGAAACGAGGCGGCACATGGGCATGGAACAGGAGCGTCCGAACGCAGTCGTTTAGAGTGTGAAGGACGCGTTCGGCTCGACCGTTCTGCTGTGAAGTATACGGGCATGTGAGACGAAAAACTGTGTCGTGGTGCGACAGAAAAGTGCGGAAAGAAAGATTGTCAAACTCTTTTCCATTGTCAGTCTGAAGAGCAAGGATGGGACGCCCAAACTGCGTGCTGACATAGGAGTAAAAAGCCGACAAAGTGGAGAGTGCATCCGACTTTCGTCGTAGAGGAAACGTCCACACATAGTGAGAGTAATCATAAAAAATAATCAGATAATATAAATAGCCCGAATTACTAAGAACTGGAGAGGTCCACACATCGCTATGAATCAACTGAAAATGAAAAGAAGCTATGGTGGTGGAGTTATTAAATGGAAGGCGAACATGTTTGCCGACATGACAGGCATGACAGGTGTGATCCTCTATCTTATTACAACTGAAGCTGAAACTCCTAAGAATATGACGAAGTGTGACGGGGTTGGATGACCCAAGCGAGCATGCCAAGGATCGACACCGACAGAGAGAGCAACCGGTGCGGTGGTGGAGGTGGACGACGGATGCACCGGATAGAGCTCGTCGAGGCTGTCGCAGCGGTGAAGTACCATCCTGGTTCGAGCGTCCTTGACACAAAAACCAAGCCCGTCAAATTCAACAGTAACAGGACTTCCACGAGTTAAACAACGAACGGAAACAAGATTCTTAATAAGGTGAGGTGAGACAAGAATGTTAGACAAGGTAATAGGCATAGAATTAGAAGGAAAAGAAGTGTGCCCGACATGTGTGATAGGTAGTGTGGAACCATCGCCGACAATGATGCGGCGGTCGGTGGTGACAGGAGTGAAAGAGGCAAGATTACCAGGATGAGCAAACATGTGAGCCGTAGCCCCAGTGTCCATGTACCAATCACCGCCTCCAGTGTAGTTGTTCGGCGTAGGCGCAGCGTGCAGCACGGCGAGGAGCGCCGGATCCCAAGGTGCCGGCCGCAGGGCCGGCGAGGGCGGTGGCGGGGCCGCAGGGAGACCATAGGCGCCGCTCATCTACGGCGGTGGGTATCCTCCGTACGGCTGCGGAGCCGCGTAGTACGCCTGGTGCGCCGGTGGGCGCGACACGGGAAGCGTCAGTGCAGGAGCCCATGGAACCGGCATGGTGTACGCATGGACGACACCGGTCCAGGGGTTATAGCCGTAGGCCCATGGGGGCGGCACCTGGAGTTGCGGAGGTGCCTGAAACTGCTGCTGCTACTGGACGGCGTGCTGCGGCTGGGACTGCTGCTGCTGCTGACCACCGCGGCGGCCCCCACGGTGCTTTTTATTGGGAGGAGAGGGGGGCACGGGTGGGCCATACGGGAGGCGCTAGAGGGGGGCGCGGGTGGGCCATACGGGAGGCGCTGCTGGGGTATCGGGAAGGGCGCCTGGTGATGCTGCTGGGGTGCCGGGGCAGCGGGAGGCGCTAGAGGCCCGCCGCAGGTGGTGCCGGCGGCGAGAGCGGTGTGGATGGCGCGCGTCTTCACCTGCTTCATCCGCCGCTCCTCCAAGTGGAGGTACGCAACAAACTTGGTGAAAGACGGGTTGGGGATGAGGCTGAGGTTTCCCGCGGCGTTACCGAAGTCCTCGTTGAGCCCGGTGGTGAGCGTGCTGAGGAGGAGGTCATCATCGACCTTGGCGCCGATATCATGAAGCTCATCAGCGAGAGTCTTAAGGCGGCGACAATAGTCGTCGATGGAGGTGTTGTCCTGCTGACACCCAAAGAACTCTTGCTGCAAAAAAACGCAACGTTGGAGCTTGTTGTCAGTGAAGAGCCCGTTCAGCTTGGTCCACACGACGCATGCATCATCGCCATCCGTCACGACCGTCTGGAAAAGGTCGGGCGTGATGGTGAGGAAAAACCAGCGGATGATCGTGGTGTCGATGGTGGACCAGTCGTGAAATCGGGGACGAGGCTGGAGTCGACGGTGTTGTCCATGTGGTCCATGAGATGGTACTCCCGGAACATGAGGGAGAAGTACGTCTTCCACGTGTTGTAGGAGGAGTCCGCCTGGGAGAGACGAACCGGCACCCGCTCGAAGATGTTGAGCCTGCGGATGTCGTTGACGTCGGGAGGGTTGGCGTCGGCGAACAGGTTGGAGTTGGTGTACGTGGAGGAGGTAACTGACGACATGGCGATCGACGGCTCGGCGACAGCAGCGGCTTTGGACGATCCAGCGGCTGGCATGGGACGCAGCGCGAGAAGTGACAAGCAGGCGGCAGCATGCGAGTGGACGGGCGGGCCAGCTGCGGCTGGAGTCGCGCGGGACAGCGACCGCCTGGCTGACTTGGACGGGGTGTTGACTGGCGTTCGGCTCGCGCGGGAATTGCGAGCGGCCGGGCTGGCTGTTCGCGCGAGCGGCCTGGCTGATTTGGACGATGCGAGCGGGGGCGGGCGTACGACTCGCGCGGGGATCGCGAGCGGCCGGGCCGGCTGTTCGCGCGAGCAGGGGCGGGTTGGGGAGCAGCGGCAGCAGCACAGAGGAGTGCGGCGGCGGCGGCGGCGCGGAGGAGCGCGGCGGCGGCGGCAGCGGAAGCTAGGGTAAAAACCTAAAAACTGATACCATGAAGATGTATGAATTGCACGATATGTTGATTCGGTGCAATGTGCACGGTATATATAAGTACAAGGTGGGGCCTCTACCTCAATCTATACAACAAACTAGAGAGGTGGGCCTAATATACAAAAGACAATATACATGCACGAATATCATACTCAACAGGACATACGAGGTCACGAGTGTTATACTTTTTTTCTATCCAATCTTCCACCTGCCCGTTCTGCTCTAGGTTTTTTTTCATCCAATCTTGCACCCATTCCCCACAAAAATAAACACGGGTGTACAATAAGTACTCAAGTTAATTTCGTATCCCAAAATTTTAGAATTTTGTAAAAGTTCCTGATATTTTTAAAATATTATTTTCATATAAAGGTGTGTCACACCCGGGTGCTCCAATACATTTCCCCGTACTAAGCTAGCTAGCATCGCAAGGACACACAACTTGCAGCTCTATCCTACCTTTATTCAGGTTTCCTTGGGGAGCTGAATCCGTGGTAAGGTTCTTGGTGATGCATACCCCAAGGAACCCACTTGATTCATCGATCGAGTGTCCAAAAGGAAATGTTAGCTCTATCTGGAGGTCGGCTCTCGCGTGCAAAGAGACAGTTGCAGCTAAGAATGACAAACTAAAGTATTGGTGACTTAAGAGCAACTCCAACGCAGTTGTTGAGTATCATGATTATTAAGAAAGTTAGGATAGCGTAGGATATTATTTTATCTTGCCTTGTACTCCAAGATGATCATGTACTCTATGCCCATGAGGCTCAAGCAATACAACAAAAATTCCACCAAATCACCCTCTCCCTTCTAACATGATATCAGCCTAACCGATCCAACTATAGCCGCCACCCGCCGCTTTCGCTCTGCGCTACCCCTGGGGCGGTCGGCCTTCATGACCGCCGCCGGGGGCCACGCCGCCCGTACCTAGGGTCCGTCCGCCGTTCGTGTTGACCGGCTTCCCTAGAGAGTCTTTTCCCCGATCGTTTGATCCGGATTTTTCTCTCTCTCGCCGGTCGCTTTGATCGGCGTTCTCTTTTTTGGTTATCCGATCTATAGATCGGTTTGCGTCGCCCGCCTCCATTCGTCATCTCAACGCGTGTCTGATTCTTTGACATCTTCATCATCTTGGACTGGATTGGTCGCCACATAATTCCCGGGCTTCACGCACACAGCTGCGCTGATAGGCGGCCGCTAGCGCGTCGAGCGTCGGCCTCTCTTCCTCATCACATGCCCGCGCTAGTGTGGTTGCCTGCGAGCGCTGGCTGTGGCTGGCCAATCCTCCCGTGCGACGCCTCTGCATGCACACGTTGTGTCCCATGCATGTGTGGTTGCTCATGTACGAACGTGCATGCCCATCAGCCCTCCTGTACACGGTGATGCAGCGTGTTCGCGGTGGCCGTTCGCGTACTCCTGGTCTGTCCCACGCTGTGTGACGTGCAGGATCTCTTGAAGATTGAAGACCATCTCCTAGTACACATGCCTTCATCGATTGAGCAACGGGTTGCCGCTGCGTCGCCCCATCGGGTGCTACGTCTTGAGCTTGCGTTGGTTTTTCTTGAAAAGGAAAGGGTGATGCAGCAAACTAGCGTAAGTATTTCCCTCAGTTTTTAAGAACCAAGGTATTAATCCAGTACGAGGCTCCTCAAAAGTCACACGCACCTACACAAACAAGAACCTCGCAACCAACGCAATAAAAGGGTTGTCAATCCCTTCACGGCCACTTGCGAAAGTGAGATCTGATAGAGATAATATGATAAGATAAATATTTTTGGTATTTTTATGATATGGATTGGAAAAGTAAAGATGCAAATAAAAGTAGATGGTAAACTTATATGATAGAAGATAGACCCGGGGGCCATAGGTTTCACTAGTGGCTTCTCTCACGATAGCATAAGTATTACGGTGGGTGAACAAATTACTGTCGAGCAATTGATAGAAAAGCGAATAATTATGAGATTATCTAGGCATGATCATGTATATAGGCATCACGTTCGTGACAAGTAGACCGACTCCTGCCTGCATCTACTACTATTACTCCACACATCGACCGACTCCTGCCTGCATCTAGAGTATTAAGTTCATAAAGAACAGAGTAACGCATTAAGAAAGATGACATGATGTAGAGGGATAAACTCATGCAATATGATATAAACCCCATCTTTTTATCCTCGATGGCAACAATACAATACGTGCCTTGCTGCCCCTGCTGTCATTGGGAAAGGACACCGCAAAATTGAATCCAAAACTAAGCACTTCTCCCATTGCAAGAAAGATCAATCTAGTAGGCCAAACCAAACTGATAATTCGAAGAGACTTGCAAAGATAACTTAGTCACACATAAAAGATTCAGAGGAGATTAAAATATTTCTCATAGATAAACTTGATCATAAACCCACAATTCATCGGTTCTTGACAAACACACCACAAAAAGAGTTACATCGAATAGATCTCCAGGAAGATCGAGGAGAACTTTGTATTGAGATTCAAAGAGAGAGAAGAAGCCATCTAGCTAATAACTATGGACTCGAAGGTCTATGTTAAACTACTCACAACTCATCAGAAGGGCCTTAGAGATGACGTAGAGGCCCTCCGTGGTCGATTCCCCCTCCGGCGGAGCGCTGGCGAAGGCTCCAAGATGGGATCTCATGGATACAGAAGGTTGCGGCGGTGGAAATAGTTTTTTGTGGTGCTCCTCGAAGGTTTCAGGGTACGGGAGTATATATAGGAGGAAGAAGTAGGTCGGTGGACGCTCGAGGGGCCCACGAGGGTGGGGGGCGCGCCGGGCACCCTCGTGGCCGCCTCCTCTGTTGCTTGACATCCACTCCAAGTCCCCTGAATCATGTTTGTTCCAAAAAGATCGCTCCCGTAGGTTTCATTCCGTTTGGACTCCGTTTGATATTCCTTTCCTTTGAAACACTGAAATAGGCAAAAAAAAGAGCAATTCGGGCTGGGCCTCCGGTTAGTAGGTTAGTCCCAAAAATGATATAAAAGTATAAAGTAAAGCCCATAAACGTCCAAAACGGGTAATATAATAGCATGGAACAATCAAAAATTATAGATACGTTGGAGACGTATCAAGCAACCCCAAGCTTAATTCCTGCTTGTCCTCGAGTAGGTAAATGATAAAAACAGAATTTTTAATGTGGAATGCTACCTAGCATAATTCTCAATGTAATTTTTTTTATTGTGGCATGAATGTTCAGATCCAAATGATTCAAAATAAAAGTTCATATTGACATAAGAAATAGTAATACTTCAAGCATACTAACTAAGCAATCATGTCTTCTCAAAATATCATGGCATTAGAAGGTTCATCCCTACAAAATCATATAGTTAGGCTATGTTTCATTTTCATCACGTAAAAATTCTACCATCAAGAACAACCCCGGTTTCAGCCAAGCAATTGGTTCATACTTTTTAACGTGCTTCAACCTTTTTCAACTCTCACGCAATACATGAGCGTGAGCTATGGATATAGCACTATGGGTGGAATAGAATATGATAATTGAGGTTGTGTGGAGAAGACAAAAAAGGAGAAAGTCTCACATGGACGAGGCTAATCAACGGGCTATGGAGATGCCCATCAATTGATGTCAACATGAGGAGTAGGGATTGCCATGCAACGGATGCACTAGAGCTATAAATGTATGAAAGCTCAACAAAAGAAACTAAGTGGGTGTGCATCCAACTTGCTTCCTCACGAAGACCTAGTGCATTTTGAGGAAGCCCTTCGTAGGAATATACAAGCCAAGTTCTATAATGATAAATTCCCACTAGTATATGAAAGTCACAACATAAAAGACTTTCTATATGAAGAACATGGTGCTACTTTGAAGCACAAGTGTGGAAAAGGATAGTAACATTGCCCCCCTTTTTTTCTTTTTTTCTTTTTGGGCTTTTCTTTTTTTTCTTTTGGCCTTTTTTTCTTTGGGGACAATTCTCTAATAATGATGATCATCACACTTCTATTTATTTACAACTCATAAATTACAACTCAAAACTAGAACAAGATATGACTCTTTATGAATGCGTCCGGCGGTGTACCGGGATGGGCAATGAATCAAGAGTGACATGTATGAAAAATTATGCATGGTGGCTTTGCCACAAATAAGATGTCAACTACATGATCATGCAAGGCAATATGACAAATGATGATGCATGTCATGATAAACGGAACGGTGGAAAGTTGCATGGCAATATATCTCGGAATAGCTATGGAAATGCCATAATAGGTAGGTATAGTGGCTGTTTTGAGGAAGATATAAGGAGGTTTATGTGTGATAGAGAGTATCATATCACGGGGTTTGGATGCACCGGCAAAGTTTGCACCAACTCTCAAGGTGAGAAAGGGCAATGCACGGTACCGAAGAGGCTAGCAATGATGGAAAGGTAAAAGTGCGTATAATCCATGGACTCACATTAGTCATAAAGAACTAATATACTTATTGCAAAAGTTTTATTAGCCCTCGAAGCAAAGTACTACTACGCATGCTCCTAGGGGGGAGGTTGGTAGGAGTTAACCATCGCGCGCCCCCGACCTCCACTCAAGGGAAGGTAATCAAAAGAGCACCACATGCAATAAATTTGTTACACAACTTTTACCATACGTGCATGCTACGGGACTTGCCAACTTCAACACAAGTATTCTTTAAATACATAATCACCCAACTAGCATGACTCTAATATCACCACCTCCATATCTCAAAACAATTATCAAGTATCAAATTGATCATAGCATTCAATTCACTTCCTATGGTAGTTTTTATTATATCCAACTTGGATGCTCATCATTCTAGGACCAATTTTATAACCATAGCAAATACCATGCTGTCCTAAGAGACTCTCAAAATAATATAAGTGAAGCATGAGAGATTAACAATTTCTACAAAATCAAGCCACCACCGTGCTCTAAAAGATTTAAGTGAGACACTAGAGCAAAACTATCTAGCTCAAAAGATATAAGTGAAGCACATTGAGTATTTTAATAAATTCCAATCAAGAGAGTTTCTCCCATGCGTTGCCACCTGTCGGTGACCCCTTTAGCGTATAAAAAGAGGCCCATGCGCAACGTAGAGGGGGTTCGACTGGTTGGACTGGTTCGACTGGTTGGACTGGTTCGACTGGTTCGGAACCCAGAAAAAAACTACGCTCTCTCTCTGGAGCAAGAACACAAGATAATCAAACAAGCAGCATTAGGAGTGTTATCTCTCCGGAGAGCTCCGAAGCTGGGTAAACTGCTCGTGTGCTTCGCCTCGATCTGCTCTTCGTGTGATCTCCGCCCCCCGCCGAACCGAAAGGGGCTCGGTCCCCGGCCCCATAGATGTTCGTGGATCAGTTTCCCCGACATCATTGGCGCGCCAGGTAGGGGGCGTCGAGATTGTGTGAACCTGATCCGGCGTTCACACGAGCTAGATCTTCATTCCCTTCATCAACATGCCACCGAAGAAGAAGACTTCGGCGGCAGCCGCTCCGTCCACATCACTTCCGCCACCGTTGGAGCAAACGGGTGGTGGAATGGACACCGACGGAAGAATGGACGTCGACGAGGAAGCTTATGATGCTGCCAGGTCCAAGGACAAGGCTGCACAAACCTCGGCGATTGTACATGTTCCGCGCCACTCTCAGGAGGCGCAAGACCAACAGCGTCACGACACTCACAGTGCCATACGCATGATAGGCCCAGACCAAGCTGGTGGATCTCGGGGCGCTCAAGACCAGCATGCACGCCAGCGTGCTGGCACGAGCGGGGCACGGTCGCCTGGACGGGATACTGCTCCTTCTAACATCTTTAGAAGTCCGAGCACGTCCCGCTCCTCGCGCCGTCCGCCACTGCCACCCACCACTCCAGCAGAAGCTTTGGCGCGAGCTCAACTGCTCCTAGATTACCCTCCAACGTCGGACAAGATCGACGAATGGAGGGCCACCATTCAGAGTCTCATCGGCTACGCCAACGGCGACACTCCATGGCGGCCGAGCGCGTCGCCGCCGCGGCAGGGTTGCCGGGCGCGAGCCGGTGGCGACGAAACGGGTGGAGGTGCAACTATCATGCAATCACCACCCCGAAGGCCAAGATCGCCGACTCGCCGGATCCACCTCGACAGCGACTCCACCGCATTGTCGGATCCACGAGCTCGTCGCGATCAACGCCAAGTTCTTCATGATCGACAACAAGAAGACGCTCGAACTTGCATCGAGCGCCGAAGAGAAGCGCGACGTCAATCCGACAAGCACGCTGGGCCCTCTATTGACATGCATGCGCCAGGGGAACCAGGCGATTTGCCGTACGCGGTAGGTTGCCCTGCGTTCACTCGTGAGCTGCGGCAAGTCCAGTGGCCCAGCACGAAGAACTTCAAGCGAGATGTACCGGAGAAGTACGATGGAAAGATGCATCCATCGGAGTTCCTCAGCATCTACACCATTAAGGTGCAGGCTGCCGGGGGACGGGATGACAAGATCCTTGCCAACTACTTCCCGCTGGTGCTCAAGCCCAACGTTAGATCCTGGCTCATGCACTTGCTGGACAACTCCATATCCTCTTGGGCTGATCTGTGCCATCAGTTTGTCGGCGCCTTCACAGGCGGACACAGGCCTCATGGCCAGGAGAGTGATCTTCATCTCCTCGCCCAGAAGGAAGGAGAGCCCCTGCGCAAGTACATTCAGAGATTCAGCAGTGTGCAGCACAACATCCCAGACGTCCACCCTGCCGCGGTGATCAGCGCGTTCCATCAGAACATGCGAAACCGCAGGATGCGGGAGGAAATGGCGATGTGCAAGATCAGGGACGTCAGTGAGTTATATGCACTGGCCGACATGTGCTGAGGAAGGGAGGAGACTCCCCGGAGAGAATGTAGGAGCGGGAGGATCTGACAGTGAAGATGCCGCCCCGGCAAGGAAAAACCGGCGGCGGAACAACAGAAAGAGGAAAGGCAAAGAGGTGCTAGTTGTTGAGCAGTCCGGCAACGGTGGTGGCGCCAATAAAGCCAAAGCTGGTGACTCCGGCAAGGAGGTTGCCGCGGAGGTGGCGGTCGCCGACAAGCAGGACGGCACCAACAAGCAGTATTGCAAGATCCACCGCACCAAGGGCCATGATCTCCAGCACTGTAAGAAAGTCGAGCAGCTTGTTGAGCAACAGAAAGCCGAATACGAGCGGCGCGACAAGGAGAAGGCCCAGGAAGGTGCTGGGGGATCCGGCAAGAAACGTCCCGGCCGAGGAGGACGCCGCGGCAAGGCCATGCAGCGGCAAGGAGACAGACCTCCTCGCGGCCGCGACAAGGATGAAGATGACAACGACGATGAAGATATGGATGATGAGGAGACTGATGAGCAGGAGTTCCAGAAAGCCACAGAGGTCCTGTGCGTTGACGGTGGTGCTTCTCTGCATACCTCGCACCGTCAGCTCAAGCAGTGGGTGCGAGAAGTTAATGCAGCAGAACCACCCGTCGAGTCACGCAAGCCTCTGAAATGGTCCAGCACGCCTATCATCTTTGGTATTGAGGACCACCCTGATTGCATAACTGCGGTCGGGTGCTTGCCGATGTTGGTTTCACCAACAATCCGCAACCTCAAGGTCACTAAGATGCTAGTTGACGGCGGGGCCGGCTTGAACCTGATCTCCTCCGTGGTGCTCCAGAAACTCCAGATCCCTGAGAGCGACCTCGAAGAGACCGGTACATTTCAAGGAATCAACCCGGGAAGGAGCAAGCCGAAGGGAAAGATCACGTTGCCGGTAACATTTGGCAGCGAGCTGAACTTCAGGACTGAGAGGGTCACGTTTGATGTTGCTGACTTTCCATTACCTTACAATGGAATCCTTGGCCGTCCGGCACTCGCCAAGTTCATGGCAGCCTCTCACTATGCGTACAACATACTGAAAATGCCAGGCCCGATAAGTGTCATCTCTGTCCCTGGCGACAAGAAGGATGCTCTTATCTGTGCCGACAAGATCTACCGGGAAGCAGCAGCCGTAGCAGAACGCAAGACACTTGCCGCTGAAGCTCCCGGAGGGAAGAAGAAGACCAAGTCCGGCAAGAGCTCTGATACCCACTCCGGCAAGCGCACCTCTTCGGAGTGCTGCGCTACCGTCGAGGACGCACCATTGAGCTCCACCGGCAAGTGTAAGAAGGCAATGGCAGCTCCACCTGAGACCAAGAAGGTGTCCGCCAAGGAGGACGGAACTGGTGGTACCTTCACCATCAGCGCCACTCTTGACCCCAAATAGGAAAGCGCGCTCGTTGCTTTCCTGCGGGCGAATGTCGACATGTTTGCGTGGCAACCGTCTGATATCCCTAGTGTTCCCAGGAAAGTAATTGAGCACCACCTTGCCGTCTGTCCTCATGCGCGGCCCGTCAAGCAGAAAGTTAGGAAACAAGCAGTGGAGCGCCAAGAATTCATCGCAGAAGAAATCAAGAAGTTGGAAGCAGCAGGCCTTGTCAGAGGAGTGCTCCATCCCACATGGTTGGCCAATCCTGTTGTCGTGCGCAAGGCTAACGGGAAATGGAGGCTTTGTATTGACTTCACTGATGTTAATAAAGCTTGTCCCAAAGACCCATTTCCCTTGCCGCGCATTGACCAGATTGTTGACTCCACAGCCGGATGTGATTTGCTTTCATTTCTTGATGCATACTCAGAATACCATCAGATCTTCATGGTAGAAGAAGATGAAGAGAAAACTGCATTTATCACCCCGTGTGGCATGTACTGCTTCGTACGGATGCCTTTCGGTTTGAAGAATGATGGTTCAACATTCGAAAGGGTAGTCCACCACGCTTTTGAGCCGCAGATGCACAGAAATGTGGAAGCCTACATGGATGACATAGTGGTCAAAAGCAAGAACAGGGCGACCCTGATTCAAGATTTAGACAAGACATTTGCAAATCTATGCAAGATCAACCTCAAGCTTAACCCCGAGAAGTGCGTGTTTGGAGTCCCTTCCGGCAAGCTTCTCGGGTTTTTCGTGTCTCAGCGGGGAATTGAAGCCAATCCCGACAAGATCAAGGCCATTGAGCAGATCGAAGCACCAAAGCGCGTCAAGGATGTACGAAGGCTTGCCGGTTGCGTGGCTGCTCTCAGTAGGTTTATCTCTAGATCTGCTGAGCGCGCCCTGCCATTTTTCAAAATTTTGAAAAAGGCAGGTCCGATAAAATGGACTCCGGAGGCGGAGGCTACGCTGCAGGACTTGAAGAGATACCTGTCCTCCACTCCAACACTTGTCGCACCTAAGCCGCAAGAGAAGTTGCTGCTGTATATAGAGGCAACCAATAAAGTGGTTAGTGCTGCCTTAGTGGCAGAGAGGGAGGCAGATGATGAGCCAGCAACCACGGCAGACGCATCCAGCGACAAGCAGGGGGCTTCACCGACAAGCTCTGGTCCCGACAGAGATGGATCTACGCAGGAGCATGATAAGATGCAGAAGAGAATGGTGCAGCGTCCAGTTTACTTTGTCAGTTCCCTTCTACAGGGGGCTAGATCAAGGTACTCTGGTGTGCAAAAGTTGCTTTTCGGCCTCCTCATGGCCTCGAGAAAGTTGCGCCATTACTTTCAAGCACATGAGATCACAGTCGTCACTCGCTTTCCGCTGAAGTGGATACTGCAAAATCCATAAGCGACAGGCAGGATTGTCGAGTGTTCGCTGGAACTGTCAAGCTTTGGCCTCAAGTTTGAGAGCACTTCAACTATCCAAAGCAGAGCATTGGCAGAGTTCATAGCAGAATGGACGCCAACACCAGATGAAGAAATTCCAGAGACGAGCATCCCCATCAAAGAGGCAAGCAAAGAGTGGCTGATGTACTTTGATGGTGCCTTCTCGCTGCAAGGTGCCGGTGCGGGCGTGCTGCTTGTCGCGCCCACCGGAGAGCACCTCAAGTACGTAGTCCAGATGCACTTTCCCAAGGAGCAAGCAACCAACAATACTGCAGAGTATGAAGGATTGCTTGCCGGTCTCAGAATCGCAGCAGACCTTGGGATCAAGAAGCTCATTGTCAGGGGTGACTCACAGCTTGTCGTCCGCCAAGTGAACAAGAACTACCATAGTCCATTGATGGAAGCATATGTTGATGAAGTGAGGAAGCTAGAAGAGCACTTTGACGGCCTACAAATGGAGCATATCCCAAGAGCTCAGAATGACATTGCTGATGGCCTGTCAAAGTGCGCCGCACTAAAGTTACCTGTGGAACCAGGGATCTTTGTGCTCAAGTTGACTCAACCATCCGTAACACCATCAACTGGACAAAGCAAGAAGAGGAAGTTGGTTTCTGGTGACTACTTTCCGGCAGAGCTCCCCGAAGCCGCCGCCAAGAAAGTCCCCAAGATCAACACCAAGGATGCTGAGGGGCAGTCTGCTCCGGCAAGCCTTATGGTTTGTTCCGTTGAAGCAGATGCTCCTGACAAGTTTTGCTCCGGCAAGCTTGCCGGGGAACATCAAGCTCCGGCAGGGCCGCAAGTCCTTGCCGTAGAAGCGGATGTTCCCGCAGCAGCAGATGTGCCTTTAGTCCTTGTTGTCGAGCCACAAGCTCCAGCATGGGCACATCAGATTGTCCATTTCCTTCAAACAGGAGAACTTCCCGAAGAGCAAGAAGAAGCGGAAAAAGTAGCCCGGCAGTTAAGTATGTACCAGTTTGTCGATAGCATACTGTACAAAAGAAGACTCAACGGTGTGAAATTGAAGTGTATTTGCCGGGAAGATGGACAAAAGCTGTTGGCAGAGATACATGGAGGCATATGTGGCCACCACATTGGCGCAAGAGCACTTGCCGGCAAAGCTTTCCGGCAAGGTTTCTTTTGGCCGACAGCCCTCCAGGATGCAACTACACAAGTAACCAAGTGTGAAGCGTGCCAGTTCCACTCCAAACAAATACACCAGCCAGCTCAAGCTCTCCAGACAATCCCTTTATCCTGGCCATTTTTGGTCTGGGGGCTCGATATCCTCGGCCCTTTCCCCCGAGCTGTCGGGGGCTTTGAGTACTTGTACGTCGCAATCGACAAGTTCACGAAGTGGCCGGAAGTGCAGCCAGTGAGGAAGGTGACAACACAGTCAGCAGTCAAGTTCTTCAGGTCAATTGTTTGCTGTTTCGGGATCCCTAACAGGGTCATCACCGACAACGGCACGCAATTCACGAGCCGCACCTTCATGCAATACGTCCAAGACCTTGGCGCTAAGGTCTGCTTCGCTTCTGTTGCTTATCCGAGAAGCAACGGTCAAGCAGAGAGGGCAAATGCTGAAGTGATGCGCGGGCTCAAGACCAGAACTTTCGACAGGCTGCGCAAGTGCGGAAGAAACTGGATCGAGGAGCTGCCGGTGGTTCTTTGGTCGATCAGAACGACGCCAAATCGAGCCACTGGCCAGACGCCTTTCGCTCTAGTCTATGGAGCAGAGGCAATTCTCCCCATGGAACTCATATACGGATCGCCTCGAGTGCTCACTTATGATGAGCTTGAGCAAGAACAGCTGCGACAAGACGACGCGCTGCTCCTTGAGGAAGATCGTCTTCAGGCTGCTGTACGAGCTGCTCGATACCAGCAAGCTTTGCGCCGCTACCATAGCCGCAAAGTTAAGGCCATAAGCTTCGAGGAAGGCAACCTTGTTCTTCAGCGCGTTCAGTCCGCCAAGAATTCCAACAAGTTGACGCCGAAGTGGGAAGGCCCTTATCGGGTGAAACGAGTCACTAGGCCCGGCACTGTCCGCCTTGAGACCGAAGATGGCATTCCGGTGAGCAACTCCTGGAACATAGAACATCTTCGTAAGTTTTTCCCATAGGGCGCGGTTGCCGGAACCCGTTCCGGCAACCACCTTTTGTACAAGTCTTGCCGCTGTTGCATGTAATCCTTTGTACAAAGCCGGGAGCAGACCCCGTGCATAGATAAAACCCCATGTGCTCCGCACAACTTGTCCATTTCATGCATTAGTTTCTTTCTTGCATGCGTTATCTAACACTTTGTGCAGCACCTACATCCGGTAAGCAATAACAAGCCGAAGGGCTCCAAGGGGAAGATTGTGGTATGGACCAGGCGTCGTTCAAGCAAAGTTTTGCCTTACCGGGAAGCAAACGACAGAAAAGCTAAGTTGCCAAAGTTTGAGCAATCAGTTTTTAAATTTTTGAGTTATCTTCCTCGAACGACCCTGCTTTGTATGGAAAACCTGTGCGCGGAGGAACCAACTCGTGGCTAGTTGCGCCCTTACTTTGTTTCGAGTCCGCTCAACAACTTAAGTGTGCTGCATCTAGTCGCGACAAGGTTTCTTGTCGGAAGCAGCGCCGCTAGCAGGCTGCTAACGTTCCGCACTCAGCGCTCGCGGCTCGGGTGCCTGCGCCAACAAGTTCCCTAGAAGCGTATGGTAAAAACATACAAAGGAAGGAATCTAGTAGAGGAACTAACATAGCAATTGATAACAGAAATAAAGTTATATTACAAGATAACTTGTTGCAGCTCTAACAGACTGTTTTCATAACATGATTAGCAGCGACAAGGGAAAAGAAGAAATGGGCGGCCTAGTCTACGCGATCGCCCTCAACCCTCTTGATCTCGCTCACCTTGTCCAGAATGGGTGCGACAAGGGCCTTGAGTGCGTCTCGATCGGCGTCTGGCGGCAAGGACTTGAGGACGTTGGTGAAGCTGAGGCCTGGATTGCGGAAGGCCACCTTCATCAGCACCTTCTGGAGAACCCCGGCGCAGATTTTGCGCGACTCGTCGGCCAGCTGCTTTGGGATCCTCTCCCGGAGCCGCTGGAGTGCCGTTGCCACGCCCTTGAAGAACAGGCTGAGCTTGGCGCTGGGTTGGAGATTCTCGTCGGAGGGATACCCAAAGTCCTCCATCCCCAGCTGCGCCAACTCCTCGTCGATGACTGCGGCAATATTCAGCAGACCCTCGGTCCAGTGCTCCACAATATCTCTGAATGAGTTCTGGGTAACTGCGATGCTCTCCAGCAGCGCCTTGTCAGCCTTGACCTTCTCCGACAAGGTCTTCTCCCGCTCCTTGGCGGCGTCCAGCGTCTGCGTCAGCGTGGCCAGCTTCAACTCCAGGTCTGCATTGGAATCCTTGGCGGCGCTGAGCTCCTTGCCCCTCTCAGTGAGAAGACCTTGCAGCTCACCGTGGGCGGCAGCATCCTTCTCACGCTCACGCTTGAGCGCGGCAAGCTCCTCGCCGCTCTTCCCGATGTTGGCCTCCAGCTGCGCCACCTTCTCCTCCAGCTCTTTCTTGGCGGCCTCTGCAGTTGCGGCAGCGTCCTTTGCTTCCTTGAGCGCCCCGCCAAGTTCTTGCTCGCGCTCGGCGAGCTCCTCCTCGTAACTGTCGAGGTTGGCCTTCCGCTGCACCAATTCGCCTTCTCGCGCGGACTGCTTCTCGGCGGCCAGCCTTTGTTCCTCCTCAGCTTCGGCCTTCTCGAGAAGGAAGGCCGTGCGCTCCTCGGCGAGTTGCTCCCGCTCCTGTGCCAGGGACCGGAGAGCTTCTTGATTGTGGCCCCGGAGCTCCTCCGCGCGCTTCTCCATATCAACTCCCGCCTTCGCGACAAGCGCTTCCCGGGAAGCCAGCCTGGCTTGCCGTGTGCGGTAGAGTGACAGCAGCTTCCGCAGCAGCTCCTCCTCCTCAGGCTCGCCACTGCTGCTGCTGAGCGCGTCGACCAACGACAGTCCAGCGGAGGCGAGCACCTCCTCATCAAAAGTTTCCCCCTCAACCGGCGCCCTGGAGCTCAACGCCCAGGGTAGCTTGATGAAGATATCATCGCCGGCCTTCAAGTAGGCGCCGGGCTGGGGCTCCTCGGAGCCCGGCTCCGCAGCAGCGGCAGAGGGATCGGCGGTCGGCGCAGCTCCTGGCGCTCCTGCGGCCTCAGGGTCGTCAGTGCGATCGCCCGACCCCTCGCCGGCTTCTGCGGCGGCAGCCTTGGCGGCCTCCTCGCCGGCGGTCTCATCAGCACCGGCCCCTTCTTCGTTGGTGGCGGCATCGTCAGTGCTGCCATGCGCGCCTTCCTCGCCGGCGCCCTCTGTCTCTATTGGCTCAGCAGCAGATGGGTCTGAAGAATGAAGAAGGGAGAAAAATCAATCAAAAATCCAAGAGAAGAAAATCAGAAGAAGAAGAACCCAAGGGAAAGTTTTTGCACAAGTGAATTACCTGTGCCAAGATCTACAGTTGCGGTCTCGGCCGCCGCAGGATCGATGGTGCTGTCCCTTGCTGGAGAACTGCCCCTTGCCGGAGAGTTCTCCCTTGCTGGAGAGCGCTCCCTTGCCGGGGACTCCTCCCTTGGTGGCGTAGTCGAAGCAGATGGCATTTTGGGACCAGCTTCCGGGCGCTCCTGATATGGCCGCTCTGCTCCTACACAAATCAACAAGCAAGATATCAACAAAGGAAAAAGCACTCATGCGCGCCTGACAGCAGAAAGCTAACTCTGAACTTACGCTGGGGGCTGCGCCGGGGGCTGCTTTGAGGAGTGGTTGCCGGGTCCGTCAAGGTGGTCTCAGACCCACCCCCTGCTGACACGGTGGGGTCATCTTCGATGACAATCACCGCGGCCTTGGCCCTCTTCGCCGCTCTCTGGGCCAACATCCTGAAAAGAAAGGAGTTCAGATTGAAGCAAGTCAGATACAAGATAAAAACAGCAAGATTGAAGAACTACAAGAGCACCAAAGAAACTTACTCTTCTTCCTCCTCGTCCGAGCTGAGCGCGGAAAGATTGAAGTCCGGCTCCCCTCCGGTGCAGCGAGGCGGAGGAGTAGGATCCCTTGCCCGCTTGGCGGGGGCGGTGGCGGTGGCCAGGGAAGGTCCCGCTCCAGTTGCCGCTGCTGCTTGAGGCGCTCCCGCGACAACATTGCTTGCCGCGGTAGAGCGTGTCACACGGCTCGGCGGCTGTTGACCCGGCTGCCGCCCCGCTACGTCCGCGGCCCTGCGAAGACGCCTTCTTGGCGGGGTCGGGGGCTCCGCCTGCGGCAAGCTTTCTGAAGGCTCGGGCTCTTCCTCGCCGGCCTCGCTCGGCTCAGCTTCAGAGCCGGCAGGCTCTTCCTCGCCAATGAACTCCGCGCGCTCGGCGAGGTTTGCCGCCTCTGCCGCCTCCGCCTCCTCCACAGTGAACCCGAACGCGCCCGCGGCAGCTGCGGCCGCAACCTCTTCCACCCTAGTGGCGATGCGCTGCAGCTCCTCGTCGGTGGTGTCATGGGTGAGGCTCTTCTGCTCGTCAGCGCGGACCGACACTTCTTCCAAGTTGTTGAAGAACGCTTGCATGGCGTCATCCGCAGGCTCTTGTCAAGTTGGAACGATTCCGTGTGAATCGCACAACGGCATCATGGCGCGGATCCGGTCAAGCGAAGAATTATTGCACAATGGAACGACGCCCCTCGCTAGCGTGAATGGGTGCTGGGGATCGCGTTTGAACAACTCCAGGAGCATTGCATCCAGCTCCAAGACGGTGAAGTTGTAGTTGAGGCCCGGCCACAGCCTCATGATGTCCGCCGAGTTCTTGAATTCCCAGGCGGGCCTCCCCCTCTCCTGCAAGGGGGCGATGCGGCGGCGGAGGAAATCTGCGCCTACAGCGCCTACAGTGAGCCCAGCAAGCCTGAGGCGAAGGATCCTAGTAATGGCGATCTTCAGCCTCTCGTCTTCCGAGGCCACGTTGCTCCAGTCATTGCCACGCACTATTGAAGCTTGGCGCACAGTGGTGAAGGGCTGCGGATTCTCCTCGATGATCCAGCACCACTCCGCTCTCCACTCCTCCCACTTGCTGCGGAGCTCACCCTCCAAGTACGCCTCCTTCTTGCCGACTCTCAAGATCCAGGCGATCCCTCCGGCAAGCGGCTCTCCTCTCTCTACCCGAGGCATGAAGAAGTGGCGGAAAAGGGCAACATTGGGGTGGACTCCGACAAAGTTTTCACACAAATGTGCGAAAACTGCCATGGTCAGAACGGCGTTGGGGGTGAAATCAAGGAGGCGGAGGCCGTAGGTGTTCATGATATCGCAGAAGAACTCCGAGAAGGGCGGGCAGAGCCCACAATAGAAGAACAGCGCGAAGAATGGGTACCCGTTTGGAGCCAGTTCCCAAGCAGCGGCCAGGAGTACCCTCGTGCGCGGATGCGCCCGCGTCTCCGTCGCCCAAAAAAGGTAGAAGTACTCCCTCAGCTCCTTCACGCCGAGCTGGAGGGAGAAGATCGCCCGCTCCTTCCGCGGCGCCGCGAGCCGCTGCGCCTTGGCCGACTTCACGCCCTTTCCCTTGTCGGCTTTCGGAGCCATGGCGGAGGTGGTGGGGGAGGTCGGCGTTGGTGATGCTGGTGGCAATGGGGGGGCGGAG
>NC_041393.1:519719102-519727007 GCF_002162155.2 Triticum dicoccoides | reverse complement strand
GCGGCGGAGGTTCGTGAAGATGGAGTAGTAGCAACTAGCGAGGGGGAACGAACTGCCCCTGTTTCCTCTGCTTATAAAGAGGGACGGGGCGGACGTTTCGCCCTTCCGAATAAAGAACCACCCACGATCTCTCCCACGATGCCGCATTCAACGCGTGCCATTAGGGGAGAGCGCGGTGGATACGGAGCGAGATTCGGCGTGGCCCAGTCCGCGTGTTCCCGTGCCCTGTCTTGGGCCTGGCCCAACAGCGCTCGGCACCGTGTCTGGCCCAGGCCCGGGGCTCCTGTCGGTGTACTAGAATAGGGTACCCTAGTACCCTGAACTTGTGCACGGGCAGTTGCAGCACCCCGCGGCAAGGCTTGCCGGGCGAACGCCAAGATCCTCCGTGGTTCCCTTGGAGCCATTCAAGAACAAAGTATTTAAGCTCAGGAGACAAGGCCCCGGCAAGAGGAGCTTGCCGGGAAGGCCAACCAAGACACTCCAAGGAACTTGCCGCGACGCGCCACGTGCTCCGGCAAGGCAACAAGGCCCTGGCAAGAGGAGCTTGCCGGGAAGACCAACCAAGGTACCTCGAGGCCCGGTGAGCGACAAGCTTCCGGACCCGACAAGATAACAGCAGCGGCAAGGCGCTTGCCGCGGCAGGCGGCCACTGTGCCCACGCTCCAGCACATCCACCAACGTGTCGCTCTGGGGCCTCTCCAGGCGCGCGTGGCGGGAGGCTGTGCAGCCAGCGGTGGGCAGTGGCATGCGAAGCTGACAAGATCGCCATCGTGGCGAACGGTGGTGCCCCTAACGGTCCTTTTCTGCATTGTTTGGGTGACTCAGACGGGCATTTAATGCCCTTGTCCCCTGCCGTCAGGGTTAGGTAGGATGCACTGTACAAGTAACTGAACCAACCACCTCACTTTTTACATTTGTACCCTTCTCTGCGTTGCCACCTGTCGGTGACCCCTTTAGCGTATAAAAGGAGGCCCATGCGCAACGTAGAGGGGGTTCGACTGGTTGGACTGGTTCGACTGGTTGGACTGGTTCGACTGGTTCGGAACCCAGAAAAACACTACGCTCTCTCTCTCTGGAGCAAGAACACAAGATAATCAAACAAGCAGCAGTAGGAGTGTTATCTCTCCGGAGTGCTCCGAAGCTGGGTAAACTGCTCGTGTGCTTCGCCTCGATCTGCTCTTCGTGTGATCTCCGCCCCCCGCCGAACCGAAAGGGGCTCGGTCCGCCGGCCCCATAGATGTTTGTGGATCAGTTTCCCCGACACCGGGGAGGTGAGTGCTTGAAGGTATATCTTTAGATCTTGCAATTGAATCTTTTGGTTTCTTGTTTTATCACTAGTTTAGTCTATAAAAGAAAACTACAAAAAACGGAATTGAGTTTGCCTCATACGCTTCATCTTTTTAATATCTTTCGTCAGAATGATGGAAAGGAAAAATGTGCTCAAGTGCTAGAAGAAGAAATCTATAAAATGTTTGGCACTAAATCTTTGAATGATGAGCATGATTGCAATGTTGTTAGTATGAACTCTTTGAATATCCATAGTACTAATGATGATTGCACTAGTCATGATGAAAATGTCTCTTATAAGCATGTCAATTTTTGTGGAGTGCATAGAGTTTGCAAGTACACACCAAATAGGGAAGATAGATTTTGCAAGAGGCATAAGAATTTACAAACTAAATGGTTGCAAGAAAGGCTAGATGTGAGTGCTGAAAATTTAAAATTTCTTTACTGTTCTTGTGAACTTTGCAATGAACATGGTCATTTAAATCTCCGATGCAAATTGTTTCATGATTGAATCGTGTCCAAAAATTGTGATGACTTGATTTCCCTTGCACATCATAATGAACTTAATTTGCTTTTGGGTTATGAAGAAATGAAACGTGCAACTAAGCATATTCCAGAATATAACCTTGTGAAATTCCTTGATATTGATCTAGAGGAAATTTATATGTATTGTACGGTGAATTGCATTGAAAATGCTTATATTGCCAATTACATAAAGAAAAGAAAGCAAATAGAAGATGAGGAGAATACTAATGAAAGGGAAGAGACTTCCCAATATCCCCCTATTATTTCTTATGATGAATCACGTAACGAGGAGGAGCCTTCTATTCAACCAATCTCATTAATAAGGAACTCAAAAAAGAGGGTTAAACCCACACATGATGTAAAGAAGAAAAACAAAGACGGAGAAGCAAAGGTAAAAAGCTACCCCTCTCAAATGATGTTGCTCCTATTACTCATTGTGATGATGATAATTGCTATACTATTGGTGCTATCCACACTATTAATGATGAGAGTGATTATCCTTATGATATGAAAAGGCCCAAGCTTGGGGAAGCTATGTTTGATAAGGATGGCATATTTGAAAATATATTTGCTGCAATTAATGTTTGTCCCAAGCTTGGGGATGCTATGTTTAATGAAGATGATATTTTTAGCCTCCCAAGTTTTGATGAGCAAATTTATTATGATGATAGCACGCTTCCTATTTATGATGATTATTGTGATGACACTTATGCTATAAAAAGTAGTGATGATTATATTTATAAATCTTGTCATAATTATGATTATCCTTTTTCTGAACATTACTCTTTTAATGTGGAAACAATTTATAGTATTCGAGTCTTTTATGATACTCCCACTATTCCGAATGAGAAGAATTTTGCTTATGTGGAGAGTAGTAAAATTTCTATGCAAGTAGATCATGAAAATAATGCTTTATGTGATGGTTATATTGTTGAACTCACTCATCATGCTAATGAAAATTATTATGAGGGAGGAACCTATGCTTGTAGGAATTGCAATAATATCAAGTTTCCTCTCTATGTGCTTAAAGTTTTGAAGTTATGCTTGTTTTGCCTTCCGATGCTAGTTGATTATTGTTCCCATAAGTTGTTTGCTCACAAAATCCCTATGCATAGGAAGTGGGCTAGACTTAAATGTGTTAGTAATATTCTTCATAATGCTATCTTTATTAATTCTTATCTTTTATGTCAACATCATTGTCAGCATCATGCCTAGCTAGAAAGGCATTAAAGAAAAGCGCTTGTTGGGAGACAACCCAATATTTACCTATACTTTTTTGTGTGTTCACCTGATTATGCTACTGTAGTAATCATGTTTTATAGCTTTTATTTCAATAAAGTGCCAAGTAAGACCTTTAGGATAGCTTACGGTGATAGTTGTGTTGATCCTGCTGAAAATCAGAAACTTTTGCACCCAGTAAATTAGTTTTGATAACTCACAGAAACGTGATTTTGATCTGATTATTTTTGCTCTAGATTGGTACACAAATGTCTTAGGACTTCCTAATTTGGTCGAAGTTTTGGAGTTACATAAGTTTTTGAATGATACAGATTACTACAGACTGTTCTGTTTTTGATAGATTCTGTTTTCATTGTGTTGTTTGCTTATTTTGATGAATCTATGAGTAGTATCGGAGGGTAAAAATCATAGAGAAGTTGGAATACATTATATATTAAACCAATATGAATTTAGAATGAGTTCATAACAGTACCTAAGTGGTGATTTATTTTCTTATACTAACGGAGCTTACGAGTTTTCTGTTGAGTTTTGTGTTGTGAAGTTTTCAAGTTTTTGGTCAAGATTCGATGGACTATGGAATAAGGAGTGGCAAGAGCCTAAGCTTGGGGATGCCCAAGGCACCCCAAGGTAATATTCAAGGACAACCAAGAGCCTAAGCTTGGGGATGCCCCGGAAGGCATCCCCTCTTTCGTCTTCATTCATCGGTAACTTTACTTGAAGCTATATTTTTATTCACCACATGATATGTGTTTTACTTGGAGCGTCTTTCATGAAATGAGTATTTGTTTTTAGTTTACCACAATCATCCTTGCTGTACACACCTTTTGGGGGAGACACACATGATTTGGAATCTATTAGAATACTCTATGTGCTTCACTTATGTCTTTTGAGCTAGATAATTTTTGCTCTAGTGCTTGACTTATATCTTTTAGAGCACGGAGGTGGATTTATTTTGTAGAAATTGTTGATCTCTCATGCTTCACTTATATTATTTTGAGAGTCTTTTAGAACAGCATGATATTTTCTATGGTTATAAAATTTATCCTAGAATGATGGACATCCAAGTTGGGTCTAATAAAAACTATCATAGAAAGTGAATTGGATGCTATGATCAATTTGATGCTTGATAATGGTTTTGAGATATGAGGATGGTGATATTACAGTCATGCTAGTTAAAGTAGTTGTGAATTTGACGAATACTTGTGTTGAAGTTAGTGATTCCCGTAGCATGCACGTATGATGAACCACTTTGTGATGAAGTTGGAGCATAATTTATTTATTGATTGTCTTCCTTATGAGTGGCGGTCGGGGATGAGCGATGGTCTTTTCCTACCAATCTATCCCCCTAGGAGCATGTGCGTACTACTTTCTTTCAATGACTTGTAGATTTTTGCAATAATTATATGAGTTCTTTATGACTAATGTTGAGTTCATGGATTATACGCACTCTCACCGTTCCACCATTGCTAGCCTCTCTTGTGTCGCGCAACTTTCGCCGGTACCATACACCCACCATATACCTTCCTCAAAACAGCCACCATACCTACCTATTATGGCATTTCCATAGCCATTCTTAGATACATTGCCATGCAACTTTCCACCATTCTGTTTACTATGACACACTCCATCATTGTCATATTGCTTTTGCATGATCATGTAGTTGACATCGTATTTGTGGCAAAGCCACCTTGATAATTCTTTCATACATGTCAAACTTGATTCATTGCATATCCCGGTACACTGCCGGAGGCATCCACATAGAGTCATATTTTGTCCTAATTCTTGAGTTGTAAGTAAATAAAAGTGTGATGATCTTCATTATTAGAGCATTGTCCCAAGTGAGGAAAGGATGATGGAGACTATGATTCCCCCACAAGTCGGGATGAGACTTCAGACTTTATAAAAAAAGAGAAAGGCCAAATAAAAAAAAGGCCAAATAAAAAAATTAAAAAAAGAGATGAAGGCCAAATAAAAAAAAGAGAGAAAGGCCATAAAAAAGAGAAAGGCAAAAAATGAGAGAAAAAGAGAGAAGGGACAGTGCCACTATCCTCTTTCCACACTTGTGCTTCAAAGTAGCACCATGATCTTCATGATAGAGAGTCTCCTATGTTGTCACTTTCATATACTAGTGGGAATTTTACATTATAGAACTTGGCTTGTATATTCCAATGATGGGCTTCCTCAAAATGCCCTAGGTCTTTGTGAGCAAGCAAGTTGGATGCACACCCACTTAGTTTCTTTTGTTGAGCTTTCATACACTTATAGCTCTAGTGCATCCGTTGCATGGCAATCCCTACTCACTCACATCGATATCTATTAATGGGCATCTCCATAGCCCGTTGATACGCCTAGTCGATGTGAGACTATCTTCTCCTTTTTTGTCTTCTCCACAGCCACCATTCTATTCCACATATAGTGCTATGTCCAAGGCTCACGCTCATGTATTGCGTGAAAGTTGAAAAAGTTTGAGAACATAAAAGTATGAAACAATTTCTTGGCTTGTCAACGGGGTTGTGCATGATTAAATATTTTGTGTGATGAAGATAGAGCATAGCCAGACTATATGATTTTGTAGCGATAGCTTTCTTTAGACATGTTATTTTTAGAAGACATGATTGCTTTGTTAGCATGCTTGAAGTATTATTGTTTTCATGTCAATATGAACTTTTATCTTGAATCATTTGGATCAGAACATTCATGCCACAATAAAGAAAATTACATTGAGAAATATGCTAGGTAGCATTCCACATCAAAAATTCTGTATTTATCATTTACCTACTCGAGGACGAGCAGGAATTAAGCTTGGGGATGCTTGATACGTCTCCAATGTATCTATAATGTTTGATTGTTCCATGCTATTATATTACCTGTTTTGGATGTTTATGGGCTTTACTTTACACTTTTATATCATTTTTGGGAGTAACCTACTAACTGGAGGCCCAACCCAAATTATTGTTTTTTGCCTATTTCAGTGTTTCGAAGAAAAGGAATATCAAACGGAGTCCAAACGAAATGAAACCTTCACGGGAGTTATTTTTGGAACAGAAGCAATCCAGGAGACTACGGGGAAGCTTCGAGGTGGCCACGAGGCAGGGAGGCGCGCCCTACCCCCATGGGCGCGCCCCTTCCCTCATGGGCCCCTCGTGGCTCTCCTGATCAACTTATTTCGCCTATATATGTCCATATACCCTAAAAACATCGAGGAGCACAATAGATCGGGAGTTCCGCCGCCGCAAGGCTCTATAGCCACCAAAAACCAACCGGAACCCTGTTCCGGCACCCTGCCGGAGAGGGGTTCCCTCACCGGTGGCCATCTTCATCATCCTAGCGCTCTCCATGATGAGGTGGGAGTAGTTCACCCTCGGGACTGAGGGTATGTACCAGTAGTTATGTGTTTGATCTCTCTCTCTCTCTCTCGTGTTCTTGATTCGGCACGATCTTGATGTATCGCGAGCTTTGCTATTATAGTTGGATCTTATGATGTTTCCCCCTTCTACTCTCTTGTGATGAATTGAGTTTTCCCCTTGAAGTTGTCTTGTCGGATTGAGTCTTTAAGGATTTGAGAACAGTTGATGTATGTCTTGCCGTGCTTATTTGTGGTGACAATGGGGTATTCACGTGATCTATTTGATGTATGTTTTGGTGATCAACTTGCGGGTTCAATGAACTTATGCATAGGGGTTGGCACACGTTTTCGTCTTGACTCTCCGGTAGAAACTTTGGGGCATTCTTTGAAGTTCTTTGTGTTGGTTGAATAGATGAATCTGAGATTGTGTGATGCCTATTGTATAATCATACCCACGGATACTTGAGGTGACATTGGAGTATCTAGGTGACATTAGGGTTTTGGTTGATTTGTGTCTTAAGGTGTTATTCTAGTACGAACTCTAGGATAGATCGAACGAAAAGAATAACTTCGTGTTATTTTACTACGGACTCTTGAATAGATCGATCAGAAAGAATAACTTTGAGGTGGTTTCGTACCCTACAATAATCTCTTCATTTGTTCTCCGCTATTAGTGACTTTGGAGTGACTTTTTGTTGCATGTTGAGGGATAGTTATATGATCCAGTTATGTTATTAATGTTGAGAGAACATGCACTAGTGAAAGTATGAACCTTAGGCCTTGTTGCCTAGCATTGCAATACCGTTTATGCTCACTTTTATCATTAATTATTTTCTTGTTTTTATAATTTCAGATTACAAAAACCTATATCTACCATCCATATTGCACTTGTATCACCATCTCTTCGCTGAACTAGTGCACCTATACAATTTACCATCGTATTGGCTGTGTTGGGGACACAAGAGACTCTTTGTTATTTGGTTGCAAGGTTGCTTGAGAAAGACCATCTTCATCCTACGTCTCCCACGGATTGATAAACCTTAGGTCATCCACTTGAGAGAAATTTGCTACTGTCCTACAAACCTCTGCACTTGGAGTCCCAACAACGTCTACAAGAAGAAGGTTGCGTAGGAGACATCAAGTATCGTGATTATTAGGAAAGTTAGGATAGAGTAGGATATTATTTTACCTTGCCTTGTACTCCAAGATGATCATGTACTCCTATATATATGCCCATGAGGCTCAAGCAATACAACAACAATTCCACCTGATCCCCCTCTCCCTTCTAACAACAGTGATCCAAAACGTTCGTCTGCGTCTGTTTGGATCGGCACAGACAAAAATAGAGGACCAACACACCGACCCAAACCCAGAACGCGTCTGCGCTGACGCATTTGCGGCACAAATTTGAGGCCCAAATGCGTCGGCGTGGACGCGAAGTGGACGCCTCACGCACCTTCTCAGTGCCTGCCCAACTACCACGGTCGGCCTTTTTAATCTGAGCATGC
>NC_041393.1:519717066-519718747 GCF_002162155.2 Triticum dicoccoides | reverse complement strand
TCTTCACCCGTCTCCAGAAAAGTCCCCATCCCTATCTCGCCACCTTCTGCTCCCCTGTCGACGACAACCCTAGCCACCTCTAGCCAATATGGGGTTCTTCTCCGGCTACGGCTCCGACAAAGCCAAGGGCAACTCCCCGGCCATTCCCATCCCCTTACCCACCGCCTCCGCCAGTGCCTTCTCGCTGGCCGAGGCAGCGCGTCAGCGTACGAGTGCACCAGGCGGAGTGGCACTGGCGGCACCCCATCCCTCTCCCCTACCCCGGTGTGACTCTGCCGCGCCACTGACATTTGGATCCGGAGTGGATCCCGATGCCAGCGGCGCACGATCGGCCAGGGCGCACGTGGAGGAGGTGCGACGCCGGCAGGCGCTGCTGACACCGGAGCAGCGCAGCGATGCCGCGTACGCCTTTGACTCGCCGAACTGGGCTTGTTGGTTCGCCTTCGAGCACGCGGAGGCGAGGCGACGCGGCGTCTGCGAAGTCGCCCGCAGCTTGCCACCATCCCTGCTCGTCGTCCGCGACAAGGACCAGGAGACGGAGGCCACCTACCAGGTAGCCATGGCGGCTGTCCTCCAAGGAGAGCGAGGAGAACGAGAGGCGCGGGGTGGCGGAGGAGGCGGCGTACCAGGCGGCCATGGCCCTCTCCGCGGCGGGCGACTGCATCGTGCCGCCGGTGACGTCACCGTCCCCGGTCAAGGCCGAGCCGGAGCCGGCCCCCATCAAGCGCTACTCTTGGATGGGAGTAGTGCGCGAGTGGGTCAGTGCGTCGCCGATCTGGATGGGGCGACGCCGGTGCAAGAGGCGGTGTATCTCGAACAATGGCCGGTCTTCGTAATGGCAGAGGTGGAACAGTGGCCGGCTTTAAATGTTTAATTAACATTTGTTTTTATTTTCATAATGTTTGTATCTATTTTTTCGCTCGCCATCAAAATTGGTCGGGCCAGCGTTAGGCGGATGCGCCAACCCAAATATGAAAGCGGACGTTGGTGTCCGCCGGCCAACCCAAACAGACAAAAAAACAGACAAATTCACCGTCCATTTGAGTTGGCGCATTGGAGTTTCTCTTAAAATGTCTTATTTATTTACGGACGGAGTACGAAACATCTCTATAAATTCTTCATCTCCTCGGTCCTTTACATGCGGAGTCGTGGTCAATTGAATCCAATCCATGGTTCCCGAAAAAAAATCCAATCCATGGGTACATTCCATGCACGCACTATCATACGCCGGCATACGTACATATACGACGACATTTCTTTTTAAAATAGGCTTTCGCTCTATCTTTATAAATAAAGCAACGGTCCATACAACTTAAATCTAAATATCATCAGACAAACGACGGCTAAGGTCACAGCACAAGCAAGCCCAAAAACACATAAAAGAAATAATAAAAAAGCCACCTAGTGGCGGGCATCAGTTGATACTAGGATGATGATAAGCGGTGCGTCGAAGACAGGAGCGCATCCACCATGAGTCCTATCTAGTCGTGATCACGCTGCCTCGAGAGTGGGCGTTATTGTTGTACAAAGGCAAGGAATTTGAAGGAGTCCGACGTCTTCCTTCGAAAGACCTTCTGGATCACCATCTTATCACGCGTTGTCCAAATAGTCCAAGATATCGCCGAAAAATAAGCTAAAAAGGTGAAGATGTCTCGACTGTTGTAGCGCTCTATGTTGGAGA
>NC_041393.1:519691563-519716850 GCF_002162155.2 Triticum dicoccoides | reverse complement strand
TCTCTCTCCTGTAGGCCGATGTTACGTTAAGCGAACCTGCTTCTTTCTTCTACTGGCCCTGCCCGTTGGCAGGACGTACAGGATCGAGTGCGCAATTAACCTTTACCCTTTCTTCATTTAAGTACAAATATGCCGCTATATCTTCGATCGGTTGCTGCCGGACGAGACAACTCGGTTTACTCTTCTCCGTTGAGGCTGTAGAGTAAGCGGGCGGTTTTCTTTTCGGAAAGGAGGTTAAACTCCCGGCCTCTGCATCAATCAATGCATGCAGCCGGTCTTTATTAATTATTTCACAACGGTTTGACAAGAACATACATTAATTTACTTGAAGCCACCACTCACACCAACAAAACTCAAGAATGTGGAGTGCTCTCACTTCCCATATCTAAAACCGGTCTCGTCGCTGATCCATCCACATAACATATCGGGACTAACAACCGGTGTAGCCTACCTAAAGCGCATACCACATCGTTTTAGCAGCCGCCATCATCATCGGACCACTAACCCATCTTCAGGAGAGAGATTCGCATCATCCATGCCAGGCCTGGCATCCGTTGACAACACCACGGTGCCCAACGGCGCCACCGCCCTGCGCTCGTCCGCCCTGACGGGAAGAATCAAGAAGATCTGTCGTGCATAGCACCTGCCAACCAGCCATGACTCAGCGTACGTAGCACCTGTCGGCTAGGCATGACTTAACAGCTCCACCGAAGTTTCGTGCAAGACGAAGCCACTCCACCTCCTGCCTCTGTCTTCCAGCGCTGCTCCACAAACGATGATCCCAAGAGAGAAACGGCATCATAGTACCGCCATCATCCAATCTGGAAGACTAGATCCTAGGGTTTCCCCGAAGCAGCACGAGTGGGTCGACAGAAGTTACACGACGATGCCTTCATCAAGGTAACGACGCAAAACGCCGCCATCGCCTACCATCAGCTTGATTTTCACCGGCAACTCTGTCTCCCCAGCTCGCAGCCGGGAATAGATGACAGATCTGGATATCCGACCACCCAGCCTCAGGCCGACCATCTCCGGCGAAGGAGGTGGCCACCATCGTCATGCCCAGGGCTGGAGCCCCTAACATCCTCGAGTTGCGGGTCAATCCCAGGGGCAGCAAGCCATTGACGGGACGGTACACGAGATCAACAAGTGAGGCCCGCTGAAGCCCATCTAGTCCCAAATCAGGTTCCCAAGCTGTCATCGCTGGACCTGTCGTCATCCACCGCCTCCTACCTGGTCGCCGCCCCGCTCCCACTGCTGTAGATCCAGCCATCACGGGCCGCCGCCGTCCTGACCGAAATGTTTGTCAAGGAGAAACGCCGCCGCTGCCGTGACGGCACACAGGCTTTGCCTGCGATGCCCTCGACGGCGGCAGCGGGGGAGGAGATGCGCATGACTGAAACGGGAGGCGGCAGGCGGGGGCGCTTTGGTGCGGCGCGGCGGCACCGCACGGAAGCGGGCGGTTTGGAAGTCCAAATTAGCAATGGACTAGTTACGACTAACAACGAGAACGAAGAGGTACACATGTTGATAGCGTAAGAATGGACGAGCAAGAACGAAGAGATATGGAAAACGCCTAAGTTGTCCCCTTCGTATGCAACTTTGCCTTCATATGCAGTAGATGCATGATGGAATGAGGACCAATTTTTTTTAAAGAATGCAAAATACTTCCTATTTTTATTGATTAAGAAGAAGAAAGTTGTGTGGTTAATTAGTGAGAAACCAGGCTAAAACGTCGCAACCCGTTGACCAGGCAATAAACAAGACACTACACTCACAACGCTATGAAGAGAGCGTCGTCCATGCAACACATTATCATCGTCATCATCCCATCTCTACGAGGAAGTGAATCAAACTTCACTACAATCAAGCACCGACAAAGCCCGTGTCACACAAGTCCATAGGAGCCACATGAAGATCAAAGTCGTGCAACCAGCCACACCCTAGAATCAGGGTTGGCGTTGCGAGGGATCACCGAGCTGGGCTACCCATCGTTTTTCATCGCTGCCACAGGAACCTGAAGGAAACATGCCCTAGAGGGAATAATAAAGTTGTTATTTTATATTTCCTTATATCATGATAAATGTTTATTATTCATGCTAGAATTGAATTAACCGGAAACTTGATATACGTGTGGATACATAGACAAAACACGGTGTCCCTAGTAAGCCTCTACTAGACTAGCTCGTTAATCAAATATAATTAACTTTCCTAACCATAGACATGTGTTTCATTTGATGAACGAGATCACATCATTAGAAGAATGATGTGATGGACAAGACCCATCCGTTAGCACAGCATATTGATCGTTCAATTTTATTGCTATTGCTTTCTTCATGTCAAATACATATTCCTTTGACTATGACATTATGCAACTCCCGGATACCGAAGGAATGCCTTGTGTGCTATCAAATGTCACAACGTAACTGGGTGATTATAAATATGCTCTACAAGTTTCTCCCAAGGTGTTTGTCGGGTTAGCATAGATCGAGATTAGGATTTGTCACTACGAGTATCGGAGAGGAATCTCTGGGCCCTCTCGGTAATACACATCATAAGAAGCCTTCCAAGCAAAGTGACTAATGAGTTAGTTGTAGAATGATGTATTACGGAACGAGTAAAGAGACTTGTCGGTAACAAGATTGAACTAGGTATGAAGATACCGACGATCAAAACTCGAGCAAGTAACATACCGATGGACAAAGGGAATTATGTATGTTGTCATAACGGCTCGACCGATAAAGATATTCGTAGAATATGCAGGAGCCAATATGGGCATCTAGATTCCGCTATTGGTTATTGACCGAAGAGGTGTCTCAGTCATGTTTACATAGTTCTCGAACCCGTAGGGTCCGCACACTTAACGTTCGATGACGATATAGTATTACATGAGTTATGTGATTTGGTGACTAAGGTCCCGGATGAGATCACAGACATGACGAGGAGTCTTGAAATGGTCGAGAGGTAAAGATTGATATATAGCACGATAGTATTCGGACATCGGAAGTGTTCCAGAGGGTACCGGGTACATATCGAGTCACTAGGACGGTTTCCGAGCACCACCCCCCCACCCAGCAAAAGATATGGGATTAATGGGTCCAGGAGGGGATAGACCAACCCACAAGGGGCTGGTGCACCCCTCCACTAGGCCGGCCATACCTAGGGAAAGGAAAGGGGGAGGGAAAGTCGCTCCTTCCTTCCCCTCCTCTAGGGAGAAGCAAAGGGGGCGCCACCTCACCCTTCCTTCCCTTGGCGCCTAACAAGGACGGGAGAGGCCGAACCATGGCAGAGCCCAAGTGGGATTTGGCCCCACTTGGGGTGACCCCTTGGCCTCTCCCCTCTCCCTTCCACCTATATATATATATAGGGATTGACTATTCTTCACCCCCCTCTATTTTACCATCAATGCACCGTAATTTTACGTTCCGTAATTTTTTTCTTATTTCTGATGTAAAAAGAGACTGTAAGAAAACATATAGTCATCGTAAAAAATATTTTATGTTATGTAAATTT
This sequence comes from Triticum dicoccoides, assembly GCF_002162155.2. Classification (NCBI taxonomy): domain Eukaryota; kingdom Viridiplantae; phylum Streptophyta; class Magnoliopsida; order Poales; family Poaceae; genus Triticum; species Triticum dicoccoides. The sequence continues at coordinate 519,713,337 of NC_041393.1, read as the reverse complement.
ACAAACGTAAACACATAGTGTAAAATATACATAAACTACAAATTTTTTTGTCTTATGACCTACATTTTTATTTTCTTATGCCAAATTTGACGTAGTGAATCAATAAGAACGTAACTTTTTGAATTTCAAACGTAATTTATTTAGGAAGCGATCGTAAGATTACCTCGGGTGAAGAATAACTTATTCTGCATCCTGGGTGATGAATAGTAACACTATATATATATATATATATATATATATATATATATATATATATATATATATATATATATATATATATATATATATATATATATATATATATATATATATATATGAGGAGGGGGGCGCCTAGCACACCGATGACATAATCTTAGCCGTGTGCGGCGCCCCCTCCTTGGTTTATGCCCTCGGTCATATTTTCGCAGTGCTTAGGCGAAGCCCTGCGGAGATCACTTCACCATGACCGTCACCACGCCGTCGTGCTGCCGGAACTCATCCACTACCTCGCCAAACTTGCTGTATCAAGAAGGCGAGGATGCCACCGAGCTGAATGTGTGCTGAACGCGGAGGTGTCGCACGTTCGGTACTCGACCGGTTGGATCGCGAAGAAAGTTTGACTACATCAACTGCGTTGTTAAATGCTTTTGCTTACGGTCTACGAGGGTACATAGACACATTCTCCCCCTCTCATTGCTATGCATCTCCTAGATAGATCTTGCGTGATCGTAGGATTTGTTTTTAAAATTGCATGCTACGTTCCCAACAGTGGCATCCGAGCCAGGTCTATGCGTAGATGATATGCACGAGTATAACACAAAGATTGTGGGCGGTGATAGTCATACTGCTTACCACCAACATCTTATTTTGATTCGGCGGTATTGTGGGACGAAGCGGTCCAGACCAACCTTACATGTCCACGTACATGAGACCGGTTCCACCGACAGACATGCAACTAGTTTTGAATAAAGGTGGCCGGCGGATGTCTGTTTCTCCTACTTTAGTTGAATCAAAATTTACTACGGCCGATCCTTTAAGAAGGTTAAAACAACAAACTTGACGAAACACCTTAGTGGTTTTTGTGCATAGGTAAGAACGGTTCTTGCTAGAAGCCCGTAGCAGCCACGTAAAACTTGCAACAACAAAGTAGAAGACATCTAACTTTTTTTTGCAGGGCATGTTGTGATGTGATATGGTCAAAACATGATGTGATATACGTTATTGTATGACATGATCATGTTTTGTAAAAGTTATCGGCAACCGGCAGTAGCCTTATGGTTGTCTCTCTAGTGTATGAAATGCAATGCCATGTAATTGTTTTACTTTATAACTATGTGTTAGCGATAGTTGTAGAAGCAATAGTTGGCGAGACGACCACGATGCAACGATGGAGATCAAGGTGTCGAGTCGGGGACAATGGAGATCATGATGATGCTTTGGAGATGGAGATCAAAAGCACAATATGATGATGGCCATATAATGTCTCATATTTTGATTGCATGTGATGCTTATCTTTTATGCATCTTATTTTGCTTAGTACAGCGGTAGCATTATAAGATCCATTAACTAAATTTGAAGGTATAAGTGTTCTCCCTGAGTATGCACCGTTGCGACAGTTCGTCGTGCTGAGACACCACATGATGATCGGGTGTGATAGGCTCTACGTTCACATACAACGGGTGCAAGATAGTTTTGCACATGCGGAATACTCGATTTAAACTTGACGAGCCTAGCATGTACATACATGGCCTCGGAACACTTGAGACCTAAAGGTCAAACATGAATCATATAGTAGATATAATCAACATAGAGATGTTCACCATTGATGACTACCCCATCTCACGTGATGATCGGACATGGGTTAGTTGATTTGGATCACGTTACACTTAGATGACTTGAGGGATGTCAGTTTAAGCGGGAGTTCTTAAGTAATTTGATTAATTGAACTTTAATTTATCATGAATTTAGTCCTGATAGTATTTGCAAATTATGTTGTAGATCAATAGCCCGCGTTGTAGCTCCCCCATGTTTTTTGATATGTTCCTAGAGAAAACTAAGTTGAAAGATGATAGTAGCAATGATGCGGACTGGGTCCATGATCTGAGGATTATCCTTGCTGCATAGAAGAATTATGTCCTTGATGCACCGCTAGGTAACAAACCTATTGCAGGAGCAGATGCAAACATTATGAATGTTTGACAAGCTCGATATGATGACTACTTGATAGTTTAGTGCACCATGCTTTATGACTTAGAACCAGGACTTCAAAAACGTTTTGAACGCCACGGAGCATATGAGATGTTCCAAGAGCTGAAATTGGTATTTCGGACTCATGCCCATATCGAGAGGTGTGAGACCTCTGACAAGTACTTTGCCTAAAATATGGAGGAGAATAGCTTAGCTAATGAGCATGTGCTCAGAATGTCTGGGTACTACAATCGCTTGAATCAAGTGGGAGTTAATCTTCCAAATAAAATAGTGATTGACAGATTTCTCTAGTCACTATCACCAAGCTACTAGAACCTTGTGATGAACTATAATATGCAAGGGATGACGAAAACGATTCCCGAGCTTTTCGTGATGGTGAAGTCGGCGAAGGTAAAAATCAAGAAAGAGCATCAAGTGTTGATGGTTAACAAGACCACTAGTTTCAAGAAAAGGGCAAGGGAAAGAAAGGGAACTTCAAAAAGAATGACAAGCAAGTTTACACTCTCGTGAAGAAGCCCAAAGCTGGACCTAAGCCTGAAACTGAGTGCTTCTTCTGCAAAGGAATGGTCAGTAGAAGCGAAACTGCCCCAAATACTTGGCAGATAAGAAGGATGGCAAAGTGAACAAAGGTATATTTGGTATACATGTTACCGATGTGTACCTTACTAGTGCTCATAGTAGCCCCTGGGTATTTGATACCTGTTCGGTTGCTAAGATTAGTATCTCGAAACAGGATTTGCAGAATAAATGGAGACTAGTTGAGGGTGAAGTGACGATGTGTTGGAAGTGGTTCCAAGATTGATATGATCATCATCGCACACTCCCTACACTTTCGGGATTAGTGTTGAACCTAAATTAATGTTATTTGGTGTTTGCGTTGAGCATGAACAAGATAGGATCGTGTTTATTGCAATACGGTTATTCATTTATGACAGAGAATAATTGTTATTCTGTTTACATGAATAAAACCTTCGATGGTCATACACCCAATATTAATGGTTTAATGAATCTCGATCGTAGTGATACATATATTCATAATATTGATGCCAAAAGATGCAAAGTTGATAATGATAGTACAACATACTTGTGGCACTATCGTTTAGGTCATATTGGTGTAAAGTGCATGAAGAAACTCCATCCTGATGGGCTTTTGGAATCACTTGATTATGAGTCATTTCATACTTGTGAACCATGCCTCATGGGCCAGATGACTAAAGTTCTGTTCTCTAGAACAATGCAGCGAGCCAATGACTTATTGGAAATAATACATACCGATGTATGCAGTCCGATAAGTGTTGAGGCACGCGGCGGGTATCGTTATTTACTGACCTTCACAGATGATTTGAGAAGATATGGGTATATCTACTCAATGAAACACAAGTCTGAAACATTTGAAAAGTTCATTCAGAACAAAGTGGAGAATCATCGTAACAAGAAAATAGAGTTTCTACGATCTGATCATGAAGGCGAATATTTGAGTTACGTGTTTGGCCTTCATTTAAAACAATGTGAAATAGTTTCACAACTCACGCCACCTAGAACACCACATCGTAATGGTGTGTCCGAACGCCATAACCGTACTTTATTAGATATGGTGCGATCTATGATGTTTCTTACCGATTTACCACTATCATTTTGGGTTTATGCATTAGAGACAACTGCATTCATGTTAAAAAGGGCACCGTCTAAATCCGTTGAGATGACACCGTATGAACTGTGGTTTGGCAATAAGCCTAAGCTATCGTTTCTTAAAGTTTGGGGATGCGATGCTTATGTCAACAGGCTTCAGCCTGATAAAATCGAAGCCAAATCGGAGAAGTGTGTTGCTACGTCTTGATCTTGTGTTGGTTTTCCTTGAAAAGGAAAGGGTGATGCATCAATAGTAGCGTAAGTATTTCCCTCAGTTTTTGACCACCAAGGTATCAATCCAGTAGGAGGCTCCTCAAAAGTCCCACGCACCTACACAAACAAACAAATAACTCGCAACCAACGCAATAAAGTGGTTGTCAATCCCTTCATGGTCACTTGCGAAAGTGAGATCTAATAGAGATAGTATAATAAGATAAATAAATTTTTGGTATTTTATAATATAGATGCAAAAAGTAAAGATGCAAATAAATGTAGATTGAAAGCTTATATGATAAAAGATAGACCCGGGGGCCATAGGTTTAACTAGAGGCTTCTCTCAGGATAGCATAAGTATTACGGTGGGTGAACAAATTACTGTCGAGCAATTGATAGAAAAGCGAATAATTATGAGATTATCTAGGCATGATCATGTATATAGGCATCACGTCCGCAACAAGTAGACCGACTCTTGCCTGCTTCTACTACTATTACTCCACACATCGACCGCTATCCAGCATGCATCTAGAGTATTAAGTTCATATGAAGAGAGTAACGCATTAAGAAAGATGACATGATGTAGAGGGATAAACTCAAGCAATATGATATAAACCCCATCTTTTTATCCTCGATGGCAACAATACAATACGTGCCTTGCAACCCTTTCTATCACTGGGTAAGGACAACGCAAGATTGAAACCACAGCTAAGCACTTCTCCCATGGCAAGAAATATCAATCTAATAGGCCAAACCAAATTGATAATTCGAAGAGACTTGCAAAGATAACTCAATCATACATAAAAGAATTCAGAGAAGATTCAAATATTTCTCATAGATAAACTTGATCATAAACCCACAATTCATCGGATCTCAACAAACACACCGCAAAAAGAGTTTACATTGAATAGATCTCCACAAGAGAGGGGGAGAACATTGTATTGAGATCCAAAAAGAGAGAAGAAGCCAACTAGCTAATAACTATGGACCCGAAGGTCTGTGGTAAACTACTGACAACTCATCGGAGGGGCTATGGTGTTGATGTAGAAGCCCTCCGTGGTCGATTCCCCCTCTGGCGGAGCGCCGGTGAAGGCTCCAAGATGGGATCTCGCGGATACAGAAGGTTACAACGGTGGAAATTGTGTTTCGGTGGCTCCCTGGATGTTTTCGTGGTATGTAGGTATAGATAGAAGGAAGAAGTACGTCGGTGGCCGCTCGAGGGGCCCAGGAGACAGGGGGCGCGCCCAGGAGGGGTGGGCACGCCCTCCTATCTCCTGGCCGCCTCGATTGCTTATTGACTTGCACTCCATGTCCTCTAGATCACGTTCGTTCCAAAATTCACGCTCCCGAAGGTTTCATTCCGTTTGGACTCCGTTTGATATTCCTTTTCTTCGAAATACTGGAATAGGCAAAAAAACAACAATACGGGCTGGGCCTCCAGTTAGTAGGTTAGTCCCAAAAATGATATAAATGTGTAAAATAAAGCCCATAAACAACCAAAAGGGGTAATATAATAGCAGGAACAATCAAAAATTATAGATACGTTGGAGAAGTATCAAGCATCCCCAAGCTTAATTCCTGCTCGTCCTCGAGTAGGTAAATGATAAAAACAGAATTTTTGATGTGGAATGCTACCTAGCATAATTCTCAATGTTATTTTCTTTATTGTGCCATGAATGTTCAGATCCAAATGATTCAAAATAAAAGTTCATATTGATATAAGAAATAGTAACACTTCAAGCATACTAATCAAAGCAATCATGTCTTCTCAAAATAACATGGCCAAAGAAAGTTTATCCGTACAAAATCATATGGTTAGGCTATGCTTCATTTTCGTGACACAAAGATGTTCCCAAATTCTACACCCCCGATGACAAGCCAAGCAAATATTTCGTACTTAAATAATCTCAAACTTTTTCAACCTTCACGCAATACATGAGCGTGAGCCATGGATATAGCACTATGGGTGGAATAGAATATGATGATGGGGATTGTATGGAGAAGACAAAAAAGAAGAAAGTCTCACATCGACAAGGATAATCAACGGGCTATGGAGATGCCCATCAATTGATGTCAACATGAGGAGTAGGGATTGCCATGCAACGGATGCACTAGAGCTATAAATGAATGCTCAATAAAAAAACTAGTGGGTGTGCATCCAACTTGCTTGCTCATAAAGACCTAGGGCATTTGAGGAAGCCCATCGTAGGAATATACAAGCCAAGTTCTATAATGAAAAATTCCCACTAGTATAGGAAAGTGACAACATATGAGACTCACTATATGAAAAACATGATGCTACTTTGAAGCACAAGATATGAGACTCACTACATGAAGAACATGGTGCTATTTTGAAGCACGAGTGTGGAAAAAGAGATAGTAACATTGCCCCTTTTATTTATTTTCTTTTTTTCCTTTTTCCTTTTTTTCCTTTTTCTTTTTTTTCTTTTTATTTTTTTTCTTTGGCCTTTCTATTTTTTTTCTTTTTGGGCAATGCTCTAATAATGATGATCATCACACTTTCATTGATTACAACATATGAATTACAACTCGAAACTAGAACAAGATATGACTCTATATGAATGCCTCCGGCGGTGTACCGGGATGGTGCAATGAATCAAGAGTGAATGTATGAAAAATTATGCATGGTGGCTTTGCAAAAAATACGATGTCAACTACATGATCATGCAATGGCAATATGACAAAAGTAAAGTATGTCATGATAATGATGAACGGAACAGTGGAAAGTTGCATGGCAATATATCTCGGAATGGCTATGGAAATGCCATAATAGGTAGGTATGGTGGCTGTTTTGAGGAATATATAAGGAGGTTTATGTGTGATAGAGTGTATCGTATCACGGGGTTTGGATGCACTGGCGAAGTTTGCACCAACTCTCAAGGTGAGAAAGGGCAATGCACGGTACCGATGCGGCTAGCAATGGTGGAAAGGTAAAAGTGCGTATAATCCATGGACTCAACATTAGTCAAAAGAACTCATATACTTATTGCAAAAATTTAGAAGTCATCAAAAATCAAGCACTACGCACATGCTCCTACAGGGATAGATTGGTAGAAAAAGACCATCGCTCGCCCCCGACCGCCACTCATAAGGATGCACAAGCCAGGTACACTCCATGTTTCAAATATGTTACACAACTTTAACCATACGTGCATGCTACGGGACTTGCTAACTTCAACACAAGCATTCTTTAAATTCATAATTACCCAACTAGCATGACTTTAATATCACTACCTCCATATCTCAAAACAATTATCAAGTATCAAATTGATCATAACATCCAATTCACTTCCTATGATAGTTTTTATTATACCCAACTTGGATGCCTACCATTCTAGGACCAATTTATAACCATAGAAAATACCATGCTATTCTAAAAGACTCTCAAAATAATATAAGTGAAGCATGAGAGACTAGCAATTTCTACAAAATTAAGCCACCGGCATGCTCTAAAAGATATAGGTGAAGCACTAGAGCAAAAACTATCTAGCTCAAAAGATATAAGTGAAGCACATAGCAAATTCTAATAAATTCAATCAAGTAGGCTTCTCCCAAAAGGTGTGTACAGCAAGGATGATTGTGGTAAACTAAAAATCAAAGAATAATATAATACACGACGCTCCAACAAAAACACATATCATGCGGCGAATAAAAATATAGCTCCAACTAAAGTTACCAATGAACGAAGACGAAAGAGGGGATGCCTTCCCGGGGCATCCCCAAGCTTAGGATTTTGGCTATTATTGAATATCTTGGGGTTCCATGGGCATCCCCAAGCTTAGGCTTTTGCCACTCCTTATCCCATAGTCCATCAAAGCTTTACCCAAAACTTGAAAACTTCACAACACAAAACTCAACAGGAAATCTCATAAGCTCCGTTAGTGAAAGAAAACAAAACCACCACATAAGGTACTGTAATGAACTCATTCTTTATTTATTTTGGTGTTAAACCTACTGTATTCCAAGTTCTCTATGGTTCATACCACTTAATACTAGCCATAGATGCATCAAAATAAGCAGACAACACACGAAAAACAGAATATGTCAAAAACAGAACAGTCTGTAGTAATATGTAACTAACGCAAACTTCTAGAACTCTGAAAATCCTACCAAAATAGCAAGTCCTGGAAAATTTGTTTATTTATCAGCAGTAAAACGAATCAATGCAAAATCACGTTTCTGTGATTTATTGAATTTTTTCTCGTGAGCGCAAAATTTCGGTTTTTCAGCAGAATCAAATCAACTATCATCATAGGTTATCCTACAGGTTCTACTTGGCACAAACACTAATTAAAGCATGAAAACACATCTAAACAGAAATTAGATGCAAAGTTTATTATTAAACAGGAACAAAAACAAAGAACACAAAGAAAATTGGGTTACCTCCCAACTAGCGCTATCGTTTAATGCCCCTAGCTAGGCATAAAAGCGAAGATAGATCTAAGTAGTGCCATCTTTAGCACTTGATTCATAGGTAGTTCGCATGATAGATTCATAAGGTAATTTGACTTTCTTTCTTGGAAAGTGCTCCATGCCTTTCTTTAATGGAAATTGGAATCTAATTTTCCCTTCCTTCATATCAATAGTCGCGCCAATCGTTCTAAGAAAAGGTCTACCAAGTATAATAGGGCAAGAAAGATTGCAATCTATATCAAGAACGATAAAATCTACGGGCATAAAATTTCTATTTGCAACAATGAGGACATCATTGATCCTTTCCATTGGCTTTTTAATGGTGGAATCCGCAAGGTGCAAATTTAAAGAGCAGTCATCAAGATCATGGAAACCTAGAATATCACATAAAGTTTTCGGAATCGTGGAAACACTAGCACCAAAATCACACAAAGCAAAACACTCATGATCATTAATTTTAATCTTTATAGTAGGTTCCCACTCATCATTAAGTTTTCTAGGTATAGAAACTTCCAAATTAAGTTTTTCATCATAATATTGCATCAAGGTATCAATGATATGTTTGGTAAAAGCTTTATTTTGACTATAAGCATGAGGAGAATTAACAACGGATTGCAACAAGGAAATACAACTTTCTAAAGAACAATTATCATAATCAAATTCCTTGAAATCTGAGATAGTGGGTTCAATACTTTTTAAAGTCATGACCTCTCCAATCCCACTTTTACCAAATTTAGCATCAAGATCTAAAAACTCCGAATTCTTGGGACGCCTTCTAACTAAAGTTGACTCATCTTTAGTCCCATTATTATCAAGATTCATATTGAAAAACAAAGATCTAATAGAAGACACATCAATAACTTTAAGATCTTCATCATTATTTTCATGGAAACTAGAAGAACATGCCTTTACAAAGCAATCTTTCTTAGCACGCAATCTAGCGGTTCTTTCCGTGCACTCATCAATGGAAATTCTCATTGCTTTGAGAGACTCATTGATATCATGCTTAGGAGGATTAGATCTAAGTTTAAGAGAATCAACATCAAGCGAAAGTCTATCAATGTTCCTAGCCAAATCATCAATTTTGAGCAATTTTTCTTCAAGCAAGGCATTAAAATTCTTTTGAGAAATCATAAATTCTTTCACACTATTCTCAAAATTAGAGGGCATCTTATTAAAATTACCATAAGAATTTTTGTAGGAATTTCCATAATTATTAGAGGAATTACTAGGGAACAATCTAGAATTAAAGTTTCCTCTATAAGCATTGTTTCCAAAACTATTCCTACCAACAAAATTCACATCCATAGATTCATTATTATTCTCAATCAAAGTAGACAAAGGCATATCATTGGGATCAAGAGTAGTATTTTTAGTAGCAAACAACTTCATAAGTTCATCCATCTTTCCACTCAAAACATTGATTTCTTCTATAGCATGCACTTTTTTACTAGAAGATCTTTCGGTGTGCCATTAGGAATAATTAGCCATAATATTATCAAGAAGTTTTGTAGCATATCCTAACGTGATTTCCATAAATGTGCCTCCTGCGGCCGAATCTAAAAGATTTCTAGAAGCAAAGTTCAAACTGGCATAAAATTTTTGTATGATCATTCATGAATTCAGACCATGAGTAGGGCAATTGCGAATCATCAATTTCATTCTTTCCCAAGATTGGGCAACATGCTCATGATCAAGTTGTTTAAAATTCATAATATCGTTCCTAAGAGTGATAATCTTAGCGGGAGGAAAAGACTTAGAGATAAAAACATCTTTGCACTTGTTCCAAGAATCAATACTATTTTTAGGCAAAGACGAAAACCAAACTTTAGCACGATCTCCAAGTGAAAACGGGAATAACTTCAATTTAACAATATCATTATCCGTATCTTTCCTCTTTTGCATATCACACAAATCAACAAAGTTGTTTAGATGAGTAGCGGCATCTTCACTAGGAAGGCCGGCGAATTGATCTTTCATAACAAGATTCAGCAAAGCAGTATTGATTTCACAAGACTCAACATCATTAAGAGGAGCAATCGGAGTACTAAGGAAATCATTATTATTGGTATTGGAGAAATCACAAAATTTGATATTATCTTGTGCCATGGCAACAAGTAATCCAACACACAAGCAAACAGAAAAGGGTAAGCGAAAAAGAGAGAGAGAGATTGGGAAAGAGAGGGCAAATAAAACGACAAGGGTGAAGTGGGGGATAGGAAAACGAGAAGCAAATGGAAAATAATGTAAATGTGAGGGAGATGAGCTTGTGATGGGTACTTGGTATGTCTTGACTTGAGCGAAGACCTCCCCGGCAACGGCGCCAGAAATCCTTCTTGCTATGTCTTGAGCTTGCGTTGGTTTCCTTGAAGAGGAAAGGGTGATGCAGCAATAGTAGCGTAAGTATTTCTCTCAGTTTTTGAGAACCAAGGTATCAATCCAGTAGGAGGCTCCTCAAAAGTCCCACGTACCTATACAAACAAACAAAGAACTCACAACCAATGCAATAAAGGAGTTGTCAATCCCTTCACGGCCACTTGCAAAAGTGAGATCTGATAGGGATAGTATGATAAGATAAATATATTTTTGGTATTTTATAATATAGATGCAAAAAGTAAAGATGCAAAGAAAAGTAGATTGAAAGCTTATATGATAAAAGATAGACCCGAGGGCCATAGGTTTCACTAGAGGCTTCTCTCAAGATAGCATAAGTATTACGGTGGGTGAACAAATTACTGTCGAGCAGTTGATAGAAAAGCGAATAATTATGAGATTATCTAGGAATGATCGTGTATATAGGCATCACGTCCGCAACAAGTAGACCGACTCCTGCCTGCATCTACTACTATTACTCCACATATCGACCGCTATCCAGCATGCATCTAGAGTATTAAGTTCATAAGAACAGAGTAACGCATTAAGAAAGATGACATGATGTAGATGGATAAACTCAAGCAATATGATATAAACCCCATATTTTTATCCTCGATGGCAACAATACAATACGTGCCTTGCAACCCTTTCTGTCACTGGGTAAGGACACCGCAAGAATGAACCCAAAGCTAAGCACTTCTCACATGGAAAGAAAGATCAATCTAGTAGGCCAAACCAAACTAATAATTCGAAGAGACTTGCAAAGATAACTCAATCATACATAAAAGAATTCAGAGAAGATTCAAATATTTCTCATAGATAAACTTGATCATAAACCCACAATTCATCGGATCTCGACAAACACACCGCAAAAAGAGTTTACATCGAATAGATCTCCACAAAAGAGGGGGAGAACATTGTATTGAGATCCAAAAAGAGAGAAGAAGCCAACTAGCTAATAACTATGGACCCGAAGGTCTGTGGTAAACTACTCACAACTCACCGGAGGGGATATTGTGTTGATGTAGAAGCCCTCCATGGTCGATTCCCCCTCCGGCAGAATGTCGACGAAGGCTCCAAGATGGGATCTCACGGATACAGAAGGTTACGGCGGTGGAAATTGTGTTTCGGTGGCTCCCTGGATGTTTTCGGGGTACGTAGGTATATATGGGAGGAAGAAGTACGTCGGTGGCCGCTCGAGGGGCCCAGGAGGGGTGGGCGCGCCCAGGAGGGGTGGGCGCGCCCTCCTATCTCCTGGCCACATCGATTGCTTCTTGACTTGCAATCCAAGTCCTCTAGATCACGTTCGTTCCAAAAGTCACGCTCCCGAAGGTTTCATTCCGTTTGGACTCCTTTTGATATTCCTTTTCATCGAAATACTGAAATAGGCAAAAAAACAGCAATACGGGCTTGGCCTCCAGTTAGTAGGTTAGTCCCAAAAATGATATAAATGTGTAAAATAAAGCCCATAAACATCCAAATGGGGTAATATAGTAGCATGGAACAATAAAAATTATAGATACGTTGGAGACGTATCATGTGTCTTCATAGGATACCCTAAGGAAACATTTGGGTACACCTTCCATCATAGATCCGAAGGCAAGATCTTTGCTGCTGAGAATCGGTCCTTTTTAGAGAAGGAGTTTCTCTCGAAAGAAGTGAGTTGGAGGAAAGTAGAACTTGATGAGGTAAATGTACCTTCTCTCAAATTGGAAAGTAGTACATCGGAGAAAATTGTTCCCGTGATGCCTACACCAACTAGAGAGGACTCTAAAGATGATGATCATGAAACTTCAGATCAAGTTACTACTGAATTTTGTAGGTCAACCAGAGTATGATCCGCACCAGAGTGGTACGATAATCCTATCCTGGAAGTCATGTTACTAGATCAAGGCGAACCTACAAACTATGAAGAAGCTATGATGAGCCCATATTCCGACTTTTGGCTTGAGGCCATGAAATCTGAGTTAGGATCCATATATGAGAACAAAATGTGGAATTTTGTGGACATGCCCGATGATCAGAAATCCATAAAGAATAAATGGATCTTCAAGAGAAAGACTGACGCTGATGGTAATGTTACTGTCTACAAAGCTTGACTTGTCGCAAAAAGTTTTTTTCGACAAGTTCAAGGGGTTTACTACGATGAGACTTTCTCAACCATAGCGATGCTTAAGTCCGTCCGAATCATGTTAGCAATTGCCACATTTTATGAAATCTGGAAAATGGATGTCAAGACTACATTCCTTAAATGGATATCTCTAAGAAGAGTTGTATATGATGCAACCAGAAGGTTTTGTCGATCCTAAAGGTGCTAACAAGGTGTGCAAGCTCCAGCGATCCATCTATGGACTGGTGCAAGCATCTCGGAGTTGGAATATACACTTTGATGAGGTGATCAAAGCATATGGTTTTATACAAACTTACGGTGAAGCCTGGATTTACAAGAAAGTGAGTGGGAGCTCTGTAGCATTTCTGATATTGTATGTGGATGACATATTGTTGATTGGAAATGATATAGAATTTCTGGATAGCATAAAAGGATACTTAAATAAGAAGTTTTTTAATGAAAGACCTCGGTTAAGCTGCTTACATATTGGGCATCAAGATCTATAGAGATAGATCAAGACGCTTGACTTTCAATGAGTACATACCTTGACAAGATTTTGAAAGAGTTCAAAATGGATCAGTCAAAGAAGGAGTTCTTACCTATATTGTGAGGTGTGAAGTTGAGTGAAGACTCAAAACCCGACTAGGATAGAAGATAAAGAGAGAATGAAAGTCATTCCCTATGCCTCAACCATAGGTTCTATAAAGTATGCGATGCTGTGTACCAAACCTGTTGTGTACCTTGCCATGAGTTTGGTAGGGAGATACCAAAGTAATCCAGGAGTGGATCACTAGACAACGATTAAGAACATCCTGAAGTACCTGAAAAGGACTAAGGAAATATTTCTCAGTTATGGAGGTGATAAAGAGTACGTCGTAAAGAGTTACATCGATGCAAGCTTTGACACTGATCTTGATGACTCTAAGTCTCAATCTAGATACGTATTGAACGTGGGAGCAATTAGCTAGAGTAGCTGCATACAGAGCATTGTAGACATAGAAATTTGCAAAATACATACGGATCTGAATGTGGCAGACCCGTTGACTAAACTTCTCTCACAAGCAAAACATGATCACACCTTAGTACTCTTTGGGTGTTAATCACATAGCGATGTGAACTAGATTACTGACTCTAACAAACCCTTTGGGTGTTGGTCACATGATGATGTGAACTATGGGTGTTAATCACATAAGGATGTGAACTATTGGTGTTAAATCACATGGCAGTGCGAACTAGATTATTGACTCTAGTGCAAGTGTGAGACCGAAGGAAATATGTCCTAGAGGCAATAATAAAGTTGTCATTTTATATTTCCTCATATCATGATAAATGTTTTATTATTCATGCTAGAATTGTATTAATCGGAAACTTGATACATGTGTGGATACATAGACAAAACACCATGTCCCTAGTAAGCCTTTACTAGACTAGCTCGTTAATCAAAGATGGTTAAGTTTCCTAACCATAGACATGTGTTGTCATTTGATGAACGGGATCACATCATTAGGAGAATGATGTGATGGAAAAGACCCATCGGTTAGCATACCATATTGATCGTTCAGTTTTATTGCTATTGCTTTCTTCATGTCAAATACATATTCTTTAGACTATGAGATTATGCAACTCTCGGATACGGGAGGAATGCCTTGTGTGCTATCAAACGTCACAACGTAACTGGGTGATTAAAAGATGCTCTACATGTATCTTCGAAGGTGTTTGTTGGGTTGGCATAGATCGAGATTAGGATTTGTCACTCCGAGTATCACAGAGGTATCTCTAGACCCTCTCGGTAATACACATCATAAGAAGCCTTGCAAGCAAAGTAACTAATGAGTTAGTTGCAGGATGATGTATTACAGAACGAGTAAAGAGACTTGCTGGTAACGATATTGAACTAGGTCTGAAGATACCGATGATCGAATATCGGGCAAGTAACATACCGATGGACAAAGGGAATTATGTATGTTGTCGTAACAGTTCGACCAATAAAGATCGTCATAGAATACGTAGGAGACAATATGGGCAGCCAGGTTCCGCTATTGGTTATTGACCGGAGAGGTGTCTCGGTCATGTCTACATAGTTCTCGAACTCATAGGGTCCGCACGTTTAACGTTCGATGACGATATAGTATTATATGAGCTATGTGATTTGGTGACCGAATGTTTTCCGGAGCCCCGGATGAGATCATGGACATGATGAGGAGTCCCAAAATGGTCGAGAGGTAAAGATTAATATATAGGACAATTGTATACGAACAACGGAAGTGTTCCGGAGGGTACATGATACATATCGGGTCACGGAAGAGGTTCCGGGCACCCACCAGCAAAAGATATGGGCTTAATAGGCCAAGGAGGGGACAAACCAGCCCACAAGTGGCTGGTGCGCCCCTCCACCAGGCCGGCCAGCCCTAGGGAGAGGAAAGGGGGAGGGCAAGTCCTTCCTTCCTTCCCCTCCTCAAGGGAGAAAGGAAAGGGGGGCGCCACCTCCCCCTTCCTCCCCGTGGCGCCTATACAAGGAAGGGGAAGGCCGAACTAGGGCAGGAGCCCAAGTGGGATTCGGCCCCACTTGGGGCGCCCCCTTGCCTCTCCCCTCTCCCTCCCACCTATATATATGAGGAGGGGGGCGCCTAGCACACCGACGACATAATCTTAGCCGTGTGCGGCACCCCCCTCCATGGTTTACACCCTCGGTCATATTTTTGAAGTGCTTAGGCGAAGTCCTGCGGAGATCACTTCACCATCACCGTCACCACGCCGTCGTGCTGCCGCAACTCATCCACCACCTTGCCAACTTGCTGGATGAACAAGGCGAGGACGTCACCAAGCTGAACATGTGTTGAACGCGGAGGTGTCGTACGTTCGGTACTCGATCGGTTGGATCACGAAGAATTTGACTATATCAACCGCGTTGTTAAACACTTCTGCTTACGGTCTACGAGGGTACATAGACACACTCTCCCCCTCTCGTTGATATGCATCTCCTAGATTGATCTTGCATGAGCGTAGGAAATTCTTTGCAATTGCATGCTACGTTCCCAACAGAACCTTGCCGCAGCTTCGACTTAACTTTAGCAACTATCCCATAGAGAACTAGCGAACACGCCAAAGAGTCGACTACCGCAACCCTGCTACGACCAAGCCGTCACACATCCACATAGCCGTTGTCGCACTAGTCACCGACGACCACCACCACTCACCATGGGTTCCTCTAGCTGAGACTAGCTCCAAAGCGATATCCTTAAGAAGAAACCATCACAAAAGTGCCACCATCGCCGGTCCGGGGCAACCCGGTCCTAGTTTCCCATGGAGCGATGAGGGTAACGCGACCAGGACTGCATCGACGACACCATCAGCAAGGAGGCGACACCTGCAAATGGCACTGTCATTGACCCAGACCACATCTGGGCTCAACTTTGGCCGGCAGCCTCGCTTCACAGCCCATGGCTGTCTGGTCTGGCCGGCTGAACCACCACCCACGTCCTCCACCATGCCGGAGAAAGCGCATGCACCAGGAACGTCGAGAAAGAATGCCGGATCTACGAATCCAGATCGAGAGCAGTGCCATCCTACGCCTCGATGCGAGGACAACCATCGAAGCCACCGTTGGGAGGGGCGCCACCCAGCAGGCACCCAGGCGTGGAGACGCCTCACCGACAACAAGGACGACCTGATCTGACGCCTCACCGTGAGCAGCGGGGGCACCGGAACATGGCGCCACACCGGAAGCCTATGACGCGCCACCGCACGATGGACAAGAAGACCATGTGTCACCGCACAGCCTGGGCTATCGGATCTCTTGGAGGAGCACCGACGCCGGTAACTGTCATCGCCTCGTCCTTGAATCGGAGGGGAAATGCCATGCGCTGAGAGAGCTCGCTCGGACGCCGCCGGCCGCGATGGCAAGGGGTGAGGAGGGCAAGAGTTCTACGTGGCTGGCGGCTAGGGTTCCCCCATGTCGCCCGTGAGAGCGACACGCGAGGTCGGGTGTGGCTTATGGGTTTTGAGGACCAAAGGGGCCACTTGCTATAGATTAGTCATATACAAGACACGATTTAATGGTATCATCAATCTTATTGCTATCTGCAAGTGATCAGGGAGGCAACTTAAAGCAGCATGGCAAACTGGTAGACACAAGAGCTAGCACAAAAGGCAATTATAGTCCAGATATTGTCCATTTGAAATAGAGTAGAAGCCATCTTTATGAGTCACTATGGAGCAATGAGATCACCCTTGTTGGTGTCATTTCTTCCTCCTTTCCTCGCCTTTTTTATTGACGAGCATCTCTAGTGTAGTGTCCTTAGGGTTTACCTTGCAATGAGAGGCATTTAACTGTTTAACCACTTTGATTGAGAATTCTGGCGGATTAGAAAACATGGCGTAAGGGGATTTGTGGCATGCATGTGCGAGAGACCCACCCGTTATTTTTGGCTTTCAATTTTTAATGTTTCGTCTTTTAAACCAAATGTCCAAGTTAACTTAGGTTTTCATATTCGTGTTTCTTGGTCGGGGGCTTTCAAATAAGACCCATTTTAAGTATGTCTTGACGAGTTTTTAAAACTTCGTTAAGTTTCATCTGCTGAAACTTGATGCAACGAACGACAAAAAATGTAAGTTTCAACAACTAAAACTTAAAACTTGATGTGCCCTCGTGGGAAATTCCATGACTTTGCGGATTTCAAGGCAATCTTGTGGACATGCATGGCTGAGCAGGTGCGTGCCCCTGCTAGGCATAGTTGACCAACATTCTCTTTAACTTTCCCATAGGAGTTTGCAAAAACAATCTATATCAAATAGACGCTGTTGTTAATGACAGAGGTGCCTAAACTTGGTGATTGCGCCTAAACTATCACTGTCAGTTTGTGAATGACGCCACAGCAAAACGATTAGCATCCATTTAAGAATCCGGGCATCAATTTGCAATCATCATATCATATAGCAAAGTGTTTCTTAGAATATTCCGAATGATGTTATATGCATAGATGTGTTTCGTACTAATAATACTTTTATTTAGTTTTAGAGGTGCATCTTAATTGAAAACTCATGTTTTTTGCTGGGGTATTTTCACTAAATATGGGTGCCCACTTATATTTTGGGGACCATAAATGTTGTTATACAGAATTACCATATTTTGTAGAAGTGGAGGACTAAAGCCAAACATGTACTTTTTTTGCATCTCAAGCCAAAGATGTATTCGTTACTTTTGCATAAAAGCTCTTCCCCATATAAATATTTACATGATTAGTCCCACCTGTAATTCTTCTGAATATTTTTTAATAAAGACACCTAGGAGCATCTTACTTTTTTTTAGAAAAGGAGGATGACCCCCGGCCTCTGCATCTAGGCGATGCATACGGCCACTTTATTAATTATTCTCACAAGATCTTACAAAGTCATACATCAGTAAGACTAAAGCCGCCATCTAAGCAACAAACTGTCGCTACACCTATCCAGTTGATGAAGGGGCGCAGATAGTTTGGGCCTAATACCAAACAGACATCGCAGCCAAGCCTAACATCTAAGACCTGAGACCCCAACCTAGCCACTTGCCGGTTCTGGGGCACACACTGGTCCGGCGTGCTCCCAGAGGCCGCCGCCACCAACTGCCATCGCTCTATCTTCAGAACTGTACTGATGCATCAACCTTGCTCGGTCCAGCTATAGTCGACGCCACCACGGCGCCCAACGACACCTCCTCCCTGCGCACAAACAGCTGAACACGTCGCAGTCGCCATTGATACACCTCAGCGCCATGCTGCCAAGTACCACCAGCCGACACAGCTTGAAGCCTTTGGAGGATCTGTCGTGCGTAGCACCTGCCGACCAGGCATGACCAAGCGTAGCACCTGTCGGTCAGGCATGACTTGACATCTCCACCAAAGCTCCGTGCAAGACGAAGCCGCTTCACCTCCTGCCTCTGACTTCTAGCGCTGCTCCACAAAACGATGCTCCCAAGAGAGAAACGACACCACAGTGCCGCCATCGTCCGGTCTGGAACACCAGATCCTAGGGTTTCCCCCGGAGCAATACGAGTGGGTTGACGGTAGTCACATGACGATGCCTTCAGCAAGGTAACGACGTGGAATGCTGCCATCGCCCGCCGTCGGCTTGATTTTCACCGTCAATTACGTCTTCCCGACTCGCAGCTAGTGCCAGATGACGGATTCCGAGATCCGAACACCCAGTCTCAGGCCGACCACCTCTGACGGAAGAGATGACCACCACCGCCGGCTGCACCGTTCAGAACAGATCTGATAGGAGGTGCCGCCGACGAAACCACCAGGCCCTCCACGCCGCCGTCGCCGATCTGAAGGCAGCATGCACGCCGCCGCAGCCAAGCCAGCCGCCGCCGACAGTAGCCGCCGCCGCCCGAAGGGCCATCCGCAGCGCCCGCAGCCCTGGCCTCCGCCGCGCCAAGCCGTCGCCGTCCGAGGACAGGCAGGCCTCCCAACGCCTGCAATCATCCGCCGCGCTGCAGATCCCAGATCGGTCACGCCACCACACGCCTTGGGGTCCGCCCCACCCCGGAGACGCGAGAGAGGAGATCCCCCGCCACCGCCGTCGGCCCCTGGGCTTAGCCCGACAGCGTCTTCCGGCGACGACGGCGGAGGAAGAGGAGGAGGGAGTTTGCGGCGGCGGCGGTTAGGTTTCTGGCCGCCCGAGTCGCCCTAGGGGGAGGACGACATGGGCTCCTCTGTGGTTCTCCTCTGACCTAGGAGCATCTTACATCTGTAAGAAAAATAAAGACGAGAACAATGGATAGATAACCTGACGTAGAATGATCAGTAAAATTTATTAAAAATCTTACTAGTCTTCGTCTTTCTTCGATGGTACGCCACCTTTCAGAGCTTGAAAATTGCATTGGACCAACATAAAAAAAAGGCACCTGCAAACGGCCTTGCCGTGCTAGGGTTTGAAGATCGCAATAGCCACTCGCTATGTGTGCTAGGGGGCTAGGTGGTTAGCAGTAAGAATATCCATTGTAATTCTTCTAGGTATCTGTAAGAATTATCTTTTTGAGGATCAATGCCGCCGCTTTATCTGTAAGAATTATCTGGAACGTGCAGAAACGATAAGCTCGAGCAGTGCATCTCCGCGCGCGAGCGTGGCCAGGCAGGTCCGTTCCACGGACGGACGTGGACATGTCGTCCAATCTTGGGTCCGCTTTTAGCCGTCGTGATCGTCCATGAAGAAACGCACCTAGTAGCTACGTGGTGCACCGGCGAACAGACAGCAAAAGCGTACACGCGAGCGCGACTTCGTAATTGTTCAATGAACCCGCCGCATGCAGTTTCCACACAAGTCTTGACGTGCGCGTTTTTTAACAACGACGTGCGTGTTTCTCGTTTGTACTTGTAGAGAGAATAGAGAGAAGATCGCGTAATGCGTTCGATGTTGTATTGAGCCTCACGAGCGAGTATATATAAAGGGATTTTTATTTGTGTGTTCCTGATTTCTTAGCTCTACTCATTCATCCTCATTCTGTTAATTTTTCCTTACTTTTCCTCATTCCCTTGCCCACAACGCTCAGAACAAATTACAACGGACGTTGTCGTCGGGTCAATGCCTTTGACCGTTAACTCTGACGAGTGGGGTCACGTAGGACCGAGTACACCTTTGACCGTTACCCGTATAGTTGTTTCATATGCTGACCGTACAAGTATTCTTATACGTGGGCTCATGCAACGGACCGCGGTCGTGGGGTAGCACGTGTCCGTGGGACATGCCTGAAACGTCCCATCATATAAACAGGGGCAACCACCTCCATTGCCCCCTACCATTTTCTTCCAAATCCCCTCCCTGCCGCATCATCTTCCTCTCCCCCATTAGCGTCGTCTCGCTCTCTTCCACTGCCTCGACCGCACCATCTCGCTCTCCCCCACCGCATCCTCTTCCTCACCTTCATCGCCTTCACCCGGAGATGGCCGAAGCCCGTGGCGATGCCGGCGCAGCGGCCGAAGATGTGGTCGAGCTACAGGGCGCGGTGACCGCGGATGTCAGCGGTGACCGCGGATGTCAGCGGTGTCCACGGCGGTGCGGGGAAACTCGCAATCGCTATGGATGTGGAGAAGGAGGTGGCGGGCTCCGCCTCAGCGCTGCAGAAGGTGATGGCGTCGAGCGGCGCAGTCAATCCCGATAGCCCCCATGCGCAGCCTGGCGAGCAGCAGGAGGTAACTTGCTTTGCTTTAGGATATTAGCTTGTAGAGTTAGTTGGATTGGTTAGATTGTGGATTCATATACCGTAGTTCAGATGATTAGAGTAGTTGGTTTGACGGATGGGCCGGGGTTTTTTGTATTGGGGGAATGAGGGGTTTTTGTACTAGGGTTTGTTGGATAAATTTGTTACAAAAATGCTAGATAGATCTGTTTATTAGATGTGCTTCAATGCTACACAGATGTATGCTTATTAGATTTGTTTTTAATGCTCACAGATTGGGGTTTTTAATGCTACAAACATGTATGCTTATTAGATTGGGAGATTGGGTCCCTATTAGATTTGTTTTTGAATGCTACTCAGATTGGGGTTTTGAATGTCAAATGCCCAAATGGAATCCATTGATTAAGAAGTTATTTGATTCATTAGTATA
Organism: Triticum dicoccoides; assembly: GCF_002162155.2. Lineage (NCBI taxonomy): Eukaryota > Viridiplantae > Streptophyta > Magnoliopsida > Poales > Poaceae > Triticum > Triticum dicoccoides. The sequence continues at coordinate 519,691,806 of NC_041393.1, read as the reverse complement.
TAAATTTGTTCACAATATGTAGTTATATTAGCTCTGTTTTCTTCAATGTGTGTGCATGACCAATGATCAATGTGTTATTTGAATGTCATATTGGGTTTTTTGATCAATGTGTGTACAAATCTAATTCATTGATATACTAGTGATGGATGTTGTTTTTGAATGCATAGGGCTAAAGGGCACAGAAAACAAAAACCCCACTTCTAAAACATTTTTTATATTGGGAGTATATTAGTCCTATGATCA
>NC_041393.1:519681653-519691174 GCF_002162155.2 Triticum dicoccoides | reverse complement strand
GGGGAGAGGAAGCTGGCCGACTACGACCCGTACTGCACCACCAAGCCAAAGCCCAAGGATGGCCGCTTCGATCACCTTCTGTCTCATGCAGAGGATGTAGCGCTCCGCGGGGAGGACTACATGATCAGGGGGCAGCATGCTGCGCTCGCGAAGGCCGTGACTCCGACATGAAGTGATGTGATGATGCTATGATGGTGTGATACGTGAACTGAATTTTAATCTTTTGGGTACTTAGGGTCCGGTTACTTATGGTAAACTTAATGTGGTTATTTATGGTGTGAACTTAATCTATGATGATGCTAGTAATGTATTATTTTATCTATATTTGTCTGTCCTTATATTTGCTTGTGGTGTATGGTTAGTTCTGTTTAGATATTGTGAACTATGAGTTTAGGTGTTGCAATGATCAAACATGTTGTTTCAGTGTTGCTTCACTGATCAAACATGTTGTTTCAGTGTTGCTTCACTGATCACTTCAGTGTTGCTTCACTGATCACACATGTTGTTTCAGTGTTGCTTCACTAACCACACATGTTATTGATCTCATGTTTATTAATCAAATCAACTGCATGCTTTTTCCCACCAGCAAATTATCTATGTATGTTTGTGTAAATTCAAGAAAATGAAAAAAAACCTTGGCAAACTATCTATGTTTGTGTAGGAGATCATGTGTGCAAAATTTGAGGTAATTTAGATGAGGCCAAATGAGCTCCCAGGCTAGGGTAAACAGCCCATTTGTAATCAAGTACTTTTGGACCTACTCTAAATGAGCCAAATGTTTTTTTATTAACACCTATTCAATCTATATAGTGTAGATTCGGAGTCTCACTTTTTTTTGAATTAATCTTCATATTTTTACATTTTCTTTTGAAAACTATGCTTTAATATAAAAACTATTAAAAACACGTTTAAAATATGAAAAATGGAAAACTAAGTTCAAATCCTTCTTATTCACTTTGAAATAAAGCTTTGGTGATTTTTTGTTTAAAAAAATTAAAAGCAGAAGGTAACCCTACCTCAGCTCCTTGAACTCTATGAAATCTTGTAGGTGATAGCTCATATGTGTGAAGGTTTTCTCATGAAAATGACCATAGACCAAGTTTATGATTTTTGGTTAGTAACATGTCACATAAGACAACATTGTGCGCAAGTTTCATATTTTTTTTGATTTTTTTGAATTAATGGTGCTCATTTGACCACAATCATGCCAGCTAGGGTTTTTTCATGAAAATGACCATAGACCAAGTTTAGTATTTTTCCTGTTAGTGTGTCTTATAAAACGACGAACGGTGAAGGTTTCATATTTTTTTCGTTTTTTAAAATTAGTTATGCTCAGTCAAAGCTTTCGTAACCCCATTGACCATCTCAAAACCCCTCTAAACCTCGTGGGGTTTCGCCTAACACTAGCTCCGATTGTCAACTGTCCGATAATACCCTGGTGCCAAGTGAAAGCCCTCAGATGTGGTCTTCTAGAAGGAATTCGGTGGGCAGGCTGCGTGCAGACTCCGGGCCGTTGTATCTCAAGGACGGCTCCACATCGTTGGATCCTGGGGCGATCTGCGAGAGGCGATCCTGTTGGTTGTGCTCGGCTGTTCGCCCACCACTAACTCCGCGAGAAAACGTTGTTATTGGGCCCAAAAGGAAACCAAGCTCTGGTTGGGCCGTCGAATTGCGTCGTTTTTTTGTGAACATGCTGGCTCTGTTTTTTTTGAACGTGTTGGCTTTGTTTTTTTGCATCGTTTGAAATTACACAACAATTGACATTGTGTAGAAAATTTAGTTCTTTTGTTGTATACAAATGCAAAATGATCAAATTTATAAGGGCTAAATTTATTTTTATCATGCAAAATGGCCACAAACTATTAAAAAATGGGTCATTTTGCATTTGTATAATGGCCACAAGCCCTCTATCTTTTTATCATGCAAAATGACCAATTTTTAAATTTATTTTTATCATGCAAAATGGCCACAAGCCCTTCAAAAATTATCTCTTTTTGTTCATATAATATACAGGGAATATGACCACGGATTCCCACGTGTGCAATTAGTTTCTTTTTCTTCTTCTTTTCAAACCACTGTTTCGCACACGTGTACACTCCCGATGCTGCGGTGGGCTTGAAAAACGGGTTACTAACTTCACATTTGACCCCGTTATTGCCACGGCAAAATAACACGTAGCACTACGGCTATTTAAGCCACACTCTGCCTCTGCCATCTCCCACCCTCTGCCATCCCTCATCCATCTTGTTGGGGAACGCAGTAATTTCAAAAAAAATCCTACGATCACGCAAGATCTATCTATGTGATGCATAGCAACGAGAGGGGAGAGTGTGTCGACGTACCCTCGAAGACCGAAAGCGGAAGCGTTAGTTAACGCGGTTAATGTAGACGAACGTCTTCGCGATCCAACCGATCCAAGTACCGAACGTATGGCACCTCCGCGTTCAGCACACGTTCAACTCGATGACGTCCCTCGTACTCTTGATCCAGTTGAGGCCGTGGGAGAGTTTCGTCAGACGACGGCGTGGCGACGGTGATGATGAAGTTACCGGCACAGGGCTTCGCCTAAGCACTATGACGATATGATCGAGGTGTGTAACCGTGCAGGGGGGCATCTCACACAGCTAAAAGATCAACTTGTGTGTCTATGGGGTGCCCCTTGGCCACGTATATAAAGGAGGGGGAGGAGGAGGCCGACCAAGAGGGGAGACGCGCCATGGGGGGGAGTCCTACTAGGACTCCAAACCTAGTAGGATTTGCCCCCCCTCCTTCCTATTCCAAGTTGGAGAAGGGGGGAAGGAGGAGGAGGAGACAAGGAAGGATGGGGGCACCGCCCCTCCCCTTGTCCAATTCAGATTGGGGCAAGGGGGCACGCGCCACCTCCTGGCCGGCCCTCTCTCTTCTCCACTAAGGCCCATCAGGCCCAATGACTTCCCGGAGGGGGTTCCGGTAACCCCCGGTACTCCGAAACTTATCCGAAACGACCTGAACCATTCTGGTGTCCGAATGTAGCCTTACAATATATCAATATTTATGTCTTGACCATTTCGAGACTCCTCGGCATGTCCGTGATCTCATCCGGGACTCCGAACAAACTTCGGTCATCGAAACAAATAACTCATAATACAAATCATCATCAAATGTTAAGCGTGCGGACCCTACAGGTTCGAGAACTATGTAGACATGACCGAGACACATCTCCGGTCAATAACCAATAGCGGAACCTGGATGCTCATATTGGCTCCTACATATTCTACGAAGATCTTTATCGGTCAATCCGCATAACAACATACGTTGTTCCCTTTATCATCGGTATGTTACTTGCCCGAGATTCGATTGTCGGTATCATCATACCTAGTTCAATATCATTACCGGCATGTCTCTTTACTCGTTCCGTAGTACTTCATCCGTAACTAACTCATTAGTCACAATGCTTGCAAGGCTTATAGTGATGAGCATTACCGAGAGGGCCCAGAGATACCTCTCTGAAACACGGAGTGACAAATCCTAATCTCGATCTGTGTCAACCCAACAAACACCTTCAGAGACACCTGTAGAGAACCTTTATAATCAACCTTTTACGTTGTGAGTTTGGTAGCACACAAAGTGTTCCTCCGGTATTCGGGAGTTGCATAATCTCTTAGTTTGAGGAACATGTATAAGTCATGAAGAAAGCAGTAGCAATGAAACTGTAACGATCATAATGCTAAGCTAACGGATGGGTCATGTCCATCACATCATTCTCCTAATGATGTGATCTCATTCATCAAATGACAACACATGTCTATGTTTAGGAAACATAACCATCTTTGATTAACGAGCTAGTCAAGTAGAGGCATACTAGGGACAATATGTTTTGTCTATGTATTCACACATGTACTAAGTTTCCGGTTAATACAATGCTAGCATGAATAATAAACATTTATCATGAAATAAGGAAATAAATAATAATTTTATTATTGCCTATAGGGCATATTTCCTTCACATATGCCCTTCTTGCTCTTCGACCCCTTCTCCTTCTTCTACACATCCCTTAGCCATGCAGTACACCGGACCAACCTACCGCTTCCCACCCACCGTGCCAGAGAGGCTTTACCCTACCGGCGTGTACGTTGATCGCACACTACGTGTGTGGGCGATATCAAGGCTGAGGAACGCAAGGAACTTCACCGAGTTCCTCCTCGGGTCCGGCCACCACCACCTCCCAAGGGGATCTCCGACGATGTTCCGCGTCGAGGAGGTATTCCAAACCGAGTTTTGGTTGCTCTCCTTGCCCACTTCAACAACAAATTCGACGCCTTCTACCTCCTCGACCGGGTGTTTTCGTGTGGCTCCGAGTTCATCGCTTGCACCACCCACAACAGGTTCATAGAGTACACCAACATCTTCCCCATTGCGACGCGCATGCACACTCTTCCGTACCCCATCAACAATGCCTCAGAGGAGCAGTGAAAAGGGCGCCCGGAGGACGAGCGAGGTGGAGAAGGCGGCAGCTAGGGTTCTAAACGCTCTATCTTTTTTTAGTCTATGTTATGTTAAGTTGTAATTGGACTATGTTGGAGTTGCTATGGGCTTGTTTGCTTAAGTTTCCTATCTATCCTATTATTAGTTCTTCCTAGTTTGAACTATGTGATCGTGCTATGGGCTTGTTGGCCCTATCTTAATATTGGGACTACATATTTGTTGATTGTTTTCTTAGAGAGCTCGACTTGTTAGTAGGGTTCCCTTGTTAGTAACCACCTAGAGCATGCAAGCAAGCTTTGTTAGTAGGGATGAATGAGTAGAGCTAAGCAAGGGAATGGCTCTTTTTTACACAAGCCACAAATATGTAGCCACCTAGCTAGAAGAGAGGAACCAGCGGCAGTGACCATCACTGCATCCGTGGCGGCTGGCGTGCAAGAAAGCTGCTCAGTCAGTGCATCATGGCGGACACATCGGCGCATGCAGGTGATACGTCTCCAACGTATCTATAATTTTTGATTGTTCCATGCTATTATATTACCCCCTTTGGATGTTTATGGGCTTTATTTTACACATTTATATCATTTTTGGAACTAACCTACTAACTGGAGGCCCAACCTGTATTGTTGTTTTTTGCCCATTTTAGTATTTCGAAGAAAAGGAATATCAAACGGAGTCCAAATGGAATTAAACCTTCGGGAGCGTGATTTTTGGAACGAACGTGATCCAGAGGACTTGGAGTGCAAGTCAAGAAGCAATCGAGGCGGCCAGGAGATAGGAGGGTGCGCCACCGCCTCTGGGCACGCCCCCTGTCTCCTGGGCCCCTCGGGCGGCCACCGACGTACTTCTTCCTCCTATATATACCCAGGTACCCCGAAAACATCCAGGGAGCCAACGAAAAACAATTTCCACCGCCGTAACCTTCTATATCCGCGAGATCCCATCTTGGAGCCTTCGCCGGCGCTCCGCCGGAGGGGTAATCGACCACGGAGGGCTTCTACATCAACATCATAGCCCCTCCGATGAGTTGTGGGTAGTTTATCACAGACCTTCGGGTCCATAGTTATTAGCTAGATGGCTTCTTCTCTCTTTTTGGATCTCAATACCATGTTCTCCCCCTCTCTTGTGGAGATCTATTTGATGTAACTCTTTTTGCGGTGTGTTTGTCGAGATCCGATGAATTGTGGGTTTATGATCAAGTTTATCTATGAGAAATATTTGAATCTCCTCTAAATTCTTTTATGTATGATTGAGTTATCTTTGCAAGTCTCTTCTAATTATCAGTTTGGTTTGGCCTACTAGATTGATCTTTCTTGCCATGGGAGAAGTGCTTAGCTTTGGGTTCAATCTTCCGTTGTCCTTACCCAGTGACAGCAGGGGTTGCGAGGCACGTATTGTATTTTTGCCATCGAGGATAAAAATATGTGGTTTATATCATATTGCTTGAGTTTATCCCTCTACATAGGGCTGGAATTTGAGCCGAGTCGAGCCAGCTTGGCTCGACTCGCTAGAGCTCGTTTCGTTAACGAGTTAGCTCGACTCGACTTGTTACTATAACGAGCTCAAACCCAAGATTGGCTCGACTCGTATAACTCGCGAGCTGGCTTGTTTAGCTTGTTAAACTCGTTAAAGATATAGACATAAAGCCCTCAAATATGATAAAAATGATTATGTATATATTAAACATAAATATCACTAAACAATTGTAATTTCCTTGTAACACATGAGTCTCCTAGGAGGCTAGGCCTTCAACCATTGGGCCTTGCGTTGTGCGTCTGGGACGTAGGTTGTTTAGTGATTGGTCTTTCTTTGTATTGGGAGTGGCTGATCTATTGTATCGAGTCTAACGAGTTACACGAGTACTCGTGAGATTGGCTCGTTTAACTTGGTCTATATATGATCTTAAACTAAAGCTCGGCTCGACTCATTATTCTTTGAGTTCGAGTCGATTTGAGCCGAGTCACGAGCTACTTGTTTAGCTCGCGAGCTTCAAGCTTTTTTTCCAGCCCTACCTCTACATCATGTCATCTTTCTTAATGCGTTACTCTGTTCTTATGAACTTAATACTCTAGATGCATGCTGGATAGCGGTCGATGGGTGGAGTAATAGTAGTAGATGCAGGCAGAAGTCGGTCTACTTGTCACGGATGTGAAGCCTATATACATGATCATGCCTAGATAATCTCATAATTATTCGCTTTTCTATCAATTGCTCGACAGTAATTTGTTCACCCACCGTAATACTTATGCTATCTTGAGAGAGGCCACTAGTGAAAGCTATGGCCCCCGGGTCTATCTTTTATCATATAAGCTTTCAATCTACTTTTATTTGCATCTTTACTTTTCCAATCTATATTATAAAATACCAAAAATATATTTATCTTATCATACTATCTCTATCAGATCTCACTTTCACAAGTGGTCGTGAAGGGATTGACAACCCCTTTATTGCGTTGGTTGCGAGTTCTTTGTTTGTTTGTGTAGGTGCGTGGGACTTTTGAGGAGCCTCCTACTGTATTGATACCTTGCTTCTCAAAAATTGAGGGAAATACTTACACTACTATTGCTGCATCACCCTTTCCTCTTCAAGGAAAACCAAGGCAAGCTCAAGACGTAGAAACAGGCTCGGCTGGCGCATCTACTATGAGGGAAAACCCTAGTAGTAGCGCGGGTTTTGAGGATATCAGCAGCGCGGGCAGCCGTGCTACTACTACAGAGCTACAGCTAGCTGTTAGTAGTAGCGTGGTCTGCACCCGTGCTACTACTGTTGACTATATTAGTAGCGCTTTTCTGGAACATGCTACTGTTAATTAGCTATAGCGGTTTCCCTGCCCCTCGCTACTGCTATATCTTTCATCATCCCCCCCCCCCCACTTCCTACCCTATTTCAGTTTCAATAAACTGCAATTTCCAGATACTAGGTACTACTAGATATCAATTTCCTAAAGCATTATAGGTACTAGGTAGTACTCCCTCCATTCCAAATTACTTGTCGTGGTTTCAGTTCAAATTTGAACTAAAACCACAACGAGTAATTTGGAACGGAGGGAGTAGTAGATAAAAATTTCATATATAGTCAACATGCATCCTCAAGCAGTACTAGGTGATATTGACGACGATCATCATATGTAGTTCTAGATGATATCGACGACGGTCATCATATGTAGTTCTAGATGATAGAAGCGACGATCGTTATATGTAGTTCTAGATGATATAGCCACACACACCTATGTAGTTCTAGATGATATCAACAACGATCATCATCCTCAAGCCTGGGCGGTGGGTGTTCCTGATAGTAATTAGGATTGCCTGTCCAACACGAAGATTCTTACCAACGAGGAATCTCTTACACCCAACCGAGTTTAAGTGTGTGCGACCGTCCGTGTCCATGCGATCAGTAAAGGTTGTGACGGAGCCCCTTGTAGTAATGCGTAGTCCAGCTGAGCCTTCTTCATCAGGCTCGATACCACAACTCACAGATAGGCTCTTTGCCAATTTCTGAATAAGAAAAACATATCAATAAATAAATTCCCTCGCACATACTCTTGCAAATATATTTATATTAAGTATAGATTTCTACACTATCAAAAGACACACTACTAATAAGTATATATGGATTATCTACACTATTAATAGTTCCTTAGATTCTACACTAATAAGCATGTGATCGGACTCTACACTAAATCATATCATCGACTAGATTCCACATAGCATATCGTTGGACTCTACACTAAGCATATCATCGGATAATTTGCATTTGTAAGTATAACATACCATATCATGTCGATCGACCATGGTACTTGTCAGGCAGGTCACAAATGGCACCCTGACAAAGTCATCACGTGGCAGAATTATGTCCCATAGGTTGCACATCTCCTCCTCACTTAGCCTCATTCTTTGAGCTACAATGGCTTCATGAAGTGGGTCCTCATTATCTTCATCGAGTGGGTCCTCATTATCTTCATCGAGTGGGTCCTCATTATCTTCATCATCTTTGTCATCTTCATCATCTTCCACCAGGTTGATATAAATGACAGCCAGCTTGGGTCTTTCTGCTCTGAAGGAGAAGCTGATCAACTCACCACCAGTAAGACGCATGCGGGCGAGGAAACGGGCCCATCCATCTCCTCCAATTTGCGACATATTGCATCCTTTCTCGACCTCCATAGTGTACGACCCCCTTGGAGCCTCAAATGTCATAGTGTCTCCTGTCAGCTTGTTGAATTTCAACCTCACATTGCATGGGATGATCAATGTAAAAAAAGAAAAATGACACAATGCAGTAATGCCAACACTAAAAATAAAATAGTTGTTACATTTCATATAATTTCTTACCACCGGATGATGAAAACTCGGCTGGAATTAGATGCCGAACAGCTTGCCAGTTGCAAGGCTGCTGTCGCTCCTTGACTTGCACAGTCGACGTGGTGGTAGTGGCGGCGCCATTTTCCTAAATCAATATGAGCAAAGGATTAATGATCCACTTCACAGGAAAGAGAAACAATAGCATGTGATATTTTTGGTTCTTCTTTAGTTATATTTTTTATTCTTCTTCCGCGAGAAGCAATTTGATGGACAATTATAATCCTAAGATCTAGCTAGGTGGTGCCAAATCTTCAGAGCTATCAACTAGCATACTAAATCAACTAAATCAAAATGTTCTATAAATCAACTAAATCAACTATCCTACTAAATCAACTTGCCTACTAAATCAACTAAATCAAAATGTTCTATAAATGAACTAGCCTACTAAATCAACTTGCCTACTAAATCAATTAAATCAAAATGTTCTAAATCAACTAGCCTACTAAATCAACTAAATCATATGAACTAAATCAAAATGTTGCATATGAACTAGCCTACTAAATCAAAATGTAGCAGGGAGGAGGGGTTGTGGATGGAGGAGGGAGGAGGGAGAAGGAGGGGCGACTGGAGGAGGGAGGAGAGAGTAGGACAGAGGAGGAAGGGCGGAGCGAGGAAGGGCCGGCCGACAGCGAGTGAAGGGAGGACGGAGGAGGAGGAGGAGGAGGAGGAGGAGGTGATGGCGGCGCAGAGGGAGGA
>NC_041393.1:519652717-519681473 GCF_002162155.2 Triticum dicoccoides | reverse complement strand
CGACAACGGCCGGCGGGGGAGGACCGACGCGCGGGGGGAGGGGGGGGTTGAGGGGGAGATTGAGTGAGTGTGAGTGTGAGTGGACCGGATAGAGGAGAGCATGTGTGGTGGAAGATAGCTAGTTTTAGCAGTAGTGTGCTATAGGGAAAGGCGCTACTGCTAAACGACCTAGCAGTAGTGCACTTCGAATTAACGCGCTGCTGCTAGAACAAGCTTCGCAGCGGGGTCGTGGGAATTATAGTAGTAGCACGGCTTACAGGAGGCGCGCTACTGCTACTTTTATTTCAGCAGCGAGTTCTGCTGGAGCGCGCTACTACTACATTCCAGCAATGCTTATTTTAAAGTGTGCTACTGGTAAGATTCTGTGTATAGGATTTTCCCTAGTAGTGATTGTGGGATCGTGGCATCGGCGTATGCAGGCTCGATCGACGCATGTAGATAGGCTTTTCTGGGTGCATGCATAGCAGGCTTCTGTCCTGGCGGTGTGCATAGACGTTTAATGCAAGGGATGGCCCAACGAAACCACAGCCCAACGGTCGAACAGTGACACCACCCAACACGGCCCCACTTGTCAGGTCGAACGGACGACATAGTCCAGCGTGGCCCCACTAGTCAGAGTTAACGGTCAAGCCTTTGACCCGACGTCAACGTTCGTTGTGCCCAATTATGAGGGTTTCTGGCAAGGGAGTGGAGATAATTGAGCAAAAGTTAAGAGCGCGGGGATGAATGAGTAGAGCTAAGGAACCAGGGGTACAGATGTAAAAAACCCATATATAAAAGTACAGACTTGGAGGGCAAGAAAGCTTATAGAGATAAGGTAGAAGACGGATTACAAATGCTAAACTATCAAATACATATAACTCAAATATATCTCTAACATCCCTGCCGTTGTAGCGGTAGTGTTGCGAACAGCAGGAGCATCGCGGACGGTCAGATTGGAAAGAAATTGGAGCCGACAGACTGACATTCCCCCGCAGTAGCATCGGGAGCATCGGGGATAGTTTCGTGTCGCAGACACATGGACTGTAGAGGAAACAAATGAGTTGTTCAAGCGAGGTGATAACCCTCTGTGTCGTTGTCGAGGTAGCCAAAAGTGTGGGTGGTGTAGCAATGCGAAGAATGTCGTGGCCAATGTCGCATCGCGGTGGCCGGTGTCGAGGATGTCGCCATGGAGCCAAGGGCGCAAGGAGGCGCCAAGTTAGTCATGGGCGCAGTGGTGTCGAAGTAGTGGTGCACCGGGAAGAAGACTTTGTTGATGAGACGTCGCGCCGAGTTTGCAAAACCAGGGGACACATCATAGACAAAGGCATGTGTCGATGGTGCCAGCACTAGGCATGCATAGACGGACGAAGAAAAAGTTGATGAAGCATCACAGTAGGCTTGCCAGGCCCAGGGACACATTGTGGACGAAGGAACGCATCGGTGTTGCCAGCACCGGGCATGCATAGACGACGGATCTGCACGAGTTGTACGCCGTGTCGAGGAGTCAGAGGGTTCAGCAGAGAAGGACTTGATGACGGTGGCGGCGCCAATCGGCGCGGTACCGATGTCGCCAACGGTGGTCGGAGTATATGAAGTGATCGGGGAAGATGACGACGATGCTGGCAATGAGCTAGTGCTGGAGAAAGACGAAGGGGGTGGATGGGTGACGCGGCTCGGGTGAGCGAGCGGCAACGAAGCCGAAGAAGAGCGGCGGCGGCTGGGTTAGGAGTGCGGGAGTGATGCACGAAGTAGATGGAGAATAATCTGACAGCGTGACCAAGACCGGCGCGGACAGTGGCGTTTCCGCACCGAGGGAGGCTGCATGGCGCATACCATGGGAAGTCGACACGTAGGGACGATGGAGTGGGCCACGGGCCGCGGTTCTATGACCCGAAGGGGTGATTCGGCGACAGCAGGCGGTTTAGGGCGACGGCGGGAATACCTCAGGGCGGCGGCGTGGAGCGCGTGCCGTGGCGCTACAGCCCGAAGGGGCGGCGCAATAGCGCAGCGTGAGTCGGTGCAGCAATGGGAATGACCTCGAGCGGCGTTGAGGGCCACGTGCCGCAGCGCTACAGCCTGAAGGTACGGCGTAGTGGCGGCGCGTGCAGGGGCGGAGCCTAATAGGCCCACCCTATGGCACAGGCTACATGGTCCAACAACTTTTTTAGTACTAATAATCAGCTACACGGCCCAAGGCATCAGGGTGGGCCAACAACAGTGCTACAAGGCCCATATAATATGTAAGAATTAATTAATTTGTTTAATTAATGGAAATCTCTTTTTAGCAAACCGACATGCGGTTTTCTCTACCGATGGGTCGCGTCCTATTGTAACGGACACGCCCCTCAAATCTCATCTCTTGTAAACGTCGCATCTCTGCGACACGTCCCTTCCAAATATGTAAATCATCAACATCAATCAAACATCAACCATTAATGTTCATCGCATTGTTACTTTTACACGTTATCACGTACGTCTCTCTAGAGAGAGAGACATGCCACACAAGAAACTCGTTGGAGAAGGACTCAGAACGAACTTCAAGGAATAATACAATGGAAGAGGAAATGTGTTTAGTGGATAGTGCATCTACTAACACGATACTTAGGGACATGAAGTATTTCCAGACACTCAAGAAGAGTAATGGAAGTGTCATGACAATTGTTGGTCGAGACACGATAATTGTTGGTTCTGGTCAAGCTACAATTACACTCCCTATGGGTACTAAATTGATAATCTAGGATGCTCTACTGTATCCTGATTCTACTTGTACTTTGCTGAGTTTTAAGGATATCCGCAAAAATGGTTTCCATGTGGAAACCAATGAAGAGAGTGGGGTCGAATGCCTACTCATAAGTCGGCAAAAGGGATTTCAAAAGGAAGTCCTTGAGAATTTGCCTTCTCTATCTTCTGGGTTGTATTATACATACATTAAACCAGAGACACATATGGCGTACAAGATAGTTTTTCAGAATCTTAATAAGTTCAAGATTTGGCATGGTCGCCTGGGTCATCCTGGTATTAGGATGATGAGAAAAATTATTGATGGTTCTGTTGGACACAATATAACGGATAGAAAGTTCCCAAAATCATCAGATTTTGTATGCACATCATGTGCAACTTGGAAATTGATCACTAGGCCATCTTATGTGAAATTAAAGGATGGGCCGCTTAATTTCCTTGAAGGCATTCAAGGAGATATTTGTGGTCCAATACAACCGTTATCTGGACAATTCAGATAATTCATGGTCCTAATTGATGCATCAATGAGATGGTCAAATGTGTGTCTACTGTCAACAAGGAACCATACTTTTGCAAAGATAATTGCTCAGAACATTAAATTGAGAGCAAAATATCCTGAACATAGGATAAAAAACATCAGAATGGATAATGCTGCAGAATTTAGTTCTCGAGCATTTAATTACTACTGCCTAGCTTTGGGCATTTTGTAACATCCCAAAATTCTACATTTTGGAATGTTATATTAATTAAGTAATAATGATTGCTTGTGTGATTTGTTGTGTGAAATTGAGTGAAATTTGAAACTTTTTGAACGTTGAATGAGAGGGAATAAAAGGACTTTCCCAAACTTTCACCTTGCATTTATGATCTCCATGAATTCATATTCATTTCATCACAAAACCCTAGAGTGAATATGATATGACTTCTTCCATTTAAATAAATGAAAAGGGATTTGAAAATGATTTGAATTCCATTTGAAATATTTTCAAACCGGGTACTTCATGCCACTCAAGGATTTTCATGAGGGAAGATAACATGACTTATTCAACATTTAAATAGAGTGGAAAGTAGGAGGCCACATTCAAAATGGCATTTGAGCCACTTTTGGAAATACTCCATATGGGTTTAAAAATATTTTCCAAATATATTTTCAAAAATAAATAAAGAGAGAACATAATAGGAATCCTTCAATTATTGGAAATAAAAATGGGAAATGAATGTTGGAACTAATTCAAAATGGTTTGAAAAATATTTGAATCCAATTGGAATAACCATTTTGGATTTTATTGAATTTTTTATTTATTTGATTTTTAAAAAAAAATTCTCCTAAAAATAAATAAATGGAAAATAGGGTAAAATGATTCCCTACATTAGAAAAGTGGAGAAAAAGATATTTGAAATCATTTTCGTATTTCCAAAATGATTTTTATTGGGTATTGTTGCACGAGTAGCATTGTTTAGTTTATTTGAATTTTTGTAGATTTTAGTTGACTCTGAGAAATAGTTCATGTTGTAGGAATTGTTTTTCTGAAATTTTTGATATGTAATATGCCTATGGAAATTTTGTTATTAGGCCGACCCGTTTTATTTTCATTAAGGTTTATGACTTTTTTTGAAAGAAATTTCAGGAAAAAAATATTTTTTTAAGGAAAACTTTGCGCGTGCACGCGGCGTGTCGGCGAAGTCCTTTTTAAGCCCATGCGATTCTCTTCCTTTTTGTTTGTTCATCTACGTTTAGTCCCAGATTGCCTAGCCTTTGACCCCTAAGCCTCTCTCCCAACTATAAATATAGGACCATAGAACCAGAAAATCATCTACTGCGGGTTAAATCAATATTTTGGTTTGACTAGCTTCACAAAAGAAAAATATATTTCTTCTCTCCGGCGGGACTTCTGTAAGTTGTCTCCTCTCTTCGAAGTCGTCTTTTCTCTTACTTATAAAGGTATCTTTTTTTGTACTTCTATAGCTTATTATTTTTAGACTAATGTAAGATAGAATAATTAGATTTATAAATTAGTCCCGGTATTTACATTTTAAGACAAAATTCTTTTAGCCATAGCTTTTTTTCTTCTGTAAAACAGCTTGATCCAGATTTTTCAAATAGCCACAACTTTTTAGTCGTTCATCCAAATTAGACGAAACCAACGCCAAATTCTTCATCATGATCCCCTCTATCCAGAGAACCAAACTAAAATACTTTTTGAATATTTAAAATTTAAATTTGTTCAGATCTGAATGCAAACCTCATTAGGCCATAACTTGAGTTTCATAACTCCATTTTGATTGAATCTTTTTGCAGATCGAAGCTCTTGACATATACTTTCTATTAAGATCCAAATCACATAACTTTGCTACTGTAAAAAAATATGTTTCTGTCTAGAAGCTTTATTTGATAGTTTTGAAGTTTTCTGAAGTATTTTCTTTGATATGTGAGATTGGTATGTGAGATTCATGCAACTTGTGAGAGAAATAATAATTAGGGAAAATTTTAAGGTGCCAACATTAACACACATCTGGGTGGAATGGTTGGGGCACCCTGGAGAACCCAGTGGCTTGCCCGGGCACCTGGAGAAACCAGTGCTTGCCCAAGGGAATCCTGGAGTACCCATGTGATTACCCTACGGAATGCCTCCTAGGCTCAAAGGGATCATACGATATTTCATGCATAGAAACTTCCGTGTGCATCCACAAGCCATTATGGGCTCTGGCTTAGTTGAGTAAGTTGTGGGAAACCTTTCCATGATGGGCTAGCAGATGTAGGGGGATTATAGGTGTACCGGCCTATCTATCGTTTAAGGGGACCTCTTCGGAAAGACTATGTCTCGATCATCCGCTTCTCAAACAACAAGCAGTGCGATGAATTCAACGGAGGAGATCGAGTCTTGTGGGGAGAAGTGTGCAAACCTCTGCAGAGTGTACAAACTAATCATGGTTAGCTATTTCCCCGGTTATAGACAATTTTGAGTATCTATAAGGTGAATTGTTGGTTGATCTCATCACTCTATTTAATTAATGTATTGGGTTATTAATAACTTTGGAATTTTGGGATGTGAGTTGGAGGAACCTTCTCAATATTGGCATAAACTTGGTAGTAAATATAATATATTGCTTTGTTGTAGGGAAAAAATTGCTTTATGCAAAATTAAACTTAGAGCCTCCACCAGCCAAATATGCATGTAGTGATAGATATTGTTCATCATTATTCTATGGTGTGAATTTGCCAGTACATTCAATGTACTGACCTACATGGCTGCAACGTCTCATGTTGTAGGAATCTTACGACGAGTAAGTGATACGTTAGGATTACGTTGTCTGCACTTAACTTTGTCGTTGGTGTTGTTGGGACTCCACAACTTTGTTGTTACTTCTGCTATATGGATTGAGGTAATAGTATTTATGTTACTCTTTACATGTGATTGCACTCTATTACAAATCCTCGAGTACTGTGTGTGTCAGCATACTGGTCTAGGGATGACATTTAAGCACAGAGACTTGATCCATTTGGGTCGGGTCACTACAAGATGGTATCAGAGCACATGTTGACTGTAGGACGTGACCCCTAGAAACTGGCAAGCCCATAGGAAAAGATTTCTCAAATTTTTTTTTTCAAAAGAGATCCCTTAACTCTCATCTTTTCTAAGCTTTACCAAGTATTTCTTCTCACCTAGAACTATTAGACTATACCCCTTTCCCCTTTTGACCACACGAAGATTCGCCTGATGAGACCATTCCAAGAAGTACAAGATATCGAACAACTAAGACCACTTTGGAATATATAAGATTTGCAGTACATTAGAATAATTGAAACTACAACGGTTGAAGACTCCGTAGACTCGGTGAATTTGAAGGCTCTGAAGAAATCCCAGGGTGAAGCGACTTGGAAGGCTCTGATAGGATCCACTTAAGTTATTCTCGTACCCTTCAGAATTTCCTTACTGAAGAACCCCTGGCTTCCATATTTTAGATGAAGAGCTTCACCCTGAACCAAAGACAACGCTATGAAAATTTTCCCTATGGTCCAGCCCTTATGGAACTTGTGAGACTATTGAAGTTGTCGATACCTGAGATCAGGGTGTGTCAGAGGAAGACCAGAATATGGAGCATCAAAACTCAAATTTTTGGTCGTCAAGAAAACCCCAAGACAGGAGATATCAACTATAGAATGATAGCTCATGGCAGAGACATGGCCATAAACACGACTATCCATGATGCTATCGCCCGCTTGTGCTATCATCACCATGCTAAGTTAAGCATGCATTTCTTTAGATGGATTGGATGGCAGAAGGCTAATGCCTATCACCTTGACAAACGAGCAAAAGATGAAGTTTCACCTCATCGGGTGTATCACCAGGATTTGGAGTATTACCTCAAGAATTTTTGGATGGACCTTCTAGAAGCCTTAGTGGACAAGGAAGCATTTCGTAAAGAGCTCAAAATCCAGTGGCTGAAAGTAGCCAAGCTGGAGGAGCTGTACCGAAGATTCGTCAGGAACTGAAGGACAACATGACCTTTGTTCATTCCAAGGATGTTGAAATCCAGAAGCTTCAAACGCAACTCCAAGATATTCAAGGACGTCACAAGAGACTTCGCATCAATAAAGATGATCTGGCAGAAGAACTTGAGAAGATCAAGCATGATTGGTAGCAGCCAGCGGAGACATGAACTCGGACATGAAGAAGCTAATCTAGCTATAGCCCACCATGAGTGAATTAAGATAAACGTTTTGCGATTAGAGTATCTGACCATACCAACTTATGTGGGTGGCAGTACTATAGGATTGATTGAACTGGATGAATGTGTGGAGTTATTCCATATTTTAGCTGATGTGTCTTTTGTGGGTATGGGTACGTTATCCCCTCTCTCTCCAACCTTATCTTGTGCTTACCCAAAACCCTTGGACCTTATAGATGATGAATGGAGATGAACTCACATTTTCGGCATCGATGAGTCAACTAGAGATGGACCAATGGATTAAGAACATGGAAGATCACATGAAGAATAACACTATATCCGGAAAGGATATGGCCCAGCATGTTCTCCAGTCTTTTCTAAAATGTGCCACTACTTGGTTGAGTATGTATCAAGCTATCAATGGATGGCAAGGAGCAACCACTTGGTAAGAAATTAAGTTGACTCTCCTAAGGTCTCGTCTTGTGGCCCAAAAACTGAAGCCTTGTGGAAATGTTATGAAGAAACCTTGTGCATGCAAGCTTTATGGAGAAATAGGACACAACCATAAAGAACACAAGGATGAATTGCCTCATTGTGAAGAAAGTCACCCAGCTGAAGAATGCCCAACTAGGAATATTACTTGTTTCCTGTGTGAAGGGACTATCCACAGCCCTGCCCAGTGTCACATTTACCCCATGGTACAACGAACTATCCAGCAGAAGAAAGAAGCAATGAAAGAAGCCCTCATGGAAATTTTAGAAGAACCCACGATGAATGAAGATTTTGAGGACACACCTGAAGAAGACCCAATTAAACCCTGCATCAAGTCATGCTATTCATGTGGAGAAGAAGGACACATTTCCCATAATTGTCCGAAGGAGGATCTAGTAGAATTCCCGACAGTAGAATTCCCATAATTGACCCACAAGAGATAGAAGCCCTAATTGGTACAGAAAAGTACAGGAAGAGAAACAAAATGTATCCCCAGATCAACCCAATTTCTACAAAAAAGGACCTAAGTCATATCACTTGTTTCAGGTGCAAATATCCAGGGCACTACTTCAGCGGTTGCCCAAAAAGGAAGGCGAGGACCGAAGGAGGCTATGTAATCACAAGGAAACCACGAGACTTGTTAGAAGTAATATTTTTCTGCTATAATGATGCAGGGCACTTTGCTAGATATTGTCCCAATGAGAAGGAGACTTGTGCTAAATAGCTGAGTCTAAAAATAAATATAGTAGTAGTGAGAGCATTTCTTTGTATATTGAGGTGTTGAGTTGATGCATGTAATGGAAATATAGGAGATTGTAAATATTGAGAATCAATAAATTTAGCATCATTGGTATTGATTTGGATTTTATGAGTTGTTACAATATATGCAATGAGTGATCATGGAAACGAGTGTCTATTCATTTTATGGGTGGTAGAACCCAACACCGTTACCGAATACAAGAGCTAGTGGTTAGCTACGTCAGACATTGCAATGGACCACTCAATGATGAGTCTGAGTAATTATAACTTAGTTTTGTACCAACAGAAGGAAGAGAGACAATAAAGCTGGATGGATTTAAGAATGCTAGGAAGTTGGATGTTGGAATAATGATCAGTTGCAACCCGATGATGAGTTCAAGGTTTACAAGTGATGAGATGTGCCATAACCCACAGGCTCCAGGACCTAACAAGAAGCAAGCACACTCTTGCTGAAGGAAAAACCCTGGAAGAAGTTATGACTTTATCAGCAGATGATCTTATAGGAGTTACGCAAAACCTGAGAGATGAAAGAAACGATAGATGTTTGTTTGGCTTGCAGAATCATGGAGTTATCGTAACTTAGTTCATCGACAAGAGAAATTCTGCAATGCCGGTGAGGATGACCGAGTGTTAGAATCCGAGATTCACTAAACCATATACAAGGATTTGGGTGCGGAATGGATTGATCACCATGCCGACTTGCTCTTATTATTCGCCTTGCTATGTGGGATGGTAAATCTGAGTGACTTACCTATAGTAGAGAGACGGCGATATTAAACCTAATTGAACCTTAGAATGGTATGACAATTTTCCCTTGTACAAGGCAGTTGTTGCCAATCGTAGGTCATACAGTGAGAATGAAGCGCAAACCCATTTCCTGCAGGAGAAACAATAAATTGATTACCACCATGAGATATCGACAGTTGTTTAGTATTGGTGCCAGACCTATCAACTAAGAAGACCCAGTCTCCGAAGAACCTTACCAAGATGAAAGGACACAAGAATTGAGGAAAAGGTTATGCCACTACCGAAAGAGCCCAGAGTCGGAATTCTCCCGAGAATATCAGAAGACTGACCCTGTCAACAATAAGGATGGAGTATATGAGTTTTGATGGAACCTTAACCATGTTTCTAAGGGCGGTAAAAAAAACCTTCGGGACAATCGATGGATCTTGAGGAGACCCTCTAACCTAACCTATTTGTTGCTAGCCTCTCCGAATCTCGAGGGCAAGATTCATTTTAAGGGTGGTAGGTTTGTAACATCCCAAAATTCTAAATTTTGGAATGTTATATTAATTAAGTAATAATGATTGCTTGTGTGGTTTGTTGTGTGAAATTGAGTGAAATTTGAAACTTTTTGAACGTTGAATGAGAGGGAATAAAATGACTTTGCCAAACTTTCACCTTGCATTTATGATCTCCATGAATTCACATTCATTTCATCACAAAACCCTAGAGTGAAGATGATATGACTTCTTCCATTTAAATAAATGAAAAGGGATTTGAAAATGATTTGAATTCCATTTGAAATAGTTTCAAACCGGGTACTTCATGCCACTCAAGGATTTTCATGAGGGAAGATAACATGACTTCTTCAAAATTTTAATAGAGTGGGAAGTAGGAGGCCACATTCAAAATGGCATTTGAGCCACTTTTGGAAATACTCCATATGGGTTTCAAAATCTTTTCCAAATAGATTTTCAAAAATAAATAAAGAGAGAAGGTAATAGGACTCCTTCAATTATTGGAAATAAAAATGGGAATTGAATGTTGGAACCAATTCAAAATGGCTTGAAAAATATTTGAATCCAGTTGGAATAACCATTTCGGATTTTATTGAATTTTTTCTTTATTTGATTTTTTAAATTATTTTTCTCATAAAATTAAATAAATGGAAAATAGGGTAAAATGATTCCCTACATTAGAAAAGTGGAGAAAAAGATATTTGAAATCATTTTGGTATTTTTAAAATGATTTTTATTGGGCTTTATTGCACTAGTAGCACTGTTTAGTTTATTTAAATTTTTGTAGATTTTAGTTTACTCTGAGAAATAGTTCATGTTGTCGAATTGTTTTTCTGAAAATATTGATACATAATATGCCTATGGAAATTTTGTTATTTTATTTTTCTTGTTCCGTTTTTTTCTATTTTTGTTTAAACAAAAAAACGTATGTGCGGCCCATAACTAACTATCGCCCACATACACATAATAGTAGACAGGCCGACCTGTTTTTTTCTTTTTATTTTCGTTAAGGTTTATGATTTTTTTTGGAAGAAATTTCCAGAAAAAAATATTTTTTAAAAAAGAAAACTTCGCGCGTGTGCGTGGCCTGCCAGGGAAGTCCCTTTTAGGCCCATGCGATTCCCTCCTTTTTTATTTGTTCATCTATGTTTAGTCACACAATATCTAGCCTTTGACCTCTAAGCCTCTGTTTTACCTATAAGTATAGAACCGTAGAACCCCAAAAATCATTCACTGCGGGTTAAATCAATATTTTGGTTTGACTAGTTTCACAAAAAACAATATTTCTTCTCTCCGGCGGGACTTTTGGAAGTTGTCTTCTCTTTTTGAAGTCGTCTTTTCTCTATCTTATAAAGGTATCTTTCTTCATATATTTTTATACTTACATAGTTTTATTTTTAGACTAGTGTACGATAGAATAATTAGATTTATAAATTAGTCCCGGTATTTACATTTTAAGACTGGAATTCTTTAGTCATAGCTCCTTTTCTTCCGTAAAACAGCTTGACCCAGATTTTTCAAATATCCATAACTTTTTACTTGTTCATCCAAATTAGACGAAACCAACGCCAAATTCTTCATCATGATCCCCTCTATCCAGAGAACCAAACTAAAAATATTTTTTGAAGATTTAAAATTTGAATTTGTTCAGGTCTGAATTCAAACTTCATTATGCCATAACTTGAGTTTCGTAACTCCCTTTTGAGTGAATCTTTTTGCATATCGAAGCTCTTGACATGTACTTTCTGTTAAGACCAAAATCACATAATTTTTCTACTGTTAAAAAATATGTTTATGTCTAGGATCTTTATTTGATAGTTTTGAAGTTTTCCGAAGTATTTTCTTTGTTCTTACGGATCTTTGAGTGATTTCTTATGTGCGCAAGTAATTGCTTGCTTACGATAGATTGATCGGAGTGTGACGAGTAGAACTACCAGAATTATGAGTGCGGAGAATTTTCATCAACAGTACAAGGCAAGTTCACACTTTGATCATACTTTTCAATACCCAGTTTTTACTATGCATTAGTTTCACCCTCAAAGATTGCATGAGTAGGATTGGTAATTGGACATTGCTATCTAGTTCATGAGGTAGCAACCTATGATCCTTGAAACACCCCAGAATTATTCGTTATGTCATATATTGCTTAGCCATGCTTGTAGACGGGGATTGGTATGTGAGATTAATGCAAGTTGTGAGAGAAATAATAATTAAGGGAAAGTTTTAAGGTGGCAACATTAACACACATCTGGGTGGAAGGGTTGGGGCACCCTGGAGAACCCAGTGGCTTGCCCAGGCACCTGGAGAAACTAGTGCTTGCCCAAGGGAATCCCGGAGTACCCGTGTGATTACCCACGGAATGCCACCCAGGCTCAAAGGGATCATACGATATTTCATGCCTAGAAACTTCTGTGTGCAACCACAAGCCATTATGGGCTCATGCATAGTTGAGAAAGTTGTGGGAAACCTTTCCATGATGGGCTAGCAGATGTAGGGGGATTGTAGGTGTACCGGCCTAGCTATCGGTTAAGGGGACCTCTTCGGAAAGACTATGTCTCAATCATCCGCTTCTCAAACAACAAGTAGTGCAAGGAATTCAACGGAGGAGATCGAGTCATGTGGAGAAAAGTGCGCAAACCTCTGCAGAGTGTACAAACTAATCATGATTAGCCATTTCCCCACTTATGGACAATTTTGACTATCTAGAAGTGAATTGTTGGTTGATCTCATCACTCTATTTCATTAATGTATTGGGCTATTAATAACTTGGGATTTTGGGATTTGAGTTGGAGGAACCTTCTCAATATTGGCATAAACTTGGTAGTAAATAAAATTTATTCCTTTGTTGTAGGGAAAAATTAGCTTTATGCAAAATTAAACTTAGAGCCTCCCCCAGCCAAATATGCATGTAGTGATAGATACTGTTCATCATTATTCTGTGGTGTGAATTTGCCACTACATTCAATGTATTGACCTACATGGCTGCAACGTCTCATGTTGCAGGAATCTTATGACGAGTAAATGATATGTTAGGGTTACAATGTCTACACTCAACTTTGCCATTGGTGTTGTTGGGACTCCACAACTTTGTTGTTACTTCCGCTATAAGGATTGAGGTAATAGTATTTACGTTACTTTTTACATGTGATTGCACTTTGTTATAAATCCTCGAGTACTGTGTGTGTCAGCATACCGATCCAGGGATGACACTTAAGCATGGAGACTTTATCCATTTTGGTCGGGTTGCTACACATTTCTGTGGAGTACTCGGTACCTTATGTACATACCCAGAATGGTCTTGTGGAATCAAGTTGATAGCAAGGCCGCTCCTGCAGAATAGTAATCTTCCAACTTCATGTTGGGGTCATGCAATTTTACATGCTGCAGAATAGATACAAATTCGACCAACTGCATATAATATGGTCTCCCCTTTGTAGTTAGTACGTGGAAACCAGCCAAGTATTTTCCATCTGCGGCAATTCTGTTTCACGGTATATGTACCGATCTCACCACCGCAACATACATCAATGGGCCTTCATAGACGAATGGGGATCTATGTGGGGTACAATTCTCCATCAATCATTAAGTGCTTGGAACACCTGATAGCGGATTTGTTTATAGCCCGGTACGTTGTTTGCATTTTTGATGAGGACAATTTCCCGGCATTAGGGGGAGAGAATAACCACAAAGAATGCCGAGAAATAGATTGGGATGTGAAAGGCAGCCAGTCCTTAGATCCATGTACGAATGAGTCTGAACTGGAGGTTCAGAAGATTATAAATTTGCAAAATGTTGCAAATAGTCTGCCAGATGCATTTAGTGATTATAAAGGTGTCACAAAATCAAATGTTCCCACTATGAATGTGCCAGAGAGAGAGTGGATGTGACCCATTAATCTACTCAGCCATCTAAGAGGGGGATGAATCTGGACATAAAGACAAGGCTTTGCAGAAGCGCCCAAGGGGAATGAGGAATCCTCAAAAAGTAAATGCAAGTCAATAAAATGTTGATATTCAACCTACGGTTGAAAGTACACCTGAAGGATGGTGGATATCCAGAACCCAGCATGAGTGTGCACACAAATTTTGGTGATGGGACATCGAAAGAACTTGATCCAATTGTTGAGGGAAATCACGAAGGATCAAAAGGTATTGATGAGATATAAGGCAAGGCTTGTAGGACAGGGGTTCATGCAGAGACCCGACATCTATTATGATGAAACATATTCTCCTGTTATGAGTGGAATAACATTCCGATATTTAATATCACTGGCAGTGAAAATGAATTTGTCTATCCAACTGACGGATGTTGTGACTGCATATTTATATGGGTCACTGTATTCCGATATTTATATGAAAGTTCCTGGGGGAATGAAGCTTCCAGATCTAAAGGCTAATCGCAATATGTATTGCATAAAGCTTTAGAAGTCATTGTATGGCTTGAAGTAGTCGGGAAGAATGTGGTATAACCGACTAAGTATATTCCTTCTTCAAAAGGGTTACTAAAATAATAATGATTGCCCATGTGTGTTTATTAAGAAATCCACGAATGAATTTTGCATTATTTTTGTGTATGTGGATGATCTAAATATCATTGGGACTACACAAGAAATACACGAGGCAAGTAATCATCTTAAGACGGAGTTTGAGATGAAAGATCTAGGTAAGACTAAATTTTGTTTGAGCTTACAACTTGAACATCTTCCTTCAGGAATATTTGTTCATCATTCTGCTTATATCCAAAAGATTCTTGAGAAATTTAATATGGATAAAGCATATCCATCGAAAACACTAATGGTTGTTAGATCTCTTGATAGAGATAAAGACCCATTTAGACCTACGGGTGATGATGAAGAGGTATTAGGACCTGAGTTTCCTTACCTCAGTGCTACTGGAGCACTAATGTATCTAGCAAACTGCACCAGCCTGATATATCATTTACAGTAAATTTATTGGTTAGAATCAGTGCATCACCAACAAAGAGGCATTGGGTTGGTGTGAATAACATTTTCAGATATCTTCAAGGCACCAAAGATCTTGGTTTGTTCCATCAGAAAAATCAAGATAAGACCATGGTGGGATATTGTGATGTTGGATACCTATCGGATCCCCATAATGCCAGATCACAGACTAGTTTTGTCTTCTTGAGTGGAGGTACGACCTTTTGTTGGAAGTCGCCAAAACAACTCTGGTGGCTACGTCCACGAATCATTCTGAAATTATTATTTTGTTTGAAGCATCATGTGAATGTGCATGGCTTCGCAGAATGATTAACTTTATTGAAAGTTCAAGTGGGATTGGATCATTGGAATCACCCACTATTATCTATGAATATAATTCTGCATGTATTACACAGATGCAACCAGGTTATATAAAGAGTAAGATTACAAAGCATATTTCTCCTAAGTTATTTTATCCCCATGAGTTACAGGAAACTGGGGAGATAAATATTTTGCAAATGAAGTCATGTGACAATCTTGCCGATTTGTTTACAAAGTAATTACCAAGTTCTTTATTTGAGAAGTACATCAATGGAATTGGTATGAAACGACTTTCAGACTTGCAAAGTTCAGGGGGAGTGTCTCCCTGAATGATAATCTGTTTGTGATCCTCAGATCTTTGATATTGCACTCTTTTTCTTTATAAGTTTTTCCTAAATGGTTACTTATGGAAGGTTTTTAATGAGGCAATAGTAATGCATGCATTGTGATATGTCAGTTTCTCCTTATTTTCTCACTGGGTTTTTGGAAGGAGTTTTTGATGGCATGTTGTACATATCTCCTCATATTTTTCCTACAGGGTTTTTGAAGGAGACTAATCGTGATGATGATGATCAAGATGTTGATGATGATGTTTACAAGAATAATTGATGCAGAGGTTAGGGGGAGTGCTAGAATTAATTAATTAGTTTAATTAATAGAAATCTCTGTTTAGTAAACTGACATGCGGTTTTCTCTCCCGTTGGATAGCATCCTATTGTAACGGACACGCCCCTCGAACCTCATATTTTGTAAACGTCGCGTCTGTGCGACACGTCCCTTACAGGGATATAAATATGTGAATCATCGACATCAATCAACCCGCGATCATTACTGTTCATCACACTGTTATTTTTACATAATCAACCCACGAAAGGCTCTGAGCATGTGCATACGCGTGCGAGGGATCGATTGTGACGCGATTAGCGATCCGTCTCCTCATCTCCCATAGCCATGATTCCTGCCCCGACTTCCAAACATGCGAGGCGAGCACATTGTCAGGAATGACGCTCTTCGCCGGATCAAGTAGCTGGCTCGGTCCTTGGCACTGGAGGATGAGGATACAATCAGCGCGGCCTGGTTCGCCCCCCGCATCCGTGATGATTCCCCAAAGGGTTCTCGCTTCCTCGCGACACTCCCAAGTACAAAACCTCCGTGAAGATGGAAGATTGGTTGACCGACTATGCCACATCGGTCAGCATAGTGAATGGTAACAAGCGGGTTGCCGTGAGGTATGTTCCGCTCATGTTGCCGCGCATGGCCCAGACATGGCTGAACAGCCTCAAGCCCACCAGCATCAACAATTGGCTGGACTTCAACGAAGCCTTCGGGCGCAACTTCAACAACACCTACAAGCGGCCCCCAAGCCTTGCCAGTTTTTCGTGTGCATTCAGGGCCCGAACGAGTCCACTTGCGACTACCTGACGCACTGGGCCTGATGACCCACAAGTGTAGGGGATCTATTGTAGTCCTTTCGATAAGTAAGAGTGTCAAACCCAACGAGGAGCAGAAGGAAATGATAAGTGGTTTTCAGTAAGGTTTTCTCTGCAAGCACTGAAATTGTAGGTGATAGATAGTTTTGTGATAAGATAAATAATAACGAGTAACAAGTAAACAAAGTAAATAAAGTGCAGCAAGGTGGCCCAATCCTTTATGTAGCAAAGGATAAGCCTGGACAATTTCTAATAATAAGAAAGGAGCTCCCGAGGACACATGGGAATTATCGTCAAGCTAGTTTGCATCACACTCATATGATTCACGTTCGGTACTTTGATAATTTGATATGTGGGTGGACCAGTGCTTGGTACTGCCCTTACTTGGACAAGCATCCCACTTATGATCAACCCCTATTGCAAGCATCCGCAACTACAAAAGAAGTATTAAGGTAAACCTAATCACATCATTAAACATATGGATCCAAATCAGCCCCTAACGAAGCAACACATAAACTAGGGTTTAAGCTTCTGTCACTCTAGCAACCCATCATCTACTTATTACTTCCCAATGCCTTCCTCTAGGCCCAAATAATGGTGAAGTGTCATGTAGTCGATGTTCACATAACACCACTAGAGGAAAAGACAACATACATCTCATCAAAATATCGAACGAATACCAAATTCACATGACTACTAATAGCAAGAGTTCACCCATGTCCTCAGGAACAAACGTAACTACTCACAAAGCATATTCATGTTCATAATCAGAGGGGTAATAATATGCATTAAGGATCTAAACATATGATCTTCCACCAAGTAATCGAATTAGCGTCAGCTACAAGGAGTAATCAACACTACTAGCAACCCATAGGTACCAATTTGTGGTTTTGATACAAGATTGGATACAACAGATGAACTAGGGTTTTGAGAGGAGATGGTGCTGGTGAAGATGTTGATGGAGATTGACCCCCTCCCGACGAGAGGATCGTTGGTGATGCCGTTGGTGATGATATCCCCCTCCCAGAGGGAAGTGTCCCCGGCAGAACAGCTCCGCCAGAGCCCTAGATTGGTTCCGCCAAGGTTCCACCTCGTGGCAGCGGAGTTTCGTCCCGTAATCTTGCCCATGATTTTTTCCAGGGTAAAAGCTCTCATATAGCAGAAGATGGACACCGGAGGCCCACCAGGGGGCCCAGGAGACAGGGGGCGCGCCCAGCAGGGGGGGGGCGCCCCCCACTCTCCTGGCCAAAGTGTGTCCCCCCTGATGTATTTCTTTCGCTCAATAATTCTTATTAATTCCAAAAAGATGTTTCATGGAGTTTCAGGATTTTTGGAGCAGTGCAGAATAGGTTTCCAATGTTAGCTCATTTTCTAGCCAGAATTCCAGCTGCCGGCGTTCCCCATCTTCATGGTAAACATTGTAAAATAAGATAGAATAGCCATAAGTATTGAGATATAATGTGTAATAACAGCCCATAATGCAATAAATATTGGTATAAAAGCATGATGCAAAATGGACGTATCAACTCCCCCAAGCTTAGACCTTGCTTGTCCTCAAGCGGAAGCCGATATCAAAAAATATGTCCACAAGTTTAGAGATAGAGGTGTCGAGAAAAATAGAATACGGACATGAGGGCATCATGATCATTCTTATAACAGCAACATATATAGATTCTATCATATGATTTCCTATGCTCAAGTGACAATCAATTCACAATGTCAATTATGGTTCAAAAACTTCATTGGGAACTAACAAACTATAATCTCAGTCAATGAAGCAATTGCAATTTATCATAACATCAGAAAGAGTCAACAATAGAGCTTTTCAGCAAATTCACATACTCAACTATCTTGTAGTCTTCTATAATTGCTAACACTCATACAATACTGTGGTTATGGAGTTTCAGCCGGACACTGAGAAAGATAGGGGCTTATTGTGTTGCCTCCCAATGTATTCACCTTTAGGTGATGTCAACAATAATAGCCCATGCTAACTTACATCCAATTGGATATATATATATATCATGATCTTTCAAGCACGAGGAGCTTGCCGAAGGATAAAATGAAAAAGGGAAAGGTGAGGATCACCTTGACTCAAGCATAAAGTAAAAACATAAAGTAAAAGATAGGCCCTTCGCAGAGGGAAGCAGAGGTTGTCATGTGCGTTTAGGGTTGATGCACAAAGTCTTAATGCAAAAGAACATCACTTTATATTGCCCCTTGTGTGTGGACCTTTATTATGTAGTCCGTCACTTTTATTACTTCCGCGACAAGATCGTACAAAGCTTATTTTCTCTGCACTAATAAGTCATACATATTTAGAGAGCAATTTTTATTGCTTGCACCGATGACAACTTACTTGAAGGATCTTACTCAATCCATAGGTAGGTATTGTGGACTCTCATGGCAAAAACTGGGTTTAAGGGTGTTTGGAAGCACAAGTAGTATCTCTACTTGGTGCAAGGAATTTGGCTAGCAAGAGGGGAAAGGCAAGCTCAACATGTTTGGAAGGTCAATAACAATATACTTTAACTGAGATGTGAGAAAACATAAACCATTATGTTGTCTTCCTTGTCCAACGTCAACTCTTTTAGAATGTCATACCTAATGAGTGCTCCCAATCATAAAAGGTGTTCCAGATAATATATTTATATGTGAACCTCTCTTTCCTTATCACTTCCTATTAATTGCAAGACCAAAACTACGTTTATCAACTCTCAACAACTTTTATGCCTCATACTTTCTATGTGTGAAGTCATCACTATCCATAAGATCAATATGAACTCTTTTCTTTTTTCCTTCTACTTCCTCAAGATCATGGAAACATAACAAAGCCCTTGACTCAACACTAATCTTTATTATAGATATCTCACAGACTCAATTACAAAAAGAGATCACAAAGCAAAACTCAAAAGTACTTGATATCAAAACTTCAATCTACTAGATCAAGATACTACTAAAAGGATCAAACTAAATAAAACAGTAAAGATAGGGGTGTGATGGTGATACGATACCGGGGCACCTCCCCCAAGCTTGGCAGTTGCCAAGGGGAGTGCCCATACCCATGTGATTATGTCCCCGGAGGTGATGGAGGAGGTGATGATGACAGTGGATAATCGCACATTGAGCGTAAAAGCTCCTCCAACTTGCGGATAATACCCTTGAGTCCGGCGATATGATCCTTCAACAGATTATTCTCCTGCGTGAGATACTTTTTTTGTATGTGGGCTAACTCAATTATCTTGATAGCTTCAATCTCTGTTGGAGTAAAGAGGTTAGGTAAAGGTTGAGGGATATCTTCTTCTTTCACTGCTGGAGCTTGAACCTCCATGGCCTTCTTGATCCCTCTATCCTTGTTGATCTCTTCCGGTTCTTCTCTTTTCAGCTCTATCTTCAGTAGCCAAGCATCTTTGTCTTCGTTGTTGGAGGAGGGTGACATCATGATGCTCTAGATCTGAAACAGAAACAGCTCAAAACGAAAACAGAGGATATTTGCGTGATACGGTGGTCAAAACCTTCGGGAGTATATATAATTAATTTTTACCGACCAAAATACGTAACGTGCAAGAAAACAGAGTCCGGGAGGCACACAAGGTGCCCACGAGACAGGGGGGCGCGCCCAGTAGGGGGGGGGCGCCCTCCACTCTCGTGGATGCTTGGTGTCCCTTTTGGACTACTTCTTTCTTCCTAAAATTCTTAATTATTCCAAAACTGATAAAAATTGCCATTGGAGTTGTTTTGGAGTTAGTTTACTTACCGTACCACATACCTATTCCTTTTCGGAGTCTGGGATGTTCTGGAAAGTGTCCCTTATGTACTCCTTAGGGGTTACGGTTTCAATAATATTAGTTTCAACGTTGATAGGATTACCTGAAATATAATGTTTAAATTTTTGACCATTTACCACCCTTGGACTTGTGCCTTCGAAGTTGTTGATTTTTATGGCACTAGAACGATAGACCTCCTCGATAACGTAGGGACCTTCCCATTTAGAGAGAAGTTTTCCTGCAAAATATCTTAAACGGGAGTTGAATAATAATACATAGTCTCCTACGTTAAACTCACGCTTTTGTATCCTTTTATCATGCCAGCGTTTGACTTTTTCTTTGAATAGCTTGGCATTCTCATATGCTTGGGTTCTCTATTCATCAAGTGAGCTAATATCAAACAACCTCTTCTCACCGGCAAGTTTGAAGTCATAGTTGAGCTCTTTAATAGCCCAATATGCTTTATGGTCAAGTTCAAGAGGTAAATGACATGCTTTTCCATAAACCATCTTATATGGAGACATACCCATAGGATTTTTGTATGCAGTTCTATAGGCCCATAATGCATCATCAAGTTTTTTGGACCAATTCTTTCTAGATCTATTCACAGTCTTTTGTAAAATTAATTGGAGCTCTCTATTGCTCAACTCTACTTGACCACTAGACTGCGAGTGATAAGGAGATGCGATTCTATGATTGACATCATACTTAGCAAGCATCTTATGGAAAGCACCATGAATAAAATGTGAACCACCATCAGTCATAAGATATCTAGGGACTCCAAACCTCGGAAAAATAACTTCTTTAAGCATTTTAATAGAAGTGTTATGATCAGCACTACAAGTTGGAATAGCTTCTACCCACTTAGTAACGTAATCAACAGCAACCAAAATATGTGTATAACCATTGGAGGCAGGAAAAGGTCCCATATAATCAAAGCCCCAAACATCAAACGGTTCAATAACAAGAGAATAATTCATAGGCATTTCTTGACGTCTACTAATGTTACCTACTCTTTGGCGTTCATCACAAGATAAGACAAACTTTTGAGCATCTTTGAAGAGAGTAGGCCAATAAAAACCAGATTGTAGTACCTTGTGTGCAGTTCTATCTCCAGCGTGGTGTCCTCCATAGGATTCAGAGTGACACTTGCGTAGGATCTGTTCCTGTTCATGCTCAGGCACACAACGTCTAATAACACCATCTACTCCTTCTTTATATAGGTGTCGGTCATCCCAAAAGTAATGTCTTAAATCATAAAAGAACTTTTTCTTTTGTTGGTATTTGAAACTAGGCGGTATAAATTTAGCAACAATGTGATTAGCATAATCAACATACCAAGGAGCAGTACGAGAAGCATTAATGATCGCTAATTGTTCATCAGGAAAGCTATCATCAATAGGCAGTGGGTCATCAAGAACATTCTCTAACCTAGACAAGTTATCTGCAACGGGGTTCTCAGCTCCCTTTCTATCAATAATGTGCAAATCAAATTCTTGGAGCAAGAGAACCCATCTAATGAGATTAGGCTTAGCATCTTTCTTTTCCATAAGATATTTAATAGCAGCATGATCAGTGTGAATAGTAACTTTGGAGTCAACAATATAAGGTCTAAACTTATCACATGCAAACACAACTGCTAAGAACTCTTTTTCAGTAGTAGCATAATTTCTCTGGGCAGTATCAAGAGTCTTACTAGCATACTGGATAACATTCAATTTCTTATCAACTCTTTGCCCTAGAACAGCACCTACAACATAATCACTAGCATCACACATAATTTCAAAAGGTAAATTCCAATCAGGTGGCTGGACTATAGGTGCAGTGATCAAAGCCTTCTTAAGTATTTCAAATGCTTCTACGCAATCATCATCAAAGACAAAAGGAATATCTTTTTGCAATAAATTAGTCAGAGGCCTAGAGATTTTAGAAAAGTCCTTAATGAACCTCCTATAAAAACCGGCATGACCAAGGAAACTTCTTATACCTTTTATGTCCTTGGGACATGGCATCTTTTCAATAGCATCAACCTTGGCTTTATCAACTTCAATACCTCATTTCGGAGATCTTGTGGCCTAAGACAATGCCTTCATTAACCATAAAGTGACACTTTTCCCAATTCAGGACGATACTAGTGTCTTCGCATCTTTGCAAAACTCGATCAAGGTTGCTCAAACAATCATCAAAAGAGGATCCATAAACGGACAAATCATTCATGAATACCTCACAAATCTTTTCACAAAAATCAGAGAATATAGCCATCATGCATCTTTTAAAGGTAGCAGTTGCATTACATAAACCAAAAGGCATACGTCTACAAGCAAAAGTACCAAAAGGGAAAGTAAAAGTAGTTCTAGATTGATCCTTCGCTGACACAGGTATTAGAGAATAGCCAGAATAACCATCTAGAAAGTAGAAATGAGTGTGTTTGGATAGTCTTTCTAGCATTTGATCAATAAAAGGTAAAGGGTAATGATCTTTCTTAGTAGCTTTATTTAATTTACGGAAATCAATTACCATCCTATAACCTGTAATAATTCTTTGCGGGATCAATTCATCTTTATCATTAGGAACGACAGTAATACCTCCCTTTTTAGGAACACAATTGACATGGCTTACCCATTCACTATCAGCAACGGGATAAATAATACCTGCCTCAAGGAGTTTTAGTATCTCCTTTCTCACCACTTCTTTCATCTTGGGATTTAGTCGTCGTTGAGGATCTCTAACTGGTTTGGTATCTTTCTCCACTGTAATTTTGTGTTGGCATAATGTGGGACTAATGCCCTTAAGATCATCCAGAGTATATCCAATAGCTGCTCGGTGCTTCTTCAGAGTCTTCAATAATCTTTCTTCTTCTTGCTCTGAAAGGTTAGCACTAACAATATCAGGATATATTTTCTTTTCATCAAGATAAGAATACTTAAGATTATCAGGTAAAGGTTTGAGTTCAAACACGGGATCACCCTTGGGTGGAGGGGGATCCCCAAGAATTTCAACACGAAGGTTATGTTTCAGCATTGGTTATATTTCCCTTCCTTCCTTCATAAACATATCGTTTTCATGGTCTAGCAAGTATTGTTCTAACGGATAAATAGGAGGCACATCAATGGAAGCAAGACCAATAATCTCATCCTTACTAGGTGGTTCCCTATCACAAGGTTGTCTATGAAACTTAGCAAAATTAAACTCATGAGACATACCATCTATGATAACGGTGACAGTATCTTTTTCACAATCAATCTTAGCACTAGCTGTATTCAAGAAGGGTCTACCAAAAATAATGGGGCAAAAATCATCTTGTGGGGAACCAACAACAAGGAAATCAACAGGGTATTTAACCTTCCCACACAAAAATTCAACATCTCTAATAATCCCAAAGGGTTTAATGGTATCCCTATTAGCAAGCTTAATAGTAACATCAATGTCTTCTAATTCAATGGGTGCAATGTCATGCATAATTTCTTGATATAAGGTATAAAGTATTGCACTAGCACTAGCACCCATATCACATAAGCCATGGTAGTAATGATCTCATATTTTAACAGAAATAACAGGCGTGCCTACGACAGGTCTATGTATCTTAGTATCTGGTCTAGCAATATTAGCAGTCTCACCACAGAAATAAATAACATGGCCATCTGAATCATCATCCAAGAGATCTTTAACCATAGCAATACTAGGTTCAACATTGATTTGTTCAGGAGGTGTATAAGTCCTAGTATTACTCTTACGAACAACAGTCGAAGCTTTAGCATTATCCTTTATCCTAACAGGAAAAGGAGGTTTCTCAACATAAGTAGTAGGAACAATAGGATCACTATAAGTGATAGTCTTTTCTTCGACTGTAATAGGTGCAACTACTTTCACTTCAACAGGAGGATTATATTTAAACCACTTCTATTTAGGGAGATCAACATGAGTAGCAAAAGATTCATAGAAAGAAGCTAATATCTCAGAGTCAAGTCCATACTTAGCGCTAAATCCACGAAAAGCATCGGTATCCATAAAATATTTAACAAAATCAAACTTAGGTGTCATACCTGACTCCTTACCATCGTCGAAACCCCAATCTTCAGAGTTGCGTTTGATTCTTTCCAATAAGTCCCATTTGAAATCAATAGTCTTCAGCATATAAGAACCAGCACAGGAAGTATCGAGCAGGTTGCGATTATCAAGAGAAAGTCGAGCATAAAAGTTTTGGATAATCATTTCCCGGGAGAGCTCATGATCGGGGCATGAATATAACATTGACTTGAGCCTCCCCCGAGCTTGAGCGATGCTTTCTCCTTCGCAAGGCCAGAAATTATATATGTAATTACGATCATGATGAACAAGATGCATAGGATAGAACTTCTGGTGAAATTCCAACTTCAATCGCTTATAATTCCAAGATCTTGTATCATCACATAGCCTATACCATGTCAATGCATATCCCTTCAAATATAAAGGGAAGACCTTCCTTTTGACAACATCATCGGGAATACCTGCAAGCTTAAATAATCCACAAACTTCATCCACAAAGATAAGGTGTAAATCGGGATGTAATGTTCCATCTCCTGCTAATGGATTAGCTAGCAGTTTCTCTATCATACCTGAAGGAATCTCAAAGTAAATATTTTCATAAAGTTCAGTAGGATGAGGAGCGACTCTTTGCTCTTCTGGTCGGGGTGAAGATACCCCGAACAAGCCCCTCAAAGGATTAGTTTCCATAGTGACAAGTAACAAAAAATTTCAGCACACTATATAAAAGTTTCCTTACCAAGTTCCACTCACAAAAAGTGCTACAATCCCCGGCAACGGCGCCAGAAAAGAGTCTTGATGACCCACAAGTGTAGGGGATATATCGTAGTCCTTTCGGTAAGTAGGAGTGTCGAACCCAACGAGGAGCAGAAGGAAATGATAAGCGGTTTTCAGTAAGGTTTTCTCTGCAAGCACTGAAATTGTAGGTGATAAATAGTTTTGTGATAAGATAAATAATAACGAGTAACAAGTAAACAAAGTAAATAAAGTGCAACAAGGTGGCCCAATCCTTTATGTAGCAAAGGATAAGCCTGGACAATTTCTAATAATAAGAAAGGAGCTCCCGAGGACACATGGGAATTATTGTCAAGCTAGTTTTCATCACGCTCATGTGATTCGCGTTCGGTACTTTGATAATTTGATATGTGGGTGGACCGGTGCTTGGGTACTGCCCTTACTTGGACAAGCATCCCACTTATGATTAACCCCTATTGCAAGCATCCGCAACTACAAAAGAAGCATTAAGGTAAACCTAACCACAACATTAAACATATGGATCCAAATCAGCCCCTAACGAAGCAACACATAAACTAGGGTTTAAGCTTCTGTCACTCTAGCAACCCATCATCTACTTATTACTTCCCAATGCCTTCCTCTAGGCCCAAATAATGGTGAAGTGTCATGTAGTCGATGTTAACGTAACACCACTAGAGGAAAAGACAACATACATCTCATCAAAATATCGAACGAATACCAAATTCACATGACTACTAATAGCAAGAGTTCACCCATGTCCTCAGGAACAAACGTAACTACTCACAAAGCATATTCATGTTCATAATCAGAGGGTAATAATATGCATTAAGGATCTGAACATATGATCTTCCACCAAGTAAACCAATTAGCATCAACTACAAGGAGTACTCAACACTACTAGCAACCCACATGTACCAATTTGTGGTTTTGATAAAAGATTGGATACAAGAGATGAACTAGGGTTTTGAGAGGAGATGGTGCTGGTGAAGATGTTGATGGAGATTGACCCCCTCTCGATGAGAGGATCGTTGGTGATGACGTTGGTGATGATTTCCCCCTCCCGGAGGGAAGTGTCCCCGACAGAACAGCTCCGCCAGAGCCCTAGATTTGTTCCGCCAATGTTCCGCCTCGTGGTGGCGGAGTTTCATCCCATAAGCTTGCCCATGATTTTTTCCAGGGTAAAAGCTTTCATATAGCAGAAGATGGACACCGGAGGCCCACCAGGGGGCCCAAGAGACAGGGGGCGCGCCCAGCAGGGGGGGCGCGCCCCCACTCTCCTGGCCAAAGTGTGGGCCCCCTAATGTATTTCTTTTGCTCAATAATTCTTATTAATTCCAAAAAGATGTTTCGTGGAGTTTCAGGATTTTTGGAGCAGTGCAGAATAGGTTTCCAATGTTAGCTCCTTTTCCAGCCAGAATTCCAGCTGCCGGCATTCCCCCTCTTCATGGTAAACCTTGTAAAGTAAGAGAGAATAGTCATAAGTATTGAGATATAATGTGTAATAACAGCCCATAATGCAATAAATATTGGTATAAAAGCATGATGCAAAATTGACGTATCAGGGCCGAGTTGTGCAACTCCTCTGAGGGGGTGCATGAGGTCCAGGCCATCGAGCACTTCACCTCTGGGTGCAGAGCGGGCACCTTGCTCAAACACAAACTTCAGATCTACGTTCACTATGTTCATCTAGCCTTGCTGTTTCTTGAGAATCATGTCGGGAGGCTGATGCTGCATTCTTTAAATGAGGAGTAGTCCACTTGCCTGACCACCTCATCATAAGTGATTGATGAGGGATACACAAGAACATTAGTTTGATGTAAGAACATGGTTAATACACAGATGTACTAGTATGTACCAAAAACAGAAAGGCATGTCATATTCAAAGTTATAATGTGTAAGCTAAGTAGATGCAATTTAACCAAATTGGAAGCAATACAAGCTAGACATCCGGCTGGAGTGGTGAGCATGATCATCTAGGACCTGAGAGCCTGGTGGGAGGCGGGCTGCTTCACCACCATCGTGGCTTTTTAGTTGGCTTCCAGGTGATGCCTGTCTTTGCTGGGCTTGTTACTGGCTCGGCCAGTGCCCTGACTAGCTATTTTTCTTCTGGTGCTCACGGGATGGTGGTTCATGTAAAAAATATCTTTCCTTATCTTAATAAAGACCGACTTCGGCCTTTCGAATACAAGCTAGACACCATATGGAACATGCAACCACATATGACACCGCGAAGTTAAAGCAAGCACCTGGGATGGTGGATCATTGCGAGTGAGGTCATCAACTCCAGAGCTACGTTTACCGTCTCCATCTGCTGACACTGCAGCCTCTGTAGCGCTGTAACGTGCTGTGCCTACCCGCGAAGAAAGCTGGCACAACTTCTCTCTTTTCTTTTCTGCTTCTCTCGAGGCAGACTTTGAAATACCCTTGCATAAAAACACAATAGTGAGAGTATGGGTGAAGTGTGTGCAGAACTAGTGCACTGTAAAAGTAGCAGATAGCAGGTGGCTGAAAAATAGATGACAGGAGACGTATGATAGCTCTACAACATTGCATGACAAACAAAACTAGATTCTACACCGTATGATTTTGTAATATATGAGCACAGGAAATGCAGGTACTTCTCCAGCACACCACCACATGTGGTCATATCAAGATAACAGTCGACCAAAAATAAATGGGCAGATGGCCTTCGTCTACGTCCCGCCAGTCACTGTTGACGATCTTTCTCGAACCGCCAGCGACCACCGGCCCAGACCCCTACCTCCGCCGCGCCGCCCTCCCCTCGACCTCACACCCTTGCCGTGCTTGGAAGCGCACCTAGGCCATCCCTTTAATCCCGGCCGAACTCCAGATCGGGCGCCAGTAGCTCAAGGCCGCACACGCCCCTAAGATAAACACCGAGGCGCTGCTTCCCCGGTGTAATAGGCGGACTAGCGCCCGTTAAGACGGAGAATGCTTCCATTAATTGGGAATCAACTGACCAGGAATTGAAATTCAAGGGGGCAACGGACCTCTAGCTATGGTGAAATAGTATATGAGGAGAAACCTTGTGCATCGCGAGTTACTAGGAACACCTAGTATCAAGAAGAAGCGGTCAACTAGTGTCTTATGTGGGATGAATACCGTGCAAGCAGACACGTAAGATTTGCACGAATAAGGGAAGAGGAGTACCCTTATCGGTTGCCAGTGTGGTCTCCTCCATATGTCGCGGCGATCTTCTTTTTTCTCCCGAGGAACTAGTGTTTTGGAGAACTTTGGATCCTTGGACAAACCCATGGCAAAATTGTTGACTGTGTTGCTATGGTCATATATCGGCGGAGGGGAAGCAGATCCGAGGCGGCGAAGGAAGGCGTAGCAGGAACAGCTCCGGTGCGGTGGACAGTGGCGAAGTTGGAGTGGTAGTGGTGAGGCACAAGACGGCGTGGTTAAACTGGCTCGGGTACGGACAGCCTGGCCTTGTCTTCAACTACTAGCCGTGGAGGGCGTTGCGGTTGAGGTTGCGGTGGATGGCGACGTCGGGGTATCGGCTCCGGTGTGATGGAGGAGGGCGGCGTTTGATGAGTGGGATGGGGTGGCGGATGGAGGACGTCGGGGTTTTGAGAGGTAGTTTTTGAGCCCACGGAGTACGAATGG